>NC_141877.1:381512189-381821901 GCF_056163025.1 Triticum urartu
CCCCGCTTCAGCGACCAGTGATCCGGAGACACCAGTACTCCACCCTTTCGATGCAACAACCCAATTACCTATCAACCTGAAGGCTCGAACCACATCACTGCCTGTCGTAATTGAGACATCCAAGGATCAAAGTTAATCCGGATGCCTTTGTCATTCTCACCTTCTTTTGGCTGCAGGCTGTATCGTTGACAATCAGGGGAGTTTGCTCCCGAACTCCTAGGGCTCGCCGTGTAGACACAGTTTTCCATAGCAAACAGAGCCTCTCTGCCATCAAGGTCCTTGCCAACGGTGATCTCCTGGTTAATCGGATAATTGAGTCCGAGAAACACAGAGTGTGAACCAAGGCTGTTTACCCGCCTCCAACTAAAAAATCCTAAAGGCCCCAACAAGCTGGTATCCTGCTCATACACGTAACAGCCATTGTCCGGATACTCACGTATTACACGGTGCTTGTATATAGTGGGGTTTTTGCAATATAACTTTTCCGGCTCATGTGTCCGAATGATCATCAATCTTTTGCCATCGTCTGATCGAGCGAGGAACCAGTTGTGCTTCCCTGTTTTTGGCAAAGGTGGTGTGATTACAAAGGGCAGTAATTGTAGGGACACTGCATCATATCAAAAAGGACAGGCATTGTTAATGTAAGATCAGCATTGTTCAGAGTATGAGTAGGATAATGCAAGAAACAGCATTGATATGTCCCTGTTGGAACTGGGAGGAAAATACAGGGAAATGTATACTGGGTTCGAAAATATAGAAGTGCCATGCATGGTTATACTCAAGTTATCTCGCAATCCATTCTTCATAGGAAACTACCATGTCATGCATGTTATGTAATCATGTTCTGTCCTCACAAACAAATTCTTCAAGGTAACTAACAGACCATGCATTGTTATATACTCGTGTTCTGTGGGAAAAAAATTGTGAGGATATTATTCTAGCCATTGATTGCTGAAGGGCGAATATAGGTATGTACACATGGTAAGCATTGCAGGATTTCACTACTTCCAAATATAGAGTTCTCCATATGCACATTTACTTCCCTAATGTATGGTTAGATGAAACCAACAGTGTGGTGCATGTTTCTACATCATGAAAATGAGGAAACTAACATGGCCATTGATACACACTCATATTTAGTAGTAGTATATAGATTACTGTAAAATAAGGATAATGTCCATATATTCCTAACCGTTTGATTATTCAGGGTACAAATTGGCTGTAATGACATGGTCACAATCGCATGAATTAACTCATTCCAAATATAGCTGATTTACGGCGTCTCTAATACATTGCCATAGTTCTACTCAAATTCTGCTCAAACAGAGATATGCCAATCATCACAAAAAGTTCAAACAGTGTCATGGCGTCATCATTAACATGAGAGGAAACAACTTACACGCGCCGTCCCAGCAATACGTGGTGCCATCTGCTTTGTCGATCGTGTAGATGATGCCATTGTGTTCAATAGCATCACAGAAGTGTGTATCAGTTTTGACGATGATCCACTGCGAGCCGAGTTGTCTCCAGCTGAAGAAGGCACTGGCGTAAAGATAGGCGAGTCCGCGGTCGAACAAGGCAATTAGCTTGAAGTCTGCGTAATTCGCATGTCATGTGGGCACTTGGCAGATTACAATCTTCTGCAAAACAAGGTCCGTCCAACTGACGTAGTAATCTAGATGACTTGGACCACGATGGTAATACTCTATATAATCCAACAGAGGAAGGATAATCTCATGGGAGGTTTGGAAGTTCACGAGCACCAACTTTTTACCATCTTCTCTGAAGGCAGCCATCCAGTGGGAGTTCATGCCGACCCAGTACATACCTGCCAAGAAGTTTCGGGTGATGGTGATCGGATCGATGTTGAGGGAAATGATGTACGGAGACCCACTACATACCTGCAAAGAAGTTTCGGCTAATGGAGATCGGATTGAAGTCGAGGGGCATCATGCACGCCTCCGTATCATGGTGAGCCAATCTCGCAAGACCAGATAGCAGCAAGCAGGGTGTCTTGAAAAGCTTAGGCCTCGCTTCGACGATGGCTGTGTGCATGTCCCTCGAGCATGCAGCCAGCCGCAGGGTGCTCAACATATCCATACACGAACAACAAAGGTCGAGGATGTCACTGGGGAGATTGCTCCAATCGCGGCTCATATGGATGCTGCGTGGTTCGCGTTCGGCCATGGTGGAGTTTGGAAGGGGGCTTGATTTACGGGGGAGAAGGATGTCGGTGCTGGAGCGGCTAGCGAGGGAATAGTGGTACTGGGGGAGGCGAGTGAGGCGACGGTACACGGGGGCACAGTGAGATGGAGACGGAGAAGGAGATGGAGATGGAGTGGTGCTATGGGAGCGGAGAGGGAGACGAGGCGAGGCGCCAATGTGCTGTACAGCGGCGGTGACAGACTGCACTGTGCACAGGGTGAGGCTGACTTTGGTAACCCGAACACGCCGCCTGGACTAGTGTCAGGCGCAGGGTGTTGTCACTTCACTGTGAGGACCAGATGAATAGTATTTTGACCATCAAGTGTACCACAGTTGTACTACTACTACTACTACTACTACTACCAGTAGGTACATGAGTACTCCAGTATTGTATAGCGTAAATAGGTCTCCCGTGCTAGCATGCCTGTTCACTTCATCGTTCAGGTATCATCCATATTGCGAGCAGAACCAAATTCTCGTGCATGCCCAATCAACGCTCTACCGCGATGCATGCAGTGGTCGTTCTGGTGCATCAAGGACGGCATGCAGATCGCTCCACACTAGAGAAGAGGAAAAATGGAAAGGTAGAACGCGGCAGCAGAGGAAGAGAACGCTGGCTAACGAGGCTGGGAGGGGATCGAGCAGGAAGTTAATGCTCCACGCCTAAAGGTTTTGGGAAAACCTGATTTTCATAAGGTGACTTATACTCACCTAAATGGAGGGAGTATTCCTTAACTAGAGAATGTTGTGTCTCCCACTCACGCGCTCAAAAAAAACTATGACACATTTTTTATCTGTTTGCATAGGTCCCACCTATCAGGAAGGATGGGCACGTACACGAACAGGTACAACTCATCAGTCTACCCGCATAGCCTTTTCGTTTAGTCTACCTAGCCGTCTAATCAACTACCTGCACGCCACTTCTCCCATTTACTTCTCCATCGGGAACCGATTCTCCTCAGCTTCTTCACCTCCCCTTCGTCTTCATTTGCATCCAAACCCCACTGCGTTCACATTGTTTTAACCTCTTTAAATAATCATCTACTACTTTAGTTAGACTAGCCATCTAATCCTAATTCTCCAAACCATAGCCCTCCGTTCCAGCGGTTCCAAATGGCGAGAGAGATCGAGATGCAGGTTTTTATCATCCAACATGTCTTCGTCGAAGGCTCGATGCGCATAGTTGCCACCGTCACCGTCCACCCAAGGTTGTTTGGTAGTGGATCAACAATGTATCCAACTCCCTCGAAAAGGTAGAGACGAGGGTCATCGGTCTCGACGCAGAGTACACGGAGCGTGCCCCTGGGAAGATCCAGCGCGCCGCCGTCCTTCTGCTATGCTTCGAAGATGATGTTTTGGTGTACCACATCATACACTCGCCCTCCATACCAGGTGAGCTTCATGATTTCTTGTCTCGGGAGGACGTATACTTCTGTGGGGCAGCCATCGAAGGGGACAAACAGAAGCTGGAGCCGTACAAGCTTGAATTGAATAGCATCGCTGACCTACAAACCAGAATCAAAATTCCTGTAGAAGTTTGTGATAAACAGACACCATCCCTATTCGACGTAGCAAATTTTCTGCTCGGTACAAATCTTCAGAAGGGTGACGAGACGGTGGCATTAAGGTCGTCTGGATGGGAGAATTATCCCTTGACGTACGAGCGGATAAAATATGCTGCCCTCGATGCCCGTGTGAGTTTCGAGATAGCTGCAAGGTCCAAAGAGCTTGTTGCGAAGCCGTCTCCCACAGAGAATGAGAACAAGAACAAGAAGAAGAAGAAGAAGAAGAAGAAGAAGAAGAAGAATAGGTTGCACCAGCAGGAGGGCATTATGGATGGATGAACTATTTCCTCTCTTGTAAAAAAAATTATTCCCTCTCGGTGTATATTGATATAGATGGACTATTTCGATGGTGTGCATGTCTTTGGAACAGAGTAGTAGCATGGGTCCTCTTGACTATACGGAACTATTTATCCGCATATATAGCTTTCTCTACTACTCCTTCCAGTGATCGGTATGTAGTGCATGTGTCCGTAGACATGACAGCTTGTCCATGGAAGTTCAACTACGGTGACCATCACGTTTCATCTCGCGATTCCCACGACGCCTCTCCAACCCACGGCACCACGCCCCCCGACGTGCGCCTCACCCCTCTCGGCCGCACTGCCCCTCTGCCTTTGTGTGCATGACATGTGGGCCACCTAAAATGTGGCGAGCATCGAGTTTCTACCACAGCCACCCGCGATTCCCATGCCGCCGCTCGAACCCATGAAACCACATGTCCCCCGACCTGTGGCTCACCCCTCTTGGCCCCACTGCCCCTCTGCCTACGGGAGCATTACATGTGGACCAGTCACCTATCGGGTCCACATGTTATTGACTCAAAGGTAGGTGTAGTAAGGCTCTGAAGCTCAGTCCCGACGGCCCTGAGAGGGAAATGTAACTCCTGCGCCAGGGCTTGTGGTGCTCCCGCAGCACGAACTCGTGCCAAACTCGAGATTTGTTTCTTTACTATACATGCACACAACAATTTAATGGACATTGTAATCTCAACATGTGATGGGGAGCTCTAAATTTGAATTTGAAACTTATAAAACGAAAAGATTCAAAACAAATAAACTGGGAGAGAGGGAGTATATCGTAGGATGTGTCCCATACAAAATAAGTCCCCTGGTTTGTCACTGCGAAGATGCGGTTAGAAAGGAGCACAACGTCTTCCTACTCGTACGGCAACAAATCGGCCGCAGACAGCATGGTCCGCCTTTGACCGCCATGTGCAAGGTTCGTGCTATCTTATTCAATCTCACCGTGGTTCCATCGTACCAATTCATGCGGTGGCCCATTGCATGGCTGATCCCAATGTTGGACAAAGGTTCTACGGGAACGGTTTCACTATTGTAAATGTTGTGCAAATTGATGTTGGTACCCTCCCGTACATATGCAAGCCAATCTCCACTCGCACCGAGCCTAACCTGTGAAACAGTGGGCAGGGGGAGAATTAGGAAATGGACACGGAAGTAGTCTTTAGAATGCATTTACTACATGATCAAACTCATCTTACCTGCTCATCGGAGGAAATCCGAGTGCCCCTCAACGTCGGCATCTCAAGGGGCGTCAACTTGCAACTACGGCCACGCCGCGCTCGAGAGACCCCCAAGGAAACATCCTCGTGCGTTCCACTGAACATCAAGATGCATTTGTATGAGTAGTTTATCTTGTGAGAGAAAAGGATGAATGAGGGAAGGCCTCTAGAGATAGAGATGGACACTACTACTACCAATGTGCTGGCCCATGCGTTGCAATGGATCCAAAGTAGTAGAACAATACTTGTTCACGTGCTTGAAATATAAACACTCTAGTTTTGATATACATGTGTCAGCAGACATGACAGCTTGTCCATGGAAGTTGAACCACGACGACCATCACGTTTCTTGTTTCTACCACTAAGCCACTGAAGTTCGGTCCCGTGGGCCCCGAGAGGGAAATGTAACTCCTGCGACAAGCCTTGTGGTGCTCCCGCAGTACGAGCTCGTGCCAAAACTGGAATTTGTTTCTTACTACTAGTACCAACTAGTACTAGTAAGGTACACGTGCATTGCACGCATGAGATTCTGGTGGTTTGTGCATTATGCTTCTACATGTGGAGCTTTCTGGATTCTAACATGTGGCAAAATCTGGTGGAATGTAAGGTTAGGCAAGTTTGATTAACTTAGGCGAGTGTTTGATTCAAGCCACACCTTAGGCAAGCCACACTAAGGCCCCACATGACATACACACACACAAAATGTGGCAAGATTCCCTTAGGCTTGCCAACTTGTTTCTCTCGTTTTGAAGAACTAATAACTTTGCCTAAGCTTAGTTGTGGCAAAGTTAGGGTCTGTTTGATTCAAAGGATTTTCATAGGATCTTTGAAGGGTTAGAATTCTTAGGAATTTTTCCTACTTTGGTCGTTTGATTCGTAGGATTGAATCATGTAGAATATTTTCCTAAGGATTCATTTGTACTACGTTTCACAGGAATTCTAACATGCACTCCATCCTCTTGAAAGAAATCCTTTGTTTTTCATGTGACACAATCAAACAAACTCAAATCCTATAGGGATCCAATGAACATGCCATTCCAATCCTACTTTTTTCCTATTCCTATGTTTCTGTAATCCTATGAATCAAAGAGGCCCTTAGTCATGAATTAAGTTCAACCATGCACTCTTCTAGATTATACATGTGGCAGAATCTGGTGGATGATATCCAACGGCCAGTAGTGCTCGGATTTGCCATCTTTGTACCGTCGGATTGGCTTCATCCAACGACCAACTTTCAAGGTTTTTCACACACTATATAGGGGGTATAGATATAGATGTGCCAGTCCGTTGCAATGGATCCAAAGTATATATATATCTATTTAGTGGAGTGCACTTTAAACACATTATCTATTTATTTTTCTTTAACCTTTCGTAGCCATGCAACCAAGCCACATAAGCTTCATGGGTGCCCCCCACATCATATTATTCATACTACGTTGATTGAAGAAAAGATAAATCACCCAAAACAAGATCTTCCCGTTTTTTGTTCCTATGATGTTGTGCCGTGCACATACCTACTATTTGTATAGTGGTAGTACTAGTAATATAGTATTAGGAGTACAAACTTGGTACTAGTAGGAGTAGTACTAGTACGGAATGCTCCTACTCTACCAACGAGCCCCGTCTGACACCAAATTTCTTGGCTTCCGTGCTACAGCTAGATCTTCCCCTCGTTTCTTTTTTCCAACCTGGCGGCGGGCGGGGTGCCGGTTTGCTCAACGGCGGTCCCACATGAAAGTGAAAATGCTAGGCAACACGCCATCCCTAAGCCATGTGTCGTGCCGGACGGGCCGTGTTGTACTCCCGATCCCCGGGCGTGTGGGGGTGCGACGCGAACGCGGCAGGCCTTTTCCTTTTACCAGCAATGTGCTCGTGCGTTGCGACGGATCCAAAGTAGTAGAATAGTAGTATTTGTTCACAAAATTGAAAGAAATCACTATTGTTTTGATATACTCCTAATATATTACTCCCTCCGTACCTAAATATTTGTCTTTTTGAGATTTCAAATGGACTATCACATACGGATTATATAGACATATTCTAGTGTTTCTAGCAAGATGCCCGCGCGTTGCACGAAGTTGATGGGAAAGGTAAGCACAACTTATAAATTGATGGATGGAGTACTAGTTACAGTGATGCATATAATTAAGCAAAGGGATCGCACATGTCGGTATTGACTGGAATGAGAATGCAACAGCACAATAAGAATTAAGGCCACGATGATGCAATCGCAGTGGTGGTTACAGAAGGCAAGAAGAAAGATGGATCCACGAATGTACGACCTCCTCCTCCTCAACTTAGTGCGCCGGGCCACCGACCGGCGGCTAAGGAGCGGCGGCTTTTGTGGCGAGGTCGAGGTGCTTCTCAGCAAAGGCATCCAAGGCTTCCAGCCGGTTGAGGAAGGCCAACGTCGTAGTGTCCTCACTGGCCTTGTAGATACCTATGTACACGATTTCCTCATACATGTGGATGTGTAGGTCGACGAATTCTTGCAGGGCGAGGCGCCTCGCGGCGAGCGCGACCTCCAGGTGGACATTCTTCGTGGCGTCAGCGGGCAGTCACAGGGCCACCAGTGCTTGAAAGAGGTTCCGGCCATGGAGGCCGATTAGAGTGGCAGGCAATGAGGAGCCCAGGCGCACGGGCTGGAGGAGTACGGCGATGTCATCCGCGAGCTTCTTGAGGACGGTGAACTTGTTGCTGGTGGCAATGATCATCTGGTCCAACTGAGAGTCGTACTTGGCATCAAAGGCGGCCATCCACCAGCCGGTCTCCAACACCATCTGGAGATGATCCTCGGCGCCATGCCGCAGGCCAGTGTCGTGGACCATCTGGCGCAGGCGCTGGCCTCTCACGAGCATCGCCACCATGGGTTTGGAGTGAGCTCTTTTGCGCTTAGTGTAGGTGCTTAGGCAAATGCTTAGGTGCGTACGATGTGGTAGATGCATTGGAATGGAGGGGCACCTTTATATGAGGGCAATGAGGGCCTCCTCCCATTACTTCCCTCATGCATTAATTGAAGAAGGATGCATTGGCCGTTCAACATATCGGGAACCGCTACTCCCTCCCTCGTCCGCATTAAAGCCGTATCGGGAACTGCGCCGCCCGCTGTCAAATCGAATACTCCCTTCGTCTAGGTGAGTATTAAGTCATCTTACAAAAACCAAATAGTAAACACATAGGCGTGGTGCATTAACTCTCACGTTGTTTCTTATTTTTTGACATAAATAGAGGAATCAACCAAGAAGAGATGTGGGGCTTGTATGCTTTTAATGACTTGAGACTATCAAACATGACATGCAGTGGTTAGTTCGTTGCACAAGAACAAATACAACCCACGTTAGCACACACACATCTTATATAGCATCACATCCAATGGCTATAAAAGATGAATGAGACCAAATTATATCTCATCTAGATGAGTTCTAGCAAAACTGTATTAATAATACTTAGTACTCCTGCGCCATGTATCATATATTAGTATCATGTAGTGCTTTATTTATTTATGAGGTATCCAGATGGCACTGCACCACCAAGAAAAGGGGGTAACATCAAAATTATGGACTACTTTTTTGAGTATGTTGGTAAGGTCCGGTCATAGTCACTTGTTGAAATCTCTAAAAAGACAAATACTCCCTTCGTCCGGAAATACTTGTCATCAAAATGGATAAAAGGAAATGTATCTAGACGTATTTTAGTTTTAGATACATCTCTTTTTATCCATTTTGATGACAAGTATTTTCGGACGGAGGGAGTAGAAAACAGAGTTGGTGATGATGGTGTGCGTGCCATCCTACAATATAGGCCGTCGGACTTATATCTAACGGGATTTATATCTAACGGATAGGAAAGAAACTATGGCAATTTTGCAAAAATATACCCACACGTCTCTCCACGTTCGCAAATAAGGCCTTCCCTCATTCAACCTTTTCTCTCACAAGATAAACTACTCATACAAATGCATCTTGATATTCCGTGCAACGCACGGGCAGCTAGCTTATTTCTTTTAAAATAGTTGCTGCGATAATTGGGTTGAAGTGATATATTTTATGTCTGCCCCGAATGATTTCAGATTCACTAGTAGTAACAAAGAAATGGTTGCCTTGTTAATTAACAGAAAACAGGGTGAAAACTATCACATGAGGTCGGTAAAAACAAGGCACACTGGGTTCAGCGTCATCGTCACTACAGCTATGCGCGCGCGAGAAGTCTACATATCAAGGGGGCTACCGAGCGAGGCACCGAGACACAATGTTTGAGAGAGAAACCAATTGACAGATTATGATCAGATCGAGTTGTCACCCTTCTGTTGTCATTGTTGGGGGAGAGAAAGACGTATCGAGAGTGTGCGCGGTAGGCACAGAGGCACAACTAGCGAGTGTGTGTGTGTGTGTTTGAAAGAGGAGTAGATAGATTATTATCAAGATCGATGTGCCACCCTACTAGCTCCTTCAGTGCCGGTAGTGTGTGTGTGTATGTTTGAGAGAGAAGCCAGTCGATAGATTAGTATCAAGATCGAGGTGTCACCCTACTCCTTCGGTGTTGGGAAGTGTGGGTGTGTGGGGGGGGGCAGTGACACTCACATATCTCTACTCTTATAAAAACAGAGTTGGTGATGATGGTGTTCCTGCCATCCTGCAATATAGGCCATCCAATTTATATCCGACGGACAGGAAGGAAACTATGGCAATTTTGCAAAAAGATACCGACACCCCTCTCCGCATTTGCAAATAAGGCATTCCCTCGTTCATCCTTTTCTCCCACAAGATAAACTTCTCATACAAATGCATCTTGATGTTCCATGCAACGCATGGGCATCTTGCTAGTATGGAGAAGAAGTTTGTGTGACACATATCTAGCTATATTAAGGGATAGGTAGATAGCATATGTGTGAGAGACATTAGTGACCGTGGGTGGGCGGAATTAAAGGGGTGGGCGTGTTAGACATAGAGAGCGTGTGTGTTTCTATGTGAGAGACTTGTAGGACGGGGTAGAAAGACGAATTTAACCCTGACGGAGGGAGAGAAATACACGAAGTGCGCGTGTGTGATTCCGATGCCCACAGGAAAATGAGATATGTATGCGTGTGAGAGAGATTGCACAATTCATTCACGTATCACTATCTAGCGATCGTGGACGTGCATCGCTTGAACATAAGTCAATATCTACTTCGTATCGTGGCCAAAGGTACAATATCGGTTCAACGCTATAAAGATTGGACACTCACATATCACATTTTTTTCTATTTAAATAAGCCTTTTTAGGTGTGCATGCCAAAGTTACAGTGATGTTTCTTCAAACAACCAATGTAGCTATCATGAACATGCACCATTGTTACTCTTGCATTCAAATTCATTAGTCTTGGATGATTTAAGTTTCTATTTTGAAGTAATATATGTAATATTCATATATGAATTCAACGGGTAGGCAATTTATGAAATGGAGGCTATGTAATCATATGAGGTAACACTTTTAAGTAGCTGACTACAATATCCATTTCTTTTTGTGCGCCTCTACACTAACACGTCAATGCATTATGTTTAAAGTAAATAACCAATGGCACTAAATTATCTATTTACACGAGAAATACATAGGCTGAGCGTTTGATCCCTTTTTTGTGAACGCGCCACTACACCCGTACGATTGGCCGCGCCCGTGTGAACGTCCAAGTTATCGGCGCATCATCCCGAGTTATTGTATTTTTCTGGGGTGGACTTCACACCAGTTATTAACTGCTGACGCGTGCCCCGTGTACACAGTCTAGCATGACCTTCCCGCTAGCACGGTCCAAAATTAGTTGAAACTGGATATGAACGATCCCGCGGGCGGCAAAATCTCCCGCCTCCTTCTAAAATTTCTAACACCTTAGTCTTTAGCATGCAAAATCCCCCTTTTGTCCTTGGTGCACGGAGACCAACAGTTACAATACCGCCCTCATCTACATGATAGGTCGGGGCTGCTTTGGTAACTTCCGGTTCCCCCACTACACGGCACCCCCATTTCCTCTCCCCCTCCCGCAAAAATGACTAACTCCACAGCACCAGAGCATCTTACATCACGCCATCCGTACTTCATCGCCCTTTCTCCCCTCCCCTCTCGAAACCCTAGACTGCTCATCCACCGGCGTACCATAGCCCATTCACTGCCAGTGGTGTCCACCTCGCCGGATCTGCTTCTGCGGCCGCATCTACCCCTCCCACCTCCCCTAGAAACAAGTAGACTGCTCATCCACCACTGTACCACAGGCCATTCAGTGCCGGCCTTGTCCACGGCGCCGGATCTGCTTCGCCGGTACTCTCGTCAACCGCCACGCATCTGCAGCGGCTCATTCATACTCCCCACCGGAGACGCTTTGTCCACACCCCCCAAAGCCGCCCCACTGACGCCCCCGTCGATGACCTCTGATCCTCTTCGCCGACACCTTCCTCAACCCTACCGGAGCCGCTTCGCCGACACCTTCCTCAACCCTACCGGAGTAGCTTCGCCTATATCATTCTCAACCCTACCAGGGCCGCTTTGCCAACTCACAAGTCCACGGCCTCAGATCCGCTTCCTCGCACCCTCATCCAACCTACCGGAGCAGCTTCTCACGCCCCATCCACGGCCGCAGATCCGCATCGTCGACACCACCCTTAACCCAACCACTGGAGCAGCTTCTGACGCCCTGTCCATGGCCGCAGATCTGCATCATCGACACCAACCTTAACCCAACCACCGGAGCAGCTTCACCTACGCCCTCGTCCATGGCCATAGATCCGCTTCGCCCACACCGTAGTCCACCCTACCAGAGCCGCTCCACAAACACCCTACTCGACGGTTCTAGATCTCCTTACCGGACCCCGACAGCCAGCGCAGCGTCATCACCCTCGATGTTTCTAACCTGATTCCCACAGTCTGGAGAGATGCCAAGCACCCGCCACGGCCTAGGTACTTGTCACCTTTAAACTCGTCCAGCATCACCTGCCCGATGTACTTCAAATATACTAACCGGTCGCTATTACCTGTTATGCAGCTGGCAAAAACTACAAGGATGATGTTTCTTCTGGATCTAACAGCTTGGCGAACCAAGATCCTGGACTGAGGCATTGCTATGATCTTGTAAGCGCGTCTCTCTCTCTCTCTTGTATTGTTCTGTGCCTGCCAGCGTGCTTTGCTAGGATTTTCGACCAGTAATCCCTTTGTGCAGACAATGATTTCTACTACTGGCTGCTAAATTAGATATGTAGATGTCATACATGATACTACCTCATACCTCCGTTCCTAAATATAAGTCTTTCTAGAGATTGCACTATAGGCTACATACGGAGCAAAATGAGTGAATCTACACTCGAAAATGCATCTATATACATCTGTATGTGGTCCATACTGGAATTTCTACAAAGACATATATTTAGGAACAAGGGCGGTACATTACACAAAATCGTAGGTGGCATGTAGGAATTCCAGTGCACTACATTAGGCTCCCTTAGAGTGCCTGCTAGTCCAGCATACAGAGTCATGGCTAGTTTATGGTACGCACACAATCGTTAATTGGTGGTTTAAATATGCGCAAGGGATATGCAATGTAGTATCATGTAGAGATGTCTGAAATTAGCCGTGTCAACTTGCAGATAGGGTTACACAATGAAAAAGTACAAGATGTATGTGGCAATTTCATGGAACATCGGAAAAAAGGAGAGGTAGCGGTGAGCCTATACAGTGTGCCATGGTACGTCACTCCTCCATTGCAATCATCGTGACATGTTATTTGTATGCCAGTTCTATTATCCAAGTTTCTTAGGGACAGTTATTACGAGTTATCCTAAGAAAATAAGCACATGTGAATATAAGCTCCATGTAATAAGCCAACCAGTTCTTTTCATTGCGTTTTCAGCTTATCTTTGGTATGATCAGTGGAAAGTCTAGATTGCATTATTTTTTTTCATTTTGCTGCCCATATGGAAATTAATTTGACTTGCAAACATCACAAATTGAACCTAGTGCAGTAATTAGTATGATAGGAAAACATACCATCACTATTTGCTCAAAATGCAAATACAAAGATACCATCTTCTTGGCACAATCTACTTTGGTCAATGTTTTCCATAGAGATCCCATTGCCTAATTTAAACGAAGAATGCATGACCCACATTTAAATGAAGAACAATTATTTATTGAAATTCGATGATCCAAGTGGCTGGTTATTATCGTATAGCAGCACCACCTGAAAGCATCATATAGCAACAGCAGCTCATAGCAACTCATCATACAGCAGTAGCAGTTTGCAATTCATCATATACCAGCAGCAGCTCATAGCAATTCATCATATAGCAGCAGTAGGAGCAGCTCATAGCAATTCATCGTATAGCAGCAGTAGGAGCAGCTCATAGCAATTCATCATATAGCAGCAGCAGGAGCAGCTCATAGCAATTCATCATATAGCAGCAGCAGGAGCAGCTTGTAGCAACTCATCATATAGTAGTAGCAGGAGCAGCTTGTAGCAACTCATCATATAGCAGCAGCAGCTCATAGCAATTCATCATATAGCAGCAGCAACTCATAGCAACTCATCATACAGTAGCAGCAGCTCATAGCAATTCATCATATAGCAGCAGCAGGAGCAGCTCATAGCAATGCATCATATAGCAGTAGCAGAAGCAACTCATAGCAATTCATCGTATAGTGGAAAGGGGAGAGGAGATGCAAGCGGGCAGGGCAATGAATGCTTGCGTGTTTGTTTTTACTTGAGGGTCAGGTGTGACACGGGCGTCAGCAGTTGCATTTTGAGTGTAATATAGGCAGACAACAGAGTCATTTCACTATCCCCCTTCCCTTCAATTTTTAGTGAGGTTCTACCCGAAACACCCCCCTCCAAAGCGAAATTAGTTAAGCCCAAGCTCATAACTCAAAAATGACTTCTTTACATCTTTTATGGCTTATTTTGACAATATGCCCTGAAAAGGCAAAATCAACTGGCCCTTAACCTGCAATTCAATTGTGCGTGCAATGATGAATCACTCTTGCCTGCTATCTGTACATTTAGGCATCATCATACATGGCATAACCTAATACATGTGCATTCCATTGTAGAATCTGGAATATGCAATGTTTATGTTAGTTCATACGTTGCACATGATGTTTAAATGCCCCTTAAATCTGGTCAGTCAAGTGATGGTCTTTAAGCCTCCTTCTTTGCTTCTTTTCTTGATATGTAAGATTTGCTCACACATCTGTTCAATTGCTTGTTTGCATCAGCCAGCCATACTAGGACGGTTTGCTTTGATTACTTGCTGTTCTTGACATAACACTCTAACAGAGCTTGTCAACGATTTAAACACTAAGGGCTGCTGTAGTGGGGCCTTGTCTAACTCATAGGTGACATAAAGGTTTGGTTGTACACTACAGTAGGCTCTCCAAGAGTACCTGGAGATCCAGTTCGAAGGTATGCCTAGTTTTTACATAGTGCAGACATAGTAAATTCTCATTTCATTGTGTGCAAGTGCAAGAGATGCGGCATGTTTCATTATGTGGTGTTGTTTTGTTATAATCTCATTCTTTTGTGTTCACAGACTGGAAAGTATGCATATTTATCTTCCAAGGAGACGAGTAACTAGTTTGTGTCACCTTGTAGAGGGGGTGCAATGAAGATAAGATTGAGGATTTCCAAGTACAAGATGTTAGGAAGGAGCCTTGCAAGAGAAGTAGGAGCTGCGCTGAGCCTCTTCAACCTGCTAAGGTAAGTCACTGTATGCAACTCAACAATTCAATTCCTTGTTTGTTTCAGGCATAGTTAATTTTCTCTTTTCAATTGCTTTATTTGTCCTCAGTTAATGAGATGCCCAAATAATCATGCCTGATGTTCGGTACTTGTATCACTATTAGTTGACATAATTAAAGGCCTTACCATTTAATTACTCTGCCGAAGTCTGCCTGAAGCTTTGAAGTCTATTAACCAACTATTATTGCACGAGGCTCACAATCTAGTTTATACTACGCTAATGATTGCATAGTTTTGCCTGCTGTAGTATGTTTGTATGAAACCCTCTGCTGTTCATTATGCTCCCTAAGACTTTAATTGAGGCACAGAATGGCCAACCGCTTGCTTACTTATACGCAATGTGTTGTCTAAATTTGTAACTTGTCTGTGTTTTCGATTGGGCCCCAACATCATGCTCCTCTGGTGAGCTAAGAGGGATTTCTGTATGCAGGCTGCACAGACTATCTTTTTTATAATTTTTAAAATATCACATGCTTATGCTTCATGATGTGTAACATTTTTTGAAAGTGACGTGTAACATTATTGTTAGTCCTGTTTTGCCATGTAGTACAAAATAGTGTCTTGTTCGCTTCACTATTGTAACTATATTTTTGCCCTAGTCATGTGTACTTACAGAAACATTTCAGGATGAAGTGACATCAACACAAAGATCTGCGAGCAGTGCAGCATGGCCGTTACCGAATGATTATGGATTGGAATTGGAATGTGCTGATGTTCTCGAGCATCAACTAGAGGTGGAAAGACAATGTGTACATGATTGTCAACGTATAATCAACAAGTTGAGACTGGACATGCAGGTATTAGATGCAGGATTCAAAAAAATGAAACAAGACACTGAGGTAACCATGAAGGAATTGGAGATTTTGCAGACTGAAATTTGTGCTATCTGAATCCGGCCAATCCTATTTTTTGAAGAGATTATAGTTCAAATGGAGTTAAGTTGATGCGCGTCCATGATGTATGAGTTGTATTTGCCAGTGTATGTAATTTGCTATTTGTGTATTCTTTATTATCACCTGTGCCGAACCATAATGCCCAGTGGGTATAATCGACTGTAATTTCTTTATTGTATAGTGTAGGATTATTCTACCTTTCTATGCCTTGATCTCTTTGTTGTAATAGTGTAGGCTTTTTAGAGGTGATAGTATTGAGTAGGATAATTCTTTGAATATGCTATATCGTTCAAACGAGGGCCAATTCGCCCGACCATGGCCCTTCATGGGCCGTCGGATCCATGGGCCTTCTACGTCTCGTAGGATCCATGGGCCTTCTACGTCTAGTAGGATCCATGGGCCTTGTACGTCTCGTAGGATCCATGGGTCGCCGGCTCATTTATGGGTCTTGTACGGGCCTTTAATGGGTCGTAGATGGGCCTTTAATGGAAATCGTACGTTTTATGGGTTGACCATAACGGGCCGTTAATAGGCCGTATTTGGTGATGCTATGAAAATGGCCCAACAGACTAACGGTCCGCAAACGGGCCGACTGTAACGACGGGCTGAATTTGGCCCATAAACAGAAAATGACAGTAACGGGCCATAAGTAACTGAATGCTGCAAATGAGCCCAAGAATAAATGGGCTCTCAGAAGGCCGAAAGTTAACTTGGGCTGGAAACGGCCCAACGGAATAACGGGCCGTTAATGGGTATAAAGTGATACACTGTTCATTACAGGCCAGTTTCACCACAGGCCGTTAATGGGTGTAAAGTAATACACTGTTCATTACAGGCCAGTTTCAGCACAGGCCGCTAATGGGCCAAGAGTTACAAAGGGCCTCATATGGGCCGAAAGACGTCATGGGCTATACATGGGCCAGAGGTGAAAACAGGCTGCAATCATATTGGACGGCCCAGATGACGCTACTGGGCCTAATTTGGATAGGGCGTAACGGGCCTTGGGTTAGCGGGCTGTAAATGGGTTATATGCGAATAGGCCATTAACAGGCTTTCCATGGGCCGGCCCGCCAGCTTTTGACCAAGTCAAATGGGTCGGCCTTTTCATAGGAATGGGCCACTGTTGGGTCGTGCCACGTGTCGACATATCATAGGCGCTTTCTGTCCAGTGAGTGGATGACATCTGTCCCAACGATGAGCCGACACATGTTTCCTCTAGCCAATGATGATTTTACACGTGGAAAATCCCCATTGGTCGGGGCTGTTAACGGGTTATCGGATCCAAAACCCGACCCGATAGCTTAACGGCGTTCCGTTACAGTGGATGCCACGTGTCGGTCACCCTTGACGAAAGCACTTCTATGACGCGCGATTTATTGTCATGGAAGTGGACACTTCCGTGATGATAATTTTGGTAATGTCATGGAACACTTCTACGATAGCACATGTATGACTATCTTGATTCTGTCATAAATTTGTCATGGATGTACATGCATGACAAAAAAGCGACCTACTGTGACAAACACGTATCATCACGGAAGTGTATTTTTTGTAGTGTATAGTGTCGAGATTAGGGTTATGAGACCCCCAAGGGGCCCACAAGCCTAGGGGCGCCCCCTAGGGCTTGTGGCCACCTTGTGTGTCTTCTGGCCTCCTCCTGAAGCTTCCTATGTTTCTTTTGGTCCAAGAAAAATCATCGTAAAGTTTTATTCCCTTTGGTCTCCATTTGATATTCCTTTTGTATAAAACTCAAAAACAAGGAAGAAACATAAACTGGCACTGGGCTCTAGGTTAATAAGTTAGTGCCAAAAATAATATAAAAAAGAATATTAATGCATATGAAACATCCGAAATAGATAATATAATAGCATGGAACAATAAAAAATTATAGATACGTTGGAGACATATCAAGCATCCCCAAGCTTAATTCCTCCTCGTCCTTGAGTAGGTCAATGATAAAAACAGAATTTTTGATGTGGAATGCTACCTAACATATTTATCAATGCAATTTTCTTTA
Organism: Triticum urartu; assembly: GCF_056163025.1. Taxonomy (NCBI): domain Eukaryota; kingdom Viridiplantae; phylum Streptophyta; class Magnoliopsida; order Poales; family Poaceae; genus Triticum; species Triticum urartu. The sequence continues at coordinate 381,530,143 of NC_141877.1, forward strand.
TTGTGGCATGAATGTTCAGATCCATAAGATTCAAAACAAAAGTTTAATATTGACATAAAAACAATAATATTTCAAGCATACTAATAAAGCAATCATGTCTTCTCAAAATAACATGGCCAAAGAAAGTTATCCCTACAAAATCATATAGTCTGGCTATGCTCCATCTTCATCACACAAAGTATTTCATCATGCACAACCCTGGTATTAGTCAAGCAATTGTTTCTTACTTTAATATTCACAAACTTTTTCAACTTTCATGCAATACATGAGCATGAGCCATGGATATAGCATTATAGATAGAATAGAATACGGTGGTTGTGGAGAAGACAAAAAGAAGGACAAAGTCTGACATCAACTAGTCAAATCAATGGGCTATGGAGATGCCCATCAATTGATATTGATGCAAGTGAGTAGGGATTGCCATGCAACGGATGCACTAGGGCTATAAGTGTATGAAATCTCAAAAATAAACTAAGTGGGTGTGCATCCAACTTGCTTGCTCACGAAGACCTAGGGCAATTTGAGGAAGCACATCATTGGAATATACAAGCCAAGTTCTATAATGAAAAATTCCCACTAGTATATGAAAGTGGCAAAATAGGAGACTCTCTATCATGAAGAATATGGTGCTACTTTGAAGCACAAGTGTGGAAAAAGGATAGTAACATTGTCCCTTCTCCCTTTTCTCTCATTTTTTCTCTTTTTTGTTTGGGCTTCTTTGGCCTTCTTTTTTTCTTTGGGCTTCTTTGGCCTCTTTTATTTTTTATATAAAGTCCAGAGACTCATCCCAACTTGTGAGGGAATCATAGCTTCCATCATACGTTCCGCACATGGGACAATGCTCTAATAATGATGATCATCACACTTTTATTTACTTACAACTCAATACTTAGAACAAAATATGACTCTATATGAATGCCTCCGGCAGTGTACCGGGATGTGCGACAATCAAGAGTGACATTCTCGGCGTCCTGGGAACGGGGGTCCCCAGACTTGCCTGCCCGCGGCCCACGGCATGGCTCCACCAGCGGCCCTGTATGGCCCATCTTCACCAGCAAACACTCAAGACCCTCGCGCAGGGCCAAGCCTCGCGAGGCGGATGGCGCAAGACCTCCTCGAGGGTGGGCTCACCAGGCTGGCTCGCGAGGAGTGGGGAGATCAAGGCAAGGGGCACCTCGCGAGGTTCCTGTGACACAAGCCATGACGACCAGGGCCAGGCGGGCGCCAGCACGTGCAATGTCCTCGTTTCCTCTTTGGTGCTAAAGAGGCAAGCGCAGGCGCGGTGTCCCGAGGCATCAAGCAAAGGTTTCCATATCGGTGCAACAAGACCAAGACCAGCAGGACGGCAAGGCGAAGGTCACCGTGGAGCCCAAGACGGCATCATCACCAGAGCCTTTGGCAGGCGAAGACCATCTTTTGTCTGGATAGCTTGTACTAGTTGCCCCCTTCATATTGGCAGTTGTGGGATCCCTTCCCGCCTAATAGTTGGGAAGAGGACCCGGGCCTCTCTATATAGGACTAGCCACCACCGCAGAAGGGGCTCTGATCTCATCTTGGGTCGGATCCATTCCACCAAGGCAACCACACAAACTCGCCAAGCACAAGAGCACCCCCTCCTCGGGAGGCTGTTCTTCCCTTGTAATTGTTCATCCTCAGCCCAAGAGGCAATCCACCACACCACACTGGAGTAGGTATTACACTACATCGGTGGCCCGAACCAGTATAAATCTTGTGTCCCTTTGTTTTGCGAGTTCGACGCGCTAAGCCTTGAGATTCCGGTGAGGGCGTGAGCTAGAGGGAGGAGAGACCTTCGTGCGCACCCCAGTGTTCGAACCTCAAGGGTTTTGCCCGAACCCGAAAGCCGACATTTGGCGCGCCAGGTAGGGGTGCGCTGAAGCTCCGCCTTTCCGCTTGCTTCGTCCAGCTTCATGGCGGATGCCACCCCTCTGGTTAGGCCGGCGTGCGCCTGTGGATGCGCCGCGGGCGTCCGGGCCTTCACCCACACCTTGCGGCAGGTGCGGTGGCCTTGCAAGTTCAAGCTAGAGATGCTAACCCGCTATGATGGCGCGGCAGATCCGGCGGCCTTCCTGCAGGCGTATGAGAAGGCCGTCCTCGAAGCCGGAGGCGACGATCAGGTCATGGCCAACTGGTTCCCCTTGGCCCTGGCCGGCGTGCCACGCGCCTGGCTGCTCAGCTTGCCAGGATCTTTGGTGACCTCCTAGGAGGAGTTGTGCGGTCTCTTCGTCGCGCGCTTCGTGGCATCGGCGCCCCTCGCCGTCGCGGCCCTCCTCGGCGGCTCGCAAGCACCATCCTCTGACCATCACACCAAGCCATTCTTTCGCCAGATTGGCGCCGCCCCGCGCGACAAGGAGCTCCCCTGGGTTGGGCGGCGCCCAAGGCCGACCTCACCTTCGACACAGGGGATCACCCCGCCACCACTGTCAGCTCAGGCGTGCTCCCAATGCTATGCACGCTCACCATCTGCAGCGTAGAGGTCACCAAGACCCTCATCGACGGTGGCACCAACCTCAACGTGCTCTTTGTGGAGGCTTTCAGCCTTCTTCATGTACCACTCCAATGGCTCCGACCCAGCAAGCCCTTCTCCGGGCTCGGCGGTGGCTCCACCAGCCCCTTGGGGCAGATCCGCCTCCCTGTGACCTTCGGCACCCGCGACAACTACCGCACCTAGCTAATCGACTTCGACATCGCCGCATCGGCCTCCCGTACAACACCATCCTCGGATACACGGCTCTGGCTCAGCTCATGGCGGCGACCCATCCGGCCTACAATCTCATGAAGATGCCCGGGAGCAAGGACGTCCTCACTGTAGTTGGAGATACCAAGGAGGCTCTAGCGGCGCTCAAGTGCGCCCTCAAAACCGCCGCAGCGGCACGACCGGCCAACGAGGCCACCCCATGGGCTAAGGAGGCTGCACCAGCAAAGAAGAACAGTTGTTCACTCAAGATCGGGCCGAAACCAAGCAGGTTCCGGTCAAGGAAGATGGGTCCTCAGGAGCCACCTTCACCATAGGCGCCAACCTCAACCCAAATCAAGGGGAGGCACTGGTGAGGTTCTTGCACGCGAACAAGGATGTGTTCGCCTGGGAACCCAAGAAGCTAGTAGGGGTCCCAAGAGGCGTGATCGAGCATCACTTGAGGGTGTGCCCCAATGTGCGCCCTGTGAAGCAGAAGGCACGGCGACAATCCACGGAGAAGCAGTCCTTCATCGTCCAGGAAACCCGCGAGCTGGAGGCGGCGGGTGTCATTCGCGAGGTTCAGTACCCCGAGTGGCTAGTGAACTCCGTCGTCATACCGAAGAAAGGCGGGAAGGAGCACATGTGTGTTGACTTCACCAACCTTAACAAGGCTTGTCCCCAAGACCCATTCCCGCTCCTGCGCATCGATCAGATTGTCGACTCCACCGCCGAATGTGACCTGCTGTGCTTCCTGGACGCATTTTCAGGTTATCACCAGATCAAGATGGTAGTGAAAGATGTGGAGAAGACGGCCTTCCTGACCCCGTGTGGGGTGTACTGCTACACTTGCATGCCGTTCGGGCTGCGCAACGCAGGCACGACCTTCCAACGGTTGATGCACATCGCCCTGGGTCAACAGCTCGGGAGGAACGCTGAAGCCTACGTCGACGACATTGTGGTAAAATCTCGGGAGGCAAGAACTTTGATTTAGGACCTGGAGGAGACCTTCGCGAGTCTACGCCAGGTGGACTTGCGGCTCAACCCGGAGAAGTGCATGCTTGGTGTCCCTTCCGGCAAGCTGCTAGGCATCCTCGTGTCCCACAGGGGGGTCGAGGCCAACCCGGAGAAGGTCAAGGCGATAGAAGACATGAGCCCACCACAAACTCTCAAGGAGATGTAGAAGCTTGCAGGCTGTGTGACCTCGCTGGGGCGGTTCATCTCCAAGCTGGGAGAGCGTGCCTAGCCATTCTTCAAGCTGATGAAAAAGAAGGGCCCGTTCGAGTGGACCCCAGTGTTGGAGATATTCCCTAGAGGCAATCATGTATGATGATATTTCCTATGTGTTTATGAATAAAGATAGTCCTTGGACATTATCAATGATGTGTATCAGCAAGTACATGACTTGTTTGTGGGACTATGCATTGTATGATGACTGTCCTAAAAGGTCCCTAGTCGAAAGGGTTGTGTGGACGCGCAGCCAACTAGACTAGCATATGACACGGTCGATGGCTTGGTCTCACTAGCCATGGAGCATTGGATGCTAACTGGATAATATGGACTTGGAAGGATCTGGTCGGATTCGACGTAGTCGGACCGAGTCGAGATAAGGTCCGAGTCGTACAGACCCAACTATGAGACACAGCGATATGTCATCTGTGAGTCTCGAGTACAACATATGTTCTATGTCCTAAGACCTGAGCTGACGCATGTACTCGGGATGGCGACAGACTTGCTTTGGGCTGACCAAATGCTACTCCGTAACTGGGTAGTTATAAAGGTAGGTTTCGGGTTTGTCAAGAACCATGCTGCGAGACGTGGTCGAGCAAGATGGGATTTGCCCCTCCGATTAGGAGAGATATACTCTGGGCCCCTCATGTGATCCGACGAGGATAAGCATGGCCATGTGACAAGGATTATGAGATAATCCGGTTTGTGGTCGGCATCACTGGAACGAGAAAGAGGTCAGGCTAGCACAAGGATGACAGACTCGCCTTGAGCCCGACAACATATATCGTGTGGCAAAAGGAATGGAAATGTGATGTACAGGTTCGCCTAACCAACTTCATCGTCTGCTTGGTGGTCGGCACGCCTTGCTAGAGGCCGCTACCATCCATGTAGTCCGGAGGTGATCCGAACTGCGACCAAGTCGGCTGGAACCTAAGGGGTTGCGCTTAAGGGAAGGAACCTACGAGGTCGGATCTGAGGACACTGGTCAGATGTGATCCGAGCTGTATTCAGATTGTGGCCGAGTAGACTTATGGGCTTTAGGGTCCGTGAGAGGCCCAAGTGTTGAGCCCACGACGGACGCCTATATAAAGTGGGGTGCGGCACACTCATGCGGTTGATCGCTTCGGCGTTGTCACTAGGGTTTGCATGTGTTGCGAATAGACACCTTCACTCGCCACCGGTTGTGTGATCGGACCTAGCAGTCCGCCGCACGACGTTCCTCCTGCACGCGCGGATACCGTTAGAGGCGGTGCACTTGCGCTGCTCCGGCGAACCTGTACGTGGGAACCGACTACCGGCTGTACGAGGGAGATTGGATGAGGAGGAGATGACCCACGCGGACGCGCTGCCCCAACTCTTCTTCCGCTGCATGGCACTGCGCGTCTAGTGGTAATGAACTATGATCCATCTCCCATAGCATGTTCTTGGTTGTTCTGCGCGTGGGAAAATTTTAATTTGCAGTCGACGCACCCTACGGTAGATCCCAACAGTGGTATCAGAGCCTTTGCTATAGGATTTGGTTTCAGATCGTATGCATATTAGATATGTGGAGGCAATAAATGAGATCTGTTGTCGTTGATAAGAATGGCAGTGTGCACGGTTGATGAGATCAACTGCAGATGGGGATCGATGTGGCTATGTTTTCTGATGATCAGAATCGATGAGGTCGTGACACAACCTACCCCTACCGATCGGTATCCGCTATCGAGGTTAACAATGAAACGTAAATCCGAATCGAGCTCGTGATGATCGATAAGATCGGTCAGATCAAAGAATTCGGCGTGCCGATCAGAGAATTCGGACTGCCGTGTGCGTATCGCCTTGTATTTCGTACACGATCACTCAAACCGATATAATGTGATTCTATGCATAACTTTGTTTTGCAGGTTTGATGTGAATAGTATGGCTCATGTGTATGTGATGCATGTGTGTAGATTATACATGGCCTGCGTGTCATGTTTGTCAGCACGCAGGAGCCAAAGTGCTGTCATTATATTGTATAACGACCTGCTTGTCGACTTGTGACTCTATGTAAAATTCATTACTAGTTGTAGTAGTTGGATAATAGAGATCAGGTTGGTGGCTTGGCGTCCCGGCGTGACAAACAAGATGGAGTTCCTAGATGGTCATCGGAGTCGGAGCCGACCTAGAAGAACATCCATGAAGGAGACATACTATTTCACAATATGTGTTTTACTTGTGATTGTTATGCTTCTTTGTTTCTATGCATGTTAGAATGGTAGAAAGATCCCTCATGAATATCAAGTAAATTGCCATTCCCGATGTTGCACCTTCACATGTCAAGTACGTCTAGTAGTGGGATCATAAAACTGGGGTGCTGCTAGGTGTCCTTGAACTGAAGGGTTCGTGTCGGACACGGGCATGGACTGCATTAGGTTAACTTGACAAGGCTATCAAAACGGTTTTGGGCCTTGTGGCAAAAGAGGTCGGGAGCCGGGGTATGAGATACCTACCCGACCGACAGGAGTCATATAGAGATACGATTAGTAAGGAGTTGCTTACCGGATAGGCATGTTGTCTAGCAGTGATGCTAAAGCTCACTAGTCACATGTGCTAGTCGGATCTTGAATCACTGAGAGTTTGCGGAGGGATGCTGACTTCAGTGGGAGTATTTCTGTTTAAGGCTAGAATTACTCTACATAAACACATTGCTTAGTGATTGCATATTTTTCTATTGTAGATCAATGGCACCACCTGCTCAACCCAACTTTGCATTGAAATCAATTCTGGAAAAGGATAAACTGAATGGAACAAACTTTACTACCTGGTATAGAAATTTGAGAATTGTTCTCAAGCATGATAAAAAGGAACATGTTCTAAAGGATCCGCTTCCAGAGGAACCTACCGATAATGCTAGTACCACAACCAAGAATGCCTACCACAAACTCGTTGATGAATCAAACGAGATCAGCTGCCTCATGCTGGCTTATATGGATCCTGATTTGAAGCAGCATTTTGAAGATGTTGGGGCTTTCGATATGATCGAGAGTCTCAAGAGCATGTTTCAGGTGTAGGCTAGGACCGAAAGGTTCAATGTCTGGCGATCCATGATGGATTGTAAGTCGAAGGAAGGTGATCCACTGAGCCCGCATGTGATCAAGATGATCTGATATGTGCAAGCTTTGGATCGGTTGGGCTTCCCGCTCTTGGATGAGCTGGCTACTGATGCAGTTCTGGGTTCTCTTCCGCCCAGCTATGGGACATTCATATCGAACTATCATCTGCATGGCATGGATAAGAAGCTCACTGAATTGCATGGGATGCTCAAAGTGGCAGAGCATGATATTAAGAAAGGCACGCATCAAGTGTTGATGGTGCAGAAATTGGCTAAGTTCAAGAGGAGTTGGTCCAAGAAAAAAGGCTAAGGCAAAGGGCACGGAGACGGTAACCTCCGCCGCTGCGCCGAAGTCTGGACCGGACTCAAAGACCATTTGCTATCATTGCAAGGAAACTGGTCATTGGAAGAGGAACTGTAGCAAGTGGCTTGCAGAGCATGGCAAGAAGGCCAGGAATGCTGCTTCAAGCAAAGGTACACTTGTTGCATATGTTATAGACATTTATCTTGCTGACATACCTAGAAGCTCTTGGGTATTTGATACCGGATCGGTTGTTCACATTTACAACTCGATGCAGGGGCTGGTAAGAACTAGGCGTGTGGCGCAGCGGGAGATTGAAATCAGGGTCGGGAACAAAGCAAGAGTTGTTGCATTGGAGGTCGGCACGATGCAGCTCCAGCTTCCTTCTGGATTTATTTTGGAATTGAATAATTGTTATTACATTCCTGCACTTAGTTGGAACATTATTTCTGCCTCATGCTTGATGAGTCAGGGTTATGAATTCAATTTAAAGGACAATGGTTGTTTGATTTATTTGAATGGTATGTTCCACGGCTATGCACCCATTGTTGATGGGTTATTTATATTGAATCTAGAACAGGAACCGGTCTATAACGTGAATGTCAAGAGGCATAAGCCTAATGAGATAAATCTGACATACTTCTGGCATTGCCGGCTTGGACACATTAGTCTGAAATGCATGAAGAAGCTCCATGATGATGGACTCCTAACTTCTACCGACTTTGGGTCGTTCGAGACATGTGAATCATGCTTGCTTGGCAAGATGACTAAGTCTCCTTTCGCAAAGAGTTGTGAGAGGGCATCCGAGCTGTTGGAACTGAAACACAATGATGTGTGTGGACCAATGAGCACAACTGCCAGAGGTGGCTATCAGTACTTCGTGACTTTTACCGACGACTTGAGTAGATATGGATATATCTATTTGATGAGGCAAAAGTCGGAGACTTTTGAAAAAATCAAAGAGTTTCAAAACGAGGTTGAGAATCAGCTCGGCAAGACTATAAAACTTCTATGATCTGATCATGGAGGTGAGTACATGAGCCAGGAGTTTGATGATCATCTGAAAAGCAGAGGTATAGTACCTCAGCTCACTCCTCCAAGTACGCCAGAGAGAAATGGTGTATCGGAACGGAGAAATCGTACCTTGTTGGACATGGTTCGATCTATGATGAGCAAGTTGGATTTACCCTTGTCATTCTGGGGATATGCTCTAGAAACTGCAGCTTTCACACTTAACAGGGTACCATCAAAACCCGTAGACAAGACACCACATGAGATGTGGACCGGGAAGAGTCCTAGTTTGTCTTTTCTAAATATTTGGGGTTGTGAAGCATTTGTCAAGAAACTTATGTCAGACAAACTTACACCCAAGTTGGATAAATGCATATTCGTGGGATATCCGAGGGAAACCTTGGGATATAGCTTCTACGACCGGGAAGAGAACAAAGTGTTTGTTGCTCGGAACAGGGTTTTCCTTGAGAAAGAGTTTCTCAGTAGGGAGGCCAGTGGGAGGACGGTCCGACTCGAAGAAATTCGAGGACCACTCGGGGACGGCTCGGCTGGTGATGAGATCGTACCGGAGTCAGTCAGGGAACCCGTAGTGGAAGCGGCACCGGAACCACGGAGGTTGGAAAGATTGCGCAGAGTGTGTGATGTATTGTTGCTAGAAAGGACGAGCCGGCCACGTATGCGGAAGCGATGGTGAGCCCAGATTCCGAGGCATGGCTGGAGGCCATGAGATCCGAGTTAAAGTCCATGGATGAGAATCAAGTCTGGGACTTGGTTGATCCGCCGCCTGGCGTAATAGCCATTGGTTGCAAATGTGTCTTTAAGAAGAAAACCGATGTGGATGGAAATGTTCAGATCCACAAAGCTCGGCTTGTCGCTAAGGGTTATGGACAAGTTCAAGGAATTGACTACGACGAGACTTACTCGCCGGTAGCGATGCTGAAGTCATTGAGGATCATACTAGCTATAGCTACATATTTCAATTACAGATATGGCAGATGGATGTCAAGACGGCTTTCCTTCATGGAAATTTAATCGAGGACGTGTATATGATACATCCCGAGGGTTTTGTCAATCCGACTAGCACTAGTAAGGTATGCAAGCTCAAGAGATCCATTTATGGGTTGAGGCAAGCATCTCGGAGCTGGAACATTCGTTTTGATGAGGTCGTCACTGGTTTCGGCTTCATCAAAAGCGAAGAGGACTCTTGTTTATACAAGAAGTTAAGTGGGAGCTCGATAGTGTTTTTGATCTTGTATGTGGATGACATACTACTAATCGGAAATGATATTTTGATGTTGAACTCGGCCAAGGAGTCATTGAATGGCAAGTTTTCGATGAAGGACCTTGGTGAGGCAATGTACATTTTAGGCACTAAGATCTATAGAGATAGATCAAGGAGGCTGCTCGGCTTAAGCCAGAGCACGTACATAGATAAAGTGTTGAAGCGGTTCAACATGAGTGAGGCAAAGAAAGGGTTCTTGCTACTCTCACATGGTATAAGGCTAAGTGAGACTCAGAGTCCGTCGACATCTGATGAGCGAAGCAGGATGAGTCGGATTTCGTATGCCTCGGCAATCGGATCCATCATGTATGCCATGATATGTACACGGCCTGATGTTGCTTTTGCAATAAGCCTAACAACTAGATACCAGGCCAACCCAGGTGAGAGTCACTGGGAAGGGGTAAAGACTATTTTGAAGTACCTGAAAAGGACTAAAGAGATGTTCCTAGTTTATGGAGGTGAGGAAGAGCTCGTCGTAAGAGGTTACGCCGATGCTAGTTTCCAAACCGACATAGATGATTGTCGATCACTGTCCGGATTCGTGTACGTCATGAACGGAGGAGCAGTGAGCTGGATGAGTTCCAAGCAAGATACGGTGGCCGATTCTACTACAGAAGCCAAATACATTGCGGCTTGTGAAGCTGCAAAGGAAGGTGTTTGGATTCGGAACTTTCTGGATGATCTTGGTATTTTCCCAGCCTCGGTAAAACCGTTGGACCTTTATTGTGATAATTCTGGTGCCATCGCACAAGCCAAGGAGCCGAGGAATCACCACAAGGTCAGACACATAGATCGGAAATATCACCTGATACGAAAGATCGTAAAGAGTGGTGATGTAGAGTTATGCAAAATTCACACGGATGCAAATGTTGCGGATCCGTTGACTAAGTCGCTTCCACAACCCAAGAATGAGGGGCACGTTAGAGCTATTAGCATTCGATGTCTATTTGACTGACTCTAGTGCAAGTGGGAGACTGTTGGAGATATGCCCTGGAGGCAATCATGTATGATGATATTTCCTATGTGTTTATGAATAAAGATAGTCCTTGGACATTATCAATGATGTGTATCAGCAAGTACGTGACTTGTTTGTGGGACTATGCATTGTATGATGACTGTCCTAAAAGGTCCCTAGTCAAAAGGGTTGTGTGGATGCGCAGTCAACTAGACTAGCAAATGACACGGTCGATGGCTTGGTCTCACTAGCCATGGAGCATTGGATGCTAACTGGATAATATGGACTTGGAAGGGTCGGGTCGGATTCGACGTAGTCGGATCCGAGTCGAGATAAGGTCCGAGTTGGACAGACCCAACAATGAGACGCAGCGATATGTCATCTATGAGTCTCGAGTACAACATATGTTCTATGTCCTACGACCTAAGTTGATGCATGTACTCGGGATGGTGACAGACTTGCTTTGGGCCGACCAAATGCTACTCCGTAACTAGGTAGTTATAAAGGTAGGTTTCGGGTTTGTCAAGAACCATGCTGCGAGACGTGGTCGAGCAAGATGGGATTTGCCCCTCCGATCAGGAGAGATATACTCTGGGCCCCTTGTCGGGGATATACCCCGCGGTATGATCCGGACGAAGTTATAACCCGGCTGGGACTTAGTAAACCAGCAGGTGTTAAGGCAGGTGGTAAACCGGTTGGTGTTAAGTCATACGGTAAACCGGCAGGTTGTTAAACCGGCTGACAGTTAAGACAGACAGGTAAAACAGGCAGTTCACTCAGACGGTAAACCGACAGGTTGTTAAACCGGCTGACAGTTAAGATAGGAGTTAAGTCAGATGATAACTCAGCAGACAATCATAAACCGGCACCAGTTATAACCCGGCAGACAGTGATAACTGGGTTGCCAGGAGTTATGAAGCCCGAGACATTATGAAGCCCAAGATGTTAAGAAGCCCATGAAGAGAGGTTATAATAGTGAAGTCTTGGGTCCGAGTTGGACTCTACATGTAACCTGCCCCTTCAACTTATATAAGGAGGGGCAGGGCTCCCCAAAGTGGAACAAGTAAGAAGAAACAATCTTAAAGGGTTAGGGTTAACTGGGAGAGCCGGTTTACGGCGACTTCCTCACGACCATAATGAGATCTAGCCACAAACAGCATGTAGGGCTATTACCGGATGATGTTTCCCGGGGCCCGAAGCTGTCTAAATCCTTGTCTTGTGTTGCGTCTCTCGATTCCGCTCAATCCCTCTCAAGTTACCACATAGATGTGTTGGCCTTACGACTAAGTCCTCACACTAGGACATCTGCCGTAATATTTCCATGACAGTTGGCGCCCACCGTGGGGCTCGCACACGATGGTGTTGAGTTCTTGAAGGGATATATTTCAGAGTTGAGAGGTTTGTAAATTTTCTGGATGAAGAATAGCTGGTGCAAAAGGATTACGGCAGCTACAAGTTTATCAATCAAGATGAGAAGGTTTGAGATCAAAAGAAGCTTGGGTTTCATGCGTGTCGCCACGCTTGACCTGTCGATTCACCTGTCCGAGTGAGATTGAGTTCCATCGGAAAAGCCGGTGCGATCCAGGGAGATCGAGACCGACTCAGAATATTCCGCTGTTTAAATTGTCGCTTTCTACTGCGAGAGCCGGTACACATGAAGCATGGCCAACTCCACCGCGCGACCCTATCCTGTCCGGCCCCGTCCGTTTGAGATAAAACGGACAAAGGAGGCGGCCCAGCGCGCGACGGCCCGGACCCATCCTGTCCGTTTAGTGTCCGGGCCAACCCATTTCGAGCGCAAACTTGCACCTGCTTTGGGTCGCGGCGGACACCAAACGGACGCGCGCTCGTCCGCGTCGGGGCCGCGTGGCAGGCGGCCACCTACCTCCCACCCGCCCACATCAATGCGCACGAGCGGGCGGCCCCACCTTTCATCCGCACGTCGAACGGTCGCCGTCCTTCTTTAAGTGGGAAGCGTGGACGGGTCGTCGTCCACACTGCCCCACGCCACCCCGTGGCCTCCTCGAAACCCGACAGCGCCGAAACCCTAGCCGAAGCCCTCGAGCTCGCCGGCCGCCCACCTCGCCATGGGGTTCTGGAACGGCAAGGGAAAGCACGACCGTGAGGCCGGCTCCTCCTCGGGGCGCCGTCGCGGCTCCGTGAAGAAGGAGGAGCCTGTGTCACCGCCGCGCTCCTCCCGTCGAGCCCCCATCCCGGCCCCCTTCACCATCAACCCTAGGCCCGCCGGCGAGCGCGATCGGCAGTACCTCGCGGCGGACGTGTGCCGGAGGTACTGGGAGACGAGGACGCCGGTCCCGTGGAGTGGCGTCCACCTCCCCAACGGATGGCACCTCAGCGCCGACCGGGTCCCGATCCCTCCTGTGCCGGCGAGCGGCCGCGCGCGCCGCGATGAGATCGAGCGCCGCCTCCTCCCGGATGACCTGTTCTACGACGATAGGTACGGCCCGGATTCCGACCTCTGGGACACGTGGCTCCAGGACGAACACGACACGCGTCGCGCGTCATACTTCGCCGGCACGGTGTCGGGGCTGCGGCGGCCACGTCGAGAGGTGCGCGGGCGTACGCGCGTGCGCGGCGTCACGCCCACGCCGTCGCCTTCTCCGTCGCCCCCTCCACCTCCTCGCATGTCAGCGGAGGAGGAGGCCCGTCTCCTCAAGCGTGTCATGGACGACTCCATGTACACGCACGACGAACGGCAGTGGGACGGCCTGGAGGAGGCCATGGCCCTCTCTGCCGCCGGGGACGTCGCCTTCCCGGAGCTGCAGATGTTGGCCGTGGAGGAGGAGAGGAGGGAGGACCCGCCGGCCGCGTTCCAGCAGCTGCTGGGCAAGGGGTGGGGCTGGTCCTGCACTGCTCCGGAGATGGCCGCCGGCGTGGGCGTGAACTGGTGCCCCACTCCGCCGCGGTCACCGGAGCGGGAGGCGTCGCCACGGGAGGAGGTGGTGCAGGCACCTCCGGCCGTCCAGCCCGACCCCGTCCACCACGCACCTCCGGCCCACCTGTGGACACCGCCGGCCTACGTCGACCTCGTCAGCGACGACGACGACACCGGCGGCCAGTGAAGACGGAGACGGCCACGGCACCGACGGGCGCGGCAGGAGCGCGCAGGAGGCGGAGGCGTTTTTTTTATTTTGTTTTATATGTTAATTATGAAAACTGGGCCTTTTAAGTGGCCGTGGAAACTGGACCGTTTTGTGGCTGTCCCCTATATATGTTTTATGTTTTTTTAAAATGCTTATATTTAGTTTTTATTTATTTCATTCTAGTTTTTATTTTTATTTTATTCACGTCCATTCCAGACACGATTTGGGGTGCGGCCGCGTGGTACGCGCACGCACGATCCATCTGACAAAGACGGACACGGGCGAACCCATCGGCGCCTCAAAGAGACAAAATCCGGCAATCCGAAGTCTGTTTGAGGTCGTGCGATGGAGTTGGCATAACATCCATGGCAGGCAACGTATGCAGATTCACTTCAAGTCCCGAGGAGTTGTCTGTCAGCAGCAAACATTGTGTGGTCGCCGTACTTTTGTCCGATTCATGGCAAGTTGCAGCTGTGTACGCAACTTTTGCGTCAAGTATATCTGAAAGGAAGAAGTAATCTGCCAGGGCCAGTACATCACCACATACCGGAGGTGCTTTGTCAGTCAAAAAGTCAATGATCAAAATCAACTGCCACGGTTCACGTCACAGCGAGCCGGCCGCAATTGATATGAAGACAAAATTATTGAACCAATCATTATTGTATTGGGCTGAAACGTAGAAAGCTCACGCATTAAGGATATACAAAGATGGACAGTAAGATACAGAGTTGAAAAAGGAAGAAAAGGACTACTACCCGGACGCGAACTGATACACGGACGTGAGTCGGCCGAACCTGCGACAACCCGGAAACTGGCCACAGCTGGCGGCTGGCTTTTGTTCTGCGCCCGCCCCCGACCCATCTGCTACGTCAGCCTCAAGGCTGCACAGATCTCCGGGTTAGATTTGCCGGCCGTCTGCTGTTGAGCCGCCGCTCACCTTCATCACCACGGCTGCGAGACGCTACTTCGCCTCGCCTCACCTCACCGGGGCGCCGCCGCAGCCGTGAATCACTTCAAGCCACCGACCGCCTTTGCCGTTGTGGCCTTAGGCTCGCATCAAGCACCTGGACACCTCTGTTGCTGTGGCCACGAGTTTACCTTAAGTCACTGGTGCCGCCGCAGCTCGTCTTCACTTTGAAGTTGCCTTGCTTCCGCTGCGCGATGAGCCACTTGAGTCGCCGCCGCTGAATCTCCCCGACCTGGCGCCGCTCCGAGTCGCCCGAGCTCGCGGCCCTGAACTGTATCACTTGTGTCAAACCGGCCGGCCGCCTGACCCGTTTTCGTCGTCCGCGCCTGGGGTCGTCTTCATCGCGCGTCGAGCTGCCGCCGCCGTGACCCGCCATTGCCGTCTCATGCTCTTGCTGGCTTCACTCTTCAAGTCTCAAGGTAGCAGTGTACGGGCTTGCTGTTACTTCCTAATGTAATGATGGAAGGAGAAGTACTACGTCAAGTAGTAGTCCACGGGATCAAAATTTACTGCTGAAGGCTTGTCTGAAGATCACGATTTATAAAAGGATTGGGAGGACGGATTACTGGAATCACTGGTTGCCACCAAGACAGTGACGGAAGAGCCGGTGCCGCATCAACCACGTGTCGTCGTCGCTATAAATCGCCGGTGCGCCTCGTCTGTAGCCGGGTTGAGCTATTCGGCCTTAGCTCGTTGCTCCCACGCCATAAACCGTTGTTCCGGGTCACGGCGTCCACCTCAACCGCGGTCTCGCGAGCGTACTGCCTTTGAGCTATTGCCGCAGATTCCGCAGCAGATGCCCGGCTTGAGTCGCGAACTCTACAACCCTGTGGGTGAACCGCCGACGCTAATCCGCCTCGACCTGCATGCCGCGCCGGCCTCACCTCTACGTCGGGCCGCCACCGCTATCACTGGCTGCGCCTTGGGCCGGCCACGACGCCCCCACTTCGAATCACGGCTGCGCGGGACAGGCTCTGCCTCAGTCGCGCCCCGCCTTGATTGCGCTCACGAGCCGGCCTTCTTCGAGTGCTTGCGTCAAATCTACAACTGCAAATTATTACCTTCGCTAGACTGTTCTAGCTCCATGGAGGGGTTAATCCGGAGCGTAGGGAATCCGAAAAGCTCCTTAAAGACTGGTGGAGATCCGGCGAGTCAGGCGTCCGGTTTAACCAATACGAATCGACGAACAATTTTCAGATTTTGAGCTGCCGCTAGTGGTGAGCCGGCCCGGCCGTGGTGATCCGCCTTGCTGCACACGAGCTACCATGGTCTCGCAGCCGGCCACTGCGGTCAACGACCGGATCCCCCGTATCAACCACGCGCCAGGCCGCTTTACCCCGTCCGCCGACCGCTGTGGCTTGCCGCGTCACCAGCTGGCCCCTGCGCTTCTTCCTGCTGAGCATCGCCTCCACCGGTGCATTGCCAAACCGCTGTTGCACCTCGCCGAGTTGTCCGCATATGGAGTTACCCTCATCAGTGTGTTAACCACCTCTCCGACTCCGCCTCGCCACTGCGTTTTCAAGTCGTCTCCGATGTCGATCTGCATCGCCGTGGAACCGGCCTTCAAAACTCGCCAGAGCCACCAGGCCTCGCTGGGATCGCCCCGCCTCTACGCCATGGCTCGCCTCGCGCCGCTTCGAAGCCGTCGCTGCTCGGCCTTGCTCTGAGCCGGCCTTCCGACCGTCTCTGCCTCCGCGATGAGCCACCGAGGACCCGGTCTGCACCCAAACTGTGTAAACCGCCGCCCCTGCCTTGGAACCTCTCCATGTAACTATTAAGTCGCCGAGCTGCTGCCGCTGTGACCCGCTCCGTTTCGGCCGATTCCTATTGTCGTTCCTGCTGGTTGCTCTCTTGCACGATGAACCGCTGCAGTGCTTTGAGCTGAGCCGGTATGCTGCCTCCGGCGGTCGTGTGTGTTTTAAATTGTCGTGGTCTGCGCCAAGTCACCTGTGTCAGTAAGAATCCAATTGATTTCATGGGGTCCCAAACATCAGCTTTGGTTGAGACTTTGGAGGACGAGTAGCTTTGGGGATAATACAAAAATCCAATTGTCGTGGTCTACGCTATCATGCACATATATCACCAACCACGGGTTGATAGTTGTTTCTACAAGTCGTGGCAGCATCTGGCAGGGTCTTCGAGGGGATCAGTACAAAAAATACCCTGGATACAGATATGGATCAAGAGAGAATTCAGCAACAGTACTGAATATTTGCGGCTGCTACAGGCAGATCGTCTGTCCTTAAAATAAAAAACCGCTATTTAGGCACGCCTTTCAAAGCTTGATGCATGGATGGATATGAAGACTCATTAAAACCTGAATGATGAGCTTTGCTACGATCGCTACGTCCGACGAAAAACCAGGATAATCTGGTGAAAGACATGGACCCTGTGGTTACCCTCGCTCCGAGTCGCCGCCCTGACACGAGCGGTTCTGCCTGATCCGGCCTCGCTACCGTGTGCATCGTTGAACCGCCACGCGTAAGCCGCCGCTAACAGCGAGCAACCATCGTGGCCACTATTACTCCACGTGAGGTTATGGGTGCAGTCAAGACATTGTCCACGTTCACCCGATGAAAACAAAATCAGGTGTTATCCCTCCTATATATTTTATCAAGTAGATTTTAATTTCTCTAAAACATCATTATACTACCCTATTGGTGTTTTTATATACAGGTAAAATTATTGTTATACTGCAGGTATAGAGCACGCACTCGCAACGTTCTACAATGATGTTTTCCTCCATGTCGCATTACCCGATGAGCGGACGGTCAGTTCACACGTCCGCGCCAGCTTGCAACAAGGAGAACAACTTACTCGTCCGCACAACTTACAAGGCCATGGCTGAATCATCTGCCTGCTGTCACGGCCGACTCGGCCATGATTGCTTTCAGCCTCACCATGGTGACCATCAACCCTGCGGTGGATATTAACTGGCCTAACATATCAGGTGAAATCCATCCAGTATGTCTTTATATTATATGTTGCTTTCTTTAAAAGAGCAATTACTCCGGCTTGCAAAGTTATCTAATGCAGGACCCTAAATCGCCATATTGGTGAAAATTTAAAGGCCGTCAATTTTCGGCTTAAAAAGAAAGATTCCGGTTTATAATCCGGCTCAAGGGAAAGCTATCTCACGCAAAGCTTTGAAGCTCTCAGTAGCCGGTTAAGAATTTTTGGTTCAAAAAGAATAATCTCTCGCAAGTTCGAGTTCCCAGGAAAAATTAAAGGGACCAAAGAGAGTCTGTTGCAAAAGCATAGCTCAAACATAGGTACCCCTTGAGCACAGCTCACAGTATCATTTGGGGGCTTGGTCGTATTCGAACCATAGCTACACCTCTTGATCCGGCTATCAAGCCAATATTATCATAAGGGGCCAAAGAGAGTCTGTTGCACATCACAGCTCAAACATGGATATCCCTTGAGCACAGCTCGCAATATCACTTGGGGGCTATGTTCGAACCATAGTCACACCTCTTGATAGGCTTAAGGCCACCAGGGAAATCACTTGAGGGCTCTGGTCGTATCCGAACCATAGCTTATACCCTCTTGATCAGCATAAGGGCACCAGGGAAATCACTTGGGGGCTTGGTCGTATCCGAACCATAGCTACACCTCTTGATAGGCATAAAGGCCACAAGGGAAATCACTTGGGGGCTATGGGTTCGAACCATAGTTACACCTCTTGATAGGCATAAAGGCACTAGGAAAATCACTTGGGGGCTTGGTCGTATTCGAACCATAGCTACACCTCTTGATCGGCGCGATGCCATAATTATGACTACTTGGGGACTCTGGTCGTATCCGAACCATAGCTTAAACCCTCTTGATCATACACATACATCATCATATATTGCATCATACATTGCATCATCATTACATGTATCATATGAGCACGGATATACCGGTTTATATGGCAGGAACCGGTTGTCAAAACCAGGTTATAGTATTCAAAATCTGTAATAGCCAACACAGCTGGATTTTTTATGGTTATCAATAACCAGTATTATGATTAAGGTTTTCAAAGTCGCTTTAGCGCAATGGCTATCATATTATCAATGGATATGATTTATTCTACAATTGAAGGAATAGTCCCGAGTCGCTGCAGGCTTACGACCCGGCACTTGGGGGCTACATTATTCAAGTTGGGATTACATCAAATACACAAGTCTCATGTCGCTGCAAGCATGCACCATGACACTTGGGGGCTAATGCAAAGTCATTGTTTGCTCACTTATTGAAGACCCGACTCATCACATCGTAATGAGCCGGCCCTTGGGGGCTACCAATTGCTCTTGTCAACAAATCAAGGTACACAATTTTTCATCTATTATTAAAGGATCCACTGCTCAGTTGGTAAAGCACAAAGCTCTCAACCTTGTGGACGTGGGTTCAAGCCCCATGATGGGGGTTACATCGTATAATGTTATTCTCAATGAAGTATATATAAAGTCCCAGCTCAATATTATCTTACTGAGCCGGCCCTTGGGGGCTACACGTTGTTGTTCAATTCTACATGATCATATCTATAAAGTCCCTGCTCATTATTGCATAATGACCCGGCCCTTGGGGGCAACACTGGTTGAAGTTTTTATAAGCATAAGGCAATTTCAAGTCCCAGGTTGCTGCAAGCATGACAACCCGGCACTTGGGGGCTGCATATGTGGAATACTCAGTTCTGACTGGTGATTGAGATGAACAACCTGGATTTCTTCAAGCTTGTGACAGTCATATTGAAGCAAGTCTTAAGTTGTTGCTATGCTACCTTCTTAAGACTTGGGGGCTACAAGTGATAGGCATATAAGAGGTACATTTTCAAGCTTGATGTTAACTACAATTATGACCCGGTGCCATCAATATTTGTAAACCGGCAATGATAAACCGGCAAAGTTCTACATTCTTAAACACGCTGAAGATCAGATGAATATTTCAAAGATCAATATTTTTGTTAAAGCATTGGGAGCTGAGTCAAAGGAGTTATTCTTCACAATATTTCTCTATGACAAACCAATGTCAGCAAATTGATTATGAAGCTGGCCTATTGACCTGGATTTTATAGAAGAAGGAAGTAACAAGGACTTAAGGATGATCAGGATCAGTTTAACATGGATAAATCCAAATTAAACTGGGGGCTAATGTCGGGGATATACCCCGCGGTATGACCCGGCCGAAGTTATAACCCGGCTGGGACTTAGTAAACCAGCAGGTGTTAAGGCAGGTGGTAAACCGGTTGGTGTTAAGTCATACGGTAAACCGGCAGGTTGTTAAACCGGCTGACAGTTAAGACAGACAGGTAAAACAGGCAGTTCACTCAGACGGTAAACCGGAAGGTTGTTAAACCGGCTGACAGTTAAGACAGGAGTTAAGTCACATGATAACTCAGCAGACAATCATAAACCGGCAGACCATCTTAAACCGGCACCAGTTATAACCCGGCAGACAGTGATAACTGGGTTGCCAGGAGTTATGAAGCCCGAGACATTATGAAGCCCAAGATGTTAAGAAGCCCATGAAGAGAGGTCATAATAGTGAAGTCTTAAGTCCGAGTTGGACTCTACATGTAACCCTCCCCTTCAACTTATATAAGGAGGGGCAGGGCTCCCCAAAGTGGAACAAGTAAGAAGAAACAATCTTAAAGGGTTAGGGTTAACTGGGAGAGCCGGTTTACGGCGACTTCCTCATGACCATAATGAGATCTAGCCACAAACAGCATGTAGGGCTATTACCGGATGATGTTTCCCGGGGCTCGAAGCTGTCTAAATCCTTGTCTTGTGTTGCGTCTCTCGATTCCGCTCAACCCCTCTCAAGCTACCACATAGATGCGTTGGCCTCACGACTAAGTCCTCACACTAGGACATCTGCCGTAATATTTCCACGACACCCCTCGTGTGATCCGACCAGGATAAGCATGGCCATGCGACAAGGATTATGAGATAATCTGGTTTGTGGTCGGCATCACTGGAACGAGAAAGAGGTCAGGCTAGCACAAGGATGACAGATTCACCTTGAGCCCGACAACATATATCGTGTGGCAAAAGGAATGGAAGTGTGATGTACAGGTTCGCCTAACCAGCTTCAACGTCTGCTTGGTGGTCGCACGCCTTGCTAGAGGCCGCTACCAGCCATGTAGTCCGGAGGTGATCCGAACTGCGACCAAGCCGGCTTGAACCTAAGGGGTCGCGCGCTTAAGGGAAGGAACCTGTCGTGGTTTTGTCACGGCAGATGTCCTAGAGAAAGGACTTAGTCGTGGAGCCATCGCGACGGGTTAGCTTGAAGGGGTTAAAGCGGACACAGGGACGCAAGAGAGTTTATACTAGTTCGGCCCCTTCGATGAAGGTAAAAGCCTACGTCTAGTTGTGATGGAATTGATGGGGTTTCGATGATCAGGGAGCAAACAAGCTTCGCCAATGTCTCGAGTTGTTGTCTGTTTTTCTTGAACCGCCGCCGGGTCGTCCCCTTATATACACGGGTGACGCCCGTCGGTTCACAGAGTCCCAATACCGGCTCATAGATGTGTCCGATTTGGTCTCTACTTATTCCTAACTTACAATACAAGTTAAATACCAACGCTGGTTTACGGCTACATGCCTTGAACCGACTATGGGCCTTGAGCCCTCATCTGCCTTTTTGGGCTTTAACATACTTAACTACTGACGAAGTTAACCCGGCCCAGATAGGCTGGTTTATGCCTAGTAGTGATATCCCCAACATTAGGCCCTAGATTGATTTGAACATGTTCATGTCAATCCTTTAGCAAAAATCTTCATCTTCAATATCTTCTTGTAGTTTGTTGAACCGCCGTGATGTCATCTTCTCTGGTCGTTGTAAACCGGCGTGACGTCACCTGTTATAAAGGACCTTAATAGGTCTGCGACAATTAAGGCGACATCTTTGTTTCCAAACCCACGGTCCCTTGATTTTCATGCCTGACTCATGTCCCTTGCCTTATAAATAGGACCGAAGGGTCATTTCTTTTTCCCCTCCGTGCCCTTGTGCTTCGTCTTCCTCGCGTTGCCCAGCTTCGGAGCTCCGCCGCCACCGTCAACCTCTGCATCAACCTTGGCCGCTGCATCAACCTGGGCGCACCAGAGCACCGCGGCAACCTTCCGCGTCTTTCTCATCTCCAGTAAGTCTTCTGTTCTTTTCAACACAGATCTGCTCTAGGGTTTCATGTTCTTTTAGTGTTCATCGCCTGTTTCGTGTTCATACGATAACTCCTAGATACATCTGTGAATCCTTACTCTGTGTAGCGGTAGCTTTTAGCATCCGCCTTCAGTTTCATGCCTCAAGACCATAGATCTATATGTATCTCTGCCCATTGATTCAGTACTGTTCTTTTTTGAACCTTGAATATTTTCCTTATTTTCAGAACTTGCTTCAAATCCGTCGCTGTAGAGAAGTCTTAGGAAATCTATTTCTATAAACTTACTCATCTGCTTCAATGTTTAGACCAGGCGGTTTAACTTTGTAGAAAAAATTGCCAAACCGGTATATAGCATTAGTCCCCTTGTTGAACCGCCAGATGTTGTTGCTTCATAAAACTTCGGTTTAGATAGATCTGTCTCCGGTTTAACATTGCACATACCAATGTACCTTAATCAATGCATTTTTGAACCGGGATCATCTACCTTGTAGATTTCATCATGGCCAAGCAAGTATATGAGTGCAACTGGGTTCCTTCTCGCGTCACAGAGGCTCAACTGGACGATTTAGTCCTGATCGGTGCCTTAGGCAGCAAAGATACCATCCATTGGAGGGCTCCTGGCAAAGAATGCCCTCCCACACCTCAAGAAGGAGAGGTCGTTGTTTTCGTAGGTCACTTAGCCCGGGGCTTTAAGCCGCCCGGTTCTAAATTTTACCGGGACGTTTTAGCCGATTTTCAACTCCACCCGCAAGACACTGGTCCCAACTCTGTTACAAACATGTGTCACTTCCAAGTGCTCTGTGAGGCGTTCTTTCAAGAGGAGCCCACAGTGAAGTTGTTCAGAGACTGTTTCCATCTAAACCGCTGTACTGAGTTTTCTGATGGTTCCAATACGGAATTGGGCGGTGTGGCGATTCAGAAAAGGAAAGAGGTCACATACCCTCATGCCAAGCTGCATAGCCACCCCAAAGAGTGGAATCAAACATGGTTCTATTGCAAAGACACCTCCCCTGCTGGTGAAAATCCTTTGCCTGGCTTTCGTCCAGAGAGGCCTAGCAATACACACCCCTTTCCGCAAAGGTTGACTGCCAAAGAGAGAAGCAAATACGCTCCTCAACTGTCCAAGCTCAGAGCCTTTATAGCCAACGGTTTAACAGGGGTTGATCTCGCTCGCTGTTGGATATCATGGAGCATACTACCCCTTAGTCAGCGCTCCGGTTTGATGTGCGAGTATACTGGCAGTGTTGATGACCCACTGCGACATGCCAACATCCAGCTCACCGATGAAGAAATCACAGAGGCTGTGAATAAGATGTTGAATGAACCGGAACACATCTGTGCTAAAACCGGCCTGCTTCCCTTCTGTGCCACCAACAAACCGCCAGCTGTAAGAATTTGATTTTTCTTTTTGCTGAATCTGTTATTGATATATCTGGTCATTGTTTAATATCAGTGTTTGTGTAACCAGGGCAATGATCCGTTTTGGAGCAAGAAATTGCCGCAGGAGAAACCAGAAAAACCAGACAAACCATAAAGAGCAACTCGGCAAAAGACTAAAGCTGTGAAGAAGACTGCCCACAGGAAAAGAACCACTGCATCCTCTAATCTGGCCCCTGATGATGATGTGGATAATCCGGACCTTGAGGTAGGGCTTGACTCACTTGGCTTATTTTTCATGCGTCTTATTGATGATGATATTTGTCAGGATGATGCCGAAACCAGCCATGCTGATGCTGCAGAGGTAATTATTTCTCTCTTCCGATTCAGAACCTTTGCCTTCACTAAAAATCTGTCAGGCAAACTGGAAAGTTAAATTTTCTCATCCTCTTGCTTATTTGGATCCCAAATTTCTTATGAAGACCCAACAGCATGAAGCTCGTCACACAACCCGGCACAGCGGCCAGGTAGTTACCTCCGCCGGTTTACCGAACAGTCCGGTTCAGAAACGCCGTTCAGAGGTCTCTAATTTGCTTGTCAGTGCTTGTCCTAAAGCGGGCTGCTTTCGTCAACCTCTTAATCCATCTGACTCTGATTACCAGGTTACTTCCCACTCATCCTCTGGCGAGTCATCGGCTACTCAGCTGCCACCGCTCAAAACGGTGCTTGGGTAAGCTATACTTATCATAATATTTGCAGTACATTACCTTGGAACATATGCTGTATTTGATTTTGTTATTCCTTTCAGGGCCAGGCCTAGGCCAAGCAAGAAGGCTCGCTTGGACAAAGCGGCCGAAGAGGATGCCGTCCTTGAACCGGGCAAAACACCAGATCTTGAAGCGGCTATTCCTGAGGATATACCCAATGATCCACCGCCGCAAGACGACGATCTTATTGCTGAAGAGAGACCTATTGATACCTCAAGTCCTGTCAATCAGCCCACAAGCTCCATCCGGATTGAGAAATCCACCGGTCCGACAAAGCCTACTGACAAGCCAACAGCCCCAGTGCAAACCGGCGATGCCAAGGATGATGAGGTTGTCATTACTGGCATTGGCCATACAGAGCCAAGCAATCCTGTCGGTTTGTCCAAACATACTGCCAAGGAAGAATTTGCTGCCTTTGGCAAAGGCAAGTGGAATGCTGATCTAGCGACTTACGCTGCTCTGAACGCCCAAGATATCCATTCTGGCTACCTGAACCGGTTGTATACCAGTCGTGACTATGAAGCCGGTCTGGTTAACATGATGAAAGATAAATATGAGGTAACTTCCATATGCTCTTTCCTGCTTGTATATTTCAATTCTTGTTGACGCTCCTAGCCCCCGAGGGCCGGTTTGTAATCTTCTTTCAAACCGGGACTTACTAATATAAATCTTAATGCTTTGAAATTCGCTGATGTAGTCCCCAAGGGCCGGTTCAACTTAGCGTAGTTAAACCGGGACTTTAAGTAATTGAGATCACCACATCAGAATATATACGAGCAAATAGCCATTAGCCCCCAAGTGCCAAGTTGAATACTTGTATTGATCTTGGGACTTTGTAAGCAATTTGAAAGATGAAGATCGAATATGCATTAGCCCCCAAGTGCCAAGTGCATAACTTGTTATGTGGTTGGTACTTCAATCCTTGTACCGTTTTGCTGAATCATATAACTGTCTGCATGCAGGCTGAGCTGAAGACGAAAGAAAGCCAAGTTGCCGATCTCCAAGAAAATCTGAAATCCCAACAAGCTGAAATCTCCAAAGCAAAAGAGGAATTAACCAGCTCTTTAAGCGCCATGGAACAGCTTAAGGAGAGCTTCAAGAAGAAGCGGGCGGATTGGGCCACTGAAAAATCCGCTTTAATCAAACGAGCAGAAGATGCCGAGGCTGCACTAAAACCGGTGGCGGATGAACTGACCAGCATAAAGCGGCACATGCATGCCATGACCACTGCTATCTTTGGTAAGCCGGTTTGACTTTTGAATTGATTCTGCCGTCTTACAGAGTTGCCGGTTTGTTAACCCTTTATGATATTTCAGGGACACGCATTGGTCACTTGGGGTCAGATGTGCGGAAGAAATTGAAAGCCACCTACACATTGATCGAACAACTGTACACTGGTGCACAACGGATCATCTGTACTGCATCCCACAACAAGTCGGCGCCCACTTTGATTCAGGACACTCTGATGAAACTGTCGGTGCTTCCTGCCCGGGTTGAAGAGCTGAAGAAATCTGCTGCTCAAACCGGTGCGATCAATGCCTTAATCCGGGAAAAAGCTTGGGTGCCGGATTTTGACCCTATTGAAGCGGCTCAGGGCTATCCCAGCTTGAAGGAAGACAGGTCAGAGTTTAGTGAAGCGGATCTGCGAGCAATAAACCGGGAGGTGCGTCCGCTAGCTTGTCAATTGGCTGAAGAAGCAGACTTGTCTTATTATCAAGCCCAATATGACAATCAAAACAAGCGAGTAGCTGCACCAATTCATGAAGCGGAAAATCTTATCCCTCCAATCCATAAGCATACTTACGCTCCCGATATTGACCCGTCGTTGCTGATCCATGATGAAGCTGTCTTTCAAGCATTAATGGGAATCGACTGGACAACTGTTGATTTCCAGCCGCTGGGTAGAGAAACTGAAGCTGAAGCGGCGCGGGATGAGCCACAACCATCAGGCCGGGCTGGTGACCAAGCTTGAACCAGAAGCCGGTTTAAAACTGCTTCTCCCTTGCGAAAAACAATGATCTTATTGTGGGCACCATGTTGCCTTGTAATAGGCTAGCTAATACTTTTGATGCTGATATGCCTTCGTGCATAATTACTGCAACTTGCTCTTCCTTTGGGTGATGAACTTTCCAAAGTACTTTCTGCAATAAAAATCTTAAAGTGCCACCGCGGTTGTACCGTCAGGCGGAATATGATGTCTGCATACATGAAATCAAAACATCCGATTTTTTTAAGTATATGACCAAATTTTGAGATACATAATACTTGCCATCGTTGGACGTGAAGTTGGCTTGGCCAATCTTGAAGCGGAGTTTTATAAACCCACACTGTTGGAGGAGATAGCAGCTCCTGTATATATATGACGCCGGTTTACCATGTAAACCTTGCCGGGTTATAATAAACACAGTGTTACTCCGTAATAGGATGTTAACAAAAAAATCAAACCGAGCAAATAGTCTCCGGATTAAAATGGACCGTGTTCCGTCAATTGACAGTTTGAACCGGCTTAAAACTTTGTCGGTTTAATAAACGCAATAAAAAGAAAGAAATATCTTTCAAAGAAAAGTGTAAAGCAAAGGCAATGACAAAACCGTTTGCAAAAAGAGGCTTATTTGAGCTGATCAGATGGCGTTACCATGGTCGAACACGACCAAGCTCCCGATAGGTGTAGCTATGGTTCAAGTCAGCCAGGTCCCCAAATGAAACCGTGGCATTTATGCCGATCAAGTGGCATGGCAATGGTTCGGGTTCGACCAAGCCCCCAAGTGATTCTGTGGCCTTAGGCCGATCAAGAGGCATGACTGGTTCAGACGTGACCAAGTCCCCAAGTGATCTGGTGGCTCTCGCCTATCAAGAGGTGTTGCATTGGTTCGGACACGACCAAGCCCCCAAGTGATATAACATGATGCTTTTGAAAAGCTAACTCAAGGGGTAAACCGGAGGCCGCTTTAGAACAACTCTGTGTAACCACACATGATATAAAAGAACAGATACCCCGCTTTAGCTGAGGTTCCGGTTTATTATATTTAATCATAATATATACATCGTCGTAATATGTACATAAGTAGAGCCAATGGCTCAGGTATAGTAAGGCCGAAGATGAGCTATGTTCCACGGCCTGTTGGTCTCCTCCTCTGATGTATGTGAGTCTTTATGCTCTCGAATATCGATCAGATAGTATGACCCGTTGTGCAGATTCTTGCTGACCACGAAAGGCCCCTCCCAAGGTGGGGATAGCTTATGCATATCAGTCTGATCTTGGATGAGCCGAAGCACCAAATCTCCTTCCTGAAAGGTTCCGGTTCTGACTCGGCGACTGTGATAACGATGAAGATCATGTTGGTAAATCGCCGATCGGGCAGCTGCTATGTCACGCTCTTCATCCAACCGGTCCAAAGCATCTTGCCGTGCTGTCTCGTTGTCCGCTTCAACATAAGCCATCACACGAGGTGAATCATGACGGATATCACTGGGGAGAACCGCCTCCGCTCCGTAAACCATGAAGAACGGTGTGTATCCTGTTGATCTGTTTGGTGTGGTATTGATGCTCCATAACACAGATGGTAATTCTTCTACCCAACAACCCGGCATTCTCTGCAAAGGAACCATGAGCCGGGGCTTGATGCCTCTCAAGATCTCTTGATTAGCCCTTTCTGCTTGACCATTGGACTGTGTGTGTGCCACTAATGAAACGTCAAGCCGGATATGCTCCTGTTCGCAGAACTCCTTCATGGCACCCTTGGACAAATTGGTACCATTATCTGTGATGATACTGTGTGGAAAGCCAAACCGGAAAATCACTTTTTTGATGAACTAAACCGTCGTGGCTGCGTCACACTTGCTAACAGGTTCTGCCTCCACCCACTTTTTAAACTTGTCAATCGCCACCAAGAGGTGAGTCTTCTTATCTTTGGACCTTTTGAAAGGCCCAACCATATCCAGCCTCCAAGTCGCAAACGGCCAAGTAATTGGAATCATTCTCAATTCTTGAGCCGGCACATGAGCACGTCTTGAAAACTTTTGGCAACCGTCACATCGTCTGACCAGATCCTCCGCATCAGCATGAGCAGTTAACCAATAGAAGCCATGGCAAAACGCTTTAGCTACCAAAGATTTTGAACCGGTGTGGTGACCACAATCTCCTTCGTGGATCTCACGCAAAATTTCACAGCCTTCTTCTGGAGACACACATCGTTGAAACGCCCCTGATATACTGCAATGATGCAACTCGCCATTGACAATAGTCATGGACTTGGACGGCCGGACTATCTGTCGGGCCAGAATCTCATCCTCTGGTAACTCCCCCCGGTTCATGTACGCCAGGTAAGGAAGCGTCCAATCCGGAATGACATGAAGAGCTGCCACCAATTGAGCCTCCGGATCAGGAATAGCCAAATCCGCTTCACCAGGGATCTTGACCGACGGGTTGTGCAGCACATCCAGAAAAACATTGGGCGGGACCGGTTTGCACTGAGAGCCCAGCCGGCTTAAAGCGTCCGCCGCTTCATTCCTCCATCGGTCCACGTGGTCCACCTGATAGCCTTTAAAATGACCTGCAACAATATCCACCTCACGACGATATGCTGCCATGAGTGGGTCCTTGGAGTCCCAAGTGCCAGACACTTGTTGAGCCACGAGGTCCGAGTCACTGAAGCACTTAACTCGACTTAGGTTCATCTCCTTAGCCATCCGGAGACCATGGAGCAAGGCTTCATACTCAGCTGCATTGTTAGTACAAGGAAACATTAAGCGGAGAACGTAACAGAACTTATCACCTCGTGGGGAAGTTAATACGACTCCAGCCCCCGAGCCTTCCAATTGCCTGGATCCGTCAAAATGGATGGTCCAATATGTGTGATCCGGCTTTTCCTCAGGTGCTTGCATTTCCGTCCAATCATTGATGAAATCAACCAGTGCTTGAGACTTCACCGCCGTCCGAGGCACATACTTCAATCTGTGCGGCCCAAGCTCTATAGCCCACTTGGCAATCCGGCCAGTCGCTTCCCGGTTCTGGATGATATCCCCCAAAGGAGCAGAACTGACCATCGTAATTGGGTGCCCTTGGAAGTATTGCTTAAGCTTCCGGCTTGCCATAAAAACTCTGTACACCAGCTTCTGCCAATGCAGATACCTTTGCTTGGACTCAATGAGTACCTCGCTGATATAATAGACCGGACGTTGAACCGGATGCTCCTTACCTACCTCCTTTCGCTCCACCACAATAGCCACGCTGATCGCACAAGCATTAGCAGCAACATATAGCAGTAACGGCTCCTTATCAATGGGAGCGGCGAGCACAGGCGGATTGGCCAATTGCTGCTTTAAGTCCTCAAATGCTTCATCAGCAGTAGAACTCCAGACGAACTGATCCGTCTTCTTCAACATCTGATACAAAGGGATTGCCTTCTCACCAAGGCGGCTGATAAACCGTCTTAACGCGGCAATCCGGCCTGCCAGGCGTTGAACATCATTGATACACTTCAGTTTAGCCAGGGAGGTGATGGCTGTGATCTTCTCCAGATTAGCCTCAATTCCCCTGTTGGACACCAGAAAACCCAATAACTTGCCCGCCAGTACACCAAAGACACACTTGTCCGGATTAAGCATCATCTTGTACGTCCTTAGGTTATCAAAGGTTTCCTTCAAATCGTCAACCAGAGTCTCCTTCTCCCTGGACTTAACCATGATAGCATCCACGTAAGCATGTACATTACGGCCAATCTGCTTGTGAAGACAATTTTGTACACACCGTTGATAAGTTGCCTGGGCACTTTTGAGCCCAAAGGGCATAGACACATAGCAGAAGGCTCCAAAGGGAGTTATGAATGCCATCTTCTCCTAGTCCTTAACTGCCATTTTGATCTGATGATAGCCAGAATATGCATCCAAAAAACTTAAACGCTCATAACCCGTCGTAGCATCAATGATTTGATCAATACGGGGGAGGGCAAAAGGATCTACTGGACAAGCCTTATTGAGATCTGTGTAATCCACACACATGCGCCAGGTGCCGTTTTTCTTAAGGACTAGCACCGGATTGGCAAGCCACTCAGGGTGAAAAACTTCAACAATAAAACCAGCTGCTAAGAGCCTGGCTACATCTTCTCCAATCGCCTTGCGTCTTTCTTCGTTAAACCGGCGGAGGAACTGTTTCACCGGTTTGTATTTAGGATCCACATTAAGGGTGTGCTCAGCGAGTTGCCTCGGTACACCTGGCATGTCAGAGGGCTTCCATGCAAAAATGTCCCGATTCTCACGGATGAACTCGATGAGCGCGCTTTCCTATTTCGGATCCAAGTTGGCACTGATGCTGAACTGCTTGGACAAATCGCCAGGTACGAAATCAACAAGCTTAGTTTCTGCTGCCGATTTGAACTTCAGGGCCGGATCATGCTCCGTAGTTGGCTTTTTTAATGGAGTCATGTCCGCCGGATCAACACTGTCCTTATAATACTTCAGCTCCTCGGTGGCACAAACCGACTCTGCGTAAGCCGCATCTCCTTCCTCGCACTCCAAAGCGATTTTACGGCTTCCGTGAACCGTTATTGTCCCCTTGTAACCCGGCATCTTGAGCTACAAATACACATAACAGGGCCGTGCCATAAACTTGGCGTAGGCCGGTCGCCCAAACAGGGCGTGATATGGACTTTGGATTTTCACCACTTCAAACGTCAATGTCTCCGACCTGGAATCATGATCATCTCCAAAGGCCACTTCTAGAGCTATCTTACCAACAGGATATGCTGACTTGCCAGGTACTACACCGTGGAACACCGTATTAGACGGTTTGAGATTTTTATCTATTAGTACCATACGACGGAAGGTCTCATAGTATAAGATATTAATGTTGCTCCCTCCATCCATGAGCACTTTGGTGAACTTGTAACCTCCCACCTGAGGTGTCACCACCAGAGCCAACTGACCTGGATTATCAACCTGGGGAGGGTGATCCTCTCTGTTCCATATGATTGGCTGTTCAGACCAGCGTAGATAACGGGGCACGGCCGGTTCAACAGAGTTGACTGCCCGCCTCTGAACCTTCCGGTCTCGCTTGTCCAAGCTAGTGGTGAATACATGGTACTGCCCACTATTCAACTACTTTGGGTTGCTCTGGTAACCTGACTGTTGCTGCTGCTGGTTATAACCACCCTGGTTGTTCTGATTATTTTGATTATTATGTCCGCCCGGATTACCATTAAATCCTGAACCGGAATTTCCTCCACCGTAACCCAGCCCGGATCCTGAGCCACCGCCGGAACCGTGATCATACCGGAAAGCATTAGAATTCTTGAACTCCTGCATAATAAAGCAATCCTTCCAAAGGTGGTTTGTTGGCACCTCCTTCGTCCCATGTCTTGGACAGGGCTGGCTCAGTAGATAATTTAGGCGATCCGGGTTAGGGTTGGGTGCCCCACTGCGATTTTTCGGTTTACCCTTGCGTCGCTGGCCATTGTCCTGCGCGTTGGTATTAGCCACAAAGTCCATGTTACCATTCGCTTTACGCTTGCCTCCACCACCATTGCCTGCCCAGTGATGCTGCTGACCTTTGGAGTTGCTGTTCCTCTTTCCCTTCCCTGCCTTGTCATCATCAGATTCGGGATCCTTGGTACTATCAGAATCAGCATACTTTACCAAAGCAGCCATGAGGGTCCCCATGTCAGTGCAATGGCGCTTCATCCGTCCCAACTTTAGCTTTAGGGGCCCAAACCGGCAGTTGCCTTCTAGGGTTAAGACTGCGGTGTCAGCGTTGATGCGGTCTGATGAATGCAACACTTGTGAGACCCGGCGCACCCAATGAGTCGTCGATTCTCCTTCCTCCTGGACACAGGCAGCTAAGTCTACTATCGACATGGGTTTCTTACATGTATCCTTGAAATTATTGATAAACCGGGTTCGTAATTGGGCCCATGAACTGATAGAATTGGCCGGTAAGCTTTTTAACCAAGTGCGGGCCGTTCCTTCAAGCATCATGGTGAAGTATTTCGCACATGCCACATCATCCACATCCAGCATCTCCATGGCCATCTCATAGCTCTCCACCCATGTCTCTGGGGTTTGAT
The DNA here is from genome assembly GCF_056163025.1 of Triticum urartu. Classification (NCBI taxonomy): domain Eukaryota; kingdom Viridiplantae; phylum Streptophyta; class Magnoliopsida; order Poales; family Poaceae; genus Triticum; species Triticum urartu. The sequence continues at coordinate 381,562,109 of NC_141877.1, forward strand.
CCGCCGTGTAATTTGGTACCTTGCATGGGCCCTTGAAATCCTTGGGCAGGCGCACATGGCGTAAAGCGGGGACAAGGCAAGGCACCCCCAAAGAGCTAGAAGTAACACCGGGTTCGACTGAAATAGTTGGACGAACCGGCGTAAGCTGCCGAGCCTGATATTGTGCGGCTAACTCGGCCTCCCTGCGTGCTCGGGCCCGGTCCACCACTTCCTGAGCGTTATCAGCACCACCCGCCGGGTTGTTGCCGCGGGGTGCTCCACGTCGTTCATTACTTGACACTGTCGGTTCCTCCATACGCCTGCTATAGCTCCGGCTTGAGCGAGGGGTCGAGTGGATCCGGTCGCGGCTGTATGAGTATGCTTCCTGTTGGTCCAAAGCTGCCCTAAGAAGCTCCTTGACCCGTTGCGTCTCTATCGCCTGCGGTGAGTCACCTTCAATTGGAATGGCCTCCAGCCGTGCGGCAGCGGTGACGAGATTGTCCATTGGGTTGGAGTAGTGACCCGGAGGTGTTGAAACAGCCTGAGGTATAATGGTGTTTTGACGAGGCGGATCCATCCGACGAGGCTGAACCGGCGCACCGGTCCCAGGAGCTTCCGCCCAGCTTCCCTCCAGCGGATTACTGGTTCCTGCTCCCGGGGTGTTGAAAAGGTATCTGGCCTCGAAAACCGGAGGCAAACGGGATCGGTACTTCCTCCTCATGACTTCATGCGACGCGTTCTGGTCCAACATGAGCCTGTAGGCTTGTGCGTCTAGAGTGGCCCGCTCTGTGGCCATCCTGGTATCCTCAGCTGCCAAGTCCGCCTTGGCCTGGGTGATCCGTTCCCTTACCTTTGCAATCTCCGCGTTGTGGACGTCCTGATCCGCTGGATTAGCTTCCGCCATAAGCACAGCCAATGCATCAAATAGCTCTGATAGAATTTGAGCCGGCGGGCGCACAGGGCCTCCTGCCCCGGCAGCCGTCGCCGCTGCTAAACCGGAGGTTGTTGCCGCAGCGGTCGAAGAATGAAGCGCTGCTTGTGTGCCGGCCATGAATATTCCAACTCGGTTGGGCAGATCAGAGGGGTCCGGAATACTGTCGCCGTCAGAACAGCCCCCAATCCGGCCATCTTGTAGCTGATATAGAGATTCGGTTTCTCCGGTTGATGACTCATCGCCGGAGTAAATGATAGTCTCGCCGCCAGATCCTGATCCATCCTCATGACCTCCTCCATGGATGACTCCCACGAAGGCACGCTTCATGGCCGGTTTAACCCGGGCAGATCACGCACGCTGAGCCGTTTCGACGAGGTCGGTGCAGATATCCGGCTCAGGGCCCGGTTCTCCGATCTTGCCGATGAAAATGTGTATGCCACCAAAGGGGACCCAGTACCCGTACTCAACTGAGCCGGCCTCGGGGCCCCAGCCTGCATCGTCGATGTAAAGCTTGCCGCGACGACTCTTAGTCATCCGGCCTACGGCGTAGCCCGCGAGTCCTTCAAAGCGGCCCTCCAAGAACTTGAAACCATCGTGTGATAGCCCCACGGTGGGCGCCAACTGTCGTGGTTTTGTCACGGTAGATGTCCTAGAGAAAGGACTTAGTCGTGGAGCCATCGCGACGGGTTAGCTTGAAGGGGTTAAAGCGGACAAAGGGACGCAAGAGAGTTTATACTAGTTCGGCCCCTTCGATGAAGGTAAAAGCCTACGTCTAGTTGTGATGGAATTGATGGGGTTTCGATGACCAGGGAGCAAACAAGCTTCGCCTATGTCTCGAGTTGTTGTCTGTTTTTCTTGAACCGCCGCCGGGTCGTCCCCTTATATACACGGGTGACCCCGTCGGTTCACAGAGTCCCAATACCGGCTCATAGATGTGTCCGGTTTGGTCTCTACTTATTCCTAACTTACAATACAAGTTAAATACCAACGTCGGTTTACGGCTACAGGCCTTGAACCGACTATGGGCCTTGAGCCCTCATCTGCCTTTTTGGGCTTAACATACTTAACTACTAACGAAGTTAACCCGGCCCAGATAGGCCGGTTTACGCCCAGTAGTGATATCCCCAACAGAACCTATGAGGTTGGATCCGAGGACACTGGTCGGATGTGATCCGAGATGTATTCGGATTGTGGCCGAGTAGACTTATGGGCTTTAGGGTCCGTGAGAGGCCCAAGTGTTGAGCCCATGATGGACGTCTATATAAAGTGGGGTGTGGCACACTCATGTGGTTGATCGCTTGGGCGCTGTCACTAGGGTTTGCATGTGTTGCGAATAGACACCTCCACTCGCCGCCGGTTGTGTGATCAGACCTAGCAGTCCGCCGCACGATGTTCCTCGCACGCGCGGATACCGTTAGAGGTGGTGCACTTGCGCCGCTCCGGCGAACCTGTACATGGGAACCGACTACCGGCTGTATGAGGGAGATCAGATGAGAAGGAGATGATCCACGCGGACGTGCTGCCCCAACTCTTCTTCTGCTGCACGGCACTGCACGTCTAGTGGTAACAAACTGTGATCCATCTCCCGTAGCATGTTCTTGGTTGTTCTGCGTGTAGGAAAATTTTAATTTGCAGTCGACGCACCCTACCGTAGAACCCCAACACCCAGAAACTGACCAAGCGTTCCAAGACCTCAAGAGATACCTGACCAGTCCTCCGGTGATGGTGGCGCCTCGCCCTCTCGAGCCCCTAGTGCTTTACCTTGCCGCCACCCCCTACTCCGCTAGTGCAGCCCTAGTGGCAGTTCGGGAAGAGCGTTAGGCCAAGGGGCTGCCGCGCCGTGCCGCACCACCAGCCGAGGCGATACAAGACCCAAAGGGTACCGCAAGGGCTGCAGCAATGACGACGAGTCACCAGGCCCAGCAAGGTGGCGTTCGCGGGCCGTTAGAGGCCCCAGCAGGCGATCAGGCTCTTGGGGTCCCATCATCTCAGGAGACACCCCAACTGCCGTCAGGCACAAGCTCCGTCGACGTTCCCACCCTCGTCGAGCACCCAGTGTATTTCGTCAGCACGGTACTGTGGGATGCAAGGGCACGGTACCCCATGCCCCAAAAGCTCTTGCTCGCAGTTTTGGTGGACTCACGTAAATTGCGGCACTACTTCCAAGGTCACCCAATCAAGGTTGTCTCGGCCTACCTGCTGGAGAGGGTACTCAGGAGCCCCAACGCTGCTGGGAGGGTCGCCGAATGTAACATCGAGCTACAAGCATTCCATCTGGAATTCAGCACAACTAGGGTCATCAAGGGAGCCGCGCTCGCCGACTTCGTGGTAGAATGGACTGATGCCCCGGGGTTTGAAGCAAGCGAGGACCAATCCCTGTCGCTAGGAAGTGAAGCACCAGATGGCTGGGTCATGTATTTCGATGGCGCGTTCGCACGCCAGGGCGCGGGGGCTGGAGCAGTGCTCATCTCGCCTACTTAGGATAAGCTCTACTACGCCGTGCAGCTCTACTTCCAGCAGGGCGAGAAGGTCTCCAACAACATCGCAGAGTACGAAGGCCTCATCGCCGGCCTCAAGGCCACGGTGGCCCTGGGAGTGAAGCGCCTCACCATCAAGGGCGACTCGCAGCTCCTCGTCAACTTCTCCAACAAGGTATACGAGTCGAAGGACGAGCACATGGAGGCATACCTCGCGGAGGTACGCAAAATGGAAAAGCATTTCTTGGGTCTAGAGTTGCAGCACGTACCCCGTGGAACCAACAAGAAGGCCAACGACTTCTCCAAAAGGGCGTCCAAGCGACAGCCCCAAGAGCCTGGCATCTTTGAGGAGCGGCTCTTCAAGCCATCGGCAGCACCTCCGCTTTCGGGGTCGGTGCCGCCTCGGGAGGAGCTCCCCCAACCACCTGTCTCGGGAGCCCCGGCATGCGGCCCGACCTCGGGAGCACACCTACACCTGGCGCTCGAGCCTCGGGAGGGGTGCTGGACCAAGGAGATCAAGGAATACCTGACACAAGGGACGCTGCCGGAGAAGGAGGAGGACACGGAGCACGTGGCCCGACAGGCTATGGCATACTGCATCCAGAATGGTGAGTTGTACAGGAAGTGGACAAATGATGTTTCCTTACGATGCATCTCCAGGGAACGGGGGAATGAGCTGCTGGCTGACATACACGGTGGAGACTGCTGGCATCACTCGTCATCACGAACCCTCGTCGGCAAGGCGTTCCACAGCGGGTTCTACTGGTCTACGGCGCTCAACGACGCAACCGAGCTGGTGAAGTCCTGCGAGGCCTGCCAATTCCACGCCAAGAAGATCCATCAGCCAGGTCAGGGCCTCCATACCATCCCGCTCTCGTGGACGTTCGTAGTCTGGGGGCTGTATATCTTAGGCCCGTTCCCTCGAGCGCCTGGGGGCTACCGCTACCTCTACGCCGCCATCCACAAGTTCACCAAATGGGCAGAGGTAGAAGCCGTCCGCACCATCCCGGCTGGATCCGCGGTCAAGTTCATCAAGGGTATCGTAAGCCGGTTTGGGGTCCCTAATCGCATCATCACCGATAATGGCTCCCAATTCACTAGCAATGTTTTCAAGGCATACTGTGCTAACCTTGGAACGCAGATCTGCTACGCTTCAGTGGCACACCCCAGGAGCAATGGCCAATCCGAACGCGCCAACGTGGAGGTCCTCAGAGGCCTCAAGACCAGGACCTTCAAGAAGAAGCTTGAGGCCTGCGGCAAGGTCTGGCATGATGAGCTCCAGTCTGTGTTGTGGTCCATTCACACCACCGCCACCAAGCCAATAGGCGAGACCCCGTTCTTCCTCGTCTACAGAGCAGAAGCAGTTCTCCCTCACGAGGTCAAGCATCGCTCCGTGCGGGTCCTGGCGTTTGATGAGACGCAGTAGGACGCCATGCGGGGGATGGACCTTGTGTTGTGGGAGGAACGCCGCCATGAAGCCTCACTCCGAGCGGCAAGGTACCAGCAGGCGCTGCGACGGTACCAGTGTCGCAGCGTCTGCTCTAGGACGCTCGAGGTGGGCGATCTCGTCCTGAGGCGGGTGCTCTCCAGGGAAGGGTTGCACAAGCTCTCGCCCATGTGGGAGGGCCCGTTTAGGATCGCCCGTGTCTCCAGGCCTGGCGCCGCGCGCCTGGAGACATAGGACGGGATCCCCATCTAGAACGCCTGGAACATCCAGCACCTCCGGAAGTTCTACCCATGAAGCAAGGCCCAGCGCCTGTGAATCAAGGCCCCGTGCGTGTGAAGGTCTCCGCTCATAACACTCTCACGTAATAATGAGTGGGGTTGTACATGCCCCGGAGTCTTAGGAGTGCCGCCCTCGGGCCTCGGGGGCTCCCTCCCACGTCCTAGTGGCAGCACTTAACTCTGCGCTGGTGAGAAGACTAGACTAGGTGCCGGACGCGGCTTTTCATTTGCTTTCCGTAGTTGGCTTGCCCCCTTTTTTCTTAATGGAAGTTCGCATTCTTGTTTTTTCTTGTCCTCTTGGTTTGATCGCCTTTTCCTCTGTTCTTCCTTGGATTTTTGTTTTGGTCCGTGCTCTCCCACGCATGCCTCGTGAGGGGGCTGGACGGGTGCCCTCGTGAGCGTTTTCCCTGTTCTTCGTGAGGCACCCTCGCTCAAGCCCGCAAGCTGGTGCACCTCTCTCAATCTGTGCCCCTCGGGTACCATGATACGAAGCGCTGGGTCATGGCCGGTGGCGCCTGCGACCAGGATTCGGAAGAATAAGAGTTTCCTAATGAATTTTTGCAGTTCCTAGACGCCCCCGAGCAAAGGAGGCCTCGCCAGGCACTGGGAAATACGCGCCTCACGAGGCGGAAACTACTTCAGACACATCAAGCTAAGTTATCTCTACATGCCTACATAAAACGCTGGTACCACAACACAACACAGGGACGACAAACATAATATAGCGACTTGGAAATCATGGTTCATTACACGCCCCTGCAGGGCCCATACTTGTTTCTTCTTAAATGCAGGAAGGAAAGAACAAAACAAAAGTGACACGTGCCCCCGCAGTAGTTCGCGAGGACGGACCCATGGCGCTCTCCTGGGCTCAGCCAGACCCCTCCTCGCGCTTCACTGGAGCGAGCGACGAGACGACCTGCTGCCACCCTCGAAACGGCCGCGACAGTGTGGCAGCTGGTCATAGCCACCACTGCTGGAGCTGTCATTGGAGGAGGAGCCGCCGTAGCTAGACGAGTCACAGCCAGCGCCGAGGATGAAGCCACCTTCATCCTCGTCACGACCATCGCCAAGGCCGAGCACCTCATCACCGTCGTTGTCCTTGGGGCAGCACCCAACGCGGCGACCATCTTCTCCGAATACCCGCACGTAGAGGGTCGCATCGCCGTCATACTTGAAGCGGAGGGCACACCACCTGCCCAGGCCACGCGCGCGGGCAAACGTCTGCTAGCCGCGGGCCAGGGCCGCGTTGCCTGTGCCGAAGACTTCCACTGCGACCCATGAAGCCTTGCTGCAACAGCCGTTCACCTGCAGCCAGAGACCGCCTAGACCCGTGGCCGGTAGTTCACCGGCGAAGAAGCGCGGGAGCTGAAGCCAGGTGCCAGCCGGGTTCTCCGACCACACGATGAACTCCGGCATCGCCTCCGTCGAGTGGAAGCGCGGCCGAGGAGGCCGCGCAACCATGGCGCGCCTCACTTCATCGACGGGACTGCCACGACTTGGGCGACTCCTGCTGCGCAAGAAGGCGCCGCCGTTGCCGCGAGGGGCCATGGTGGGGGTCGCGGCGTGCTTGCGCAGGTGACCATGCCCCCTCTTGAGTGACGGCGAGCCGGGCCCCTCCTGGCGGGCCTTGCCCTTCTCTGCGGCCGAGAACCTCTTCGCCGGCACCATGAGTGTCGCTGCTAGCAAGGAAGCAAGGAAGAGGAAGAAGCAGGGGGAGTGAAGGAAGATATGGGGGTGGGGGATCCGCTCCCCCCTTCCCATTTATAGCCAAAAGGAGGCCAACCGCCGGCCTCTACGATCTAAGGTAATAATGACCTTTTTTCTGCATGCAGCAGGGACACGTCAAGTCGGGCAGTTGCCGAGGCAGCATGGGGAAGCGGAGACGCCCACGTTCCATAAATTGCCACGCGTCAACCGAGGCCGCATGCTGTTGGGGCCCGCGGTGCTCCGCACATGCCCTTTGGCTTCGCCCCGAAGCCAAGTCCGAGCGCGCCTTGGGCCCGGGGGCTACTGTCGGCGTCCTGGGAACGGGGGTCCCCAGACTTGCCTGCCTGCGACCCACGGCATGGCTCCACCAGCGGCGCTGTACATCCCATCTTCACTAGCAAACACTCAAGACCCTCGCGAAGGGCCAAGCCTCACGAGGCGGATGATGCAAGACCTCCTCGGGGGCGGCCTCACCAGGCTGGCTTGCGAGGGGCGGAGAGATCAAGGCAAGGGGCACCTCGCGAGGTTCCTGTGACGCAAGCCATGACGACCAGGGCCAGGCGGGCGCCAGCGCGCGCAGTGTCCTCATTTCCTCTTTGGTGCTAAAGAGGCAAGCGTAGGCGCGGTGTCCCGAGGCGTCAAGTAAAGGTTTCCATATCGGTGCAACAAGACCAAGACCAGCAGGACGGCAGGGCGGAGGTCACGTGGAGCCCAAGATGGCATCATCACCAGAGCCTTTGGCAGGCGAAGACCATCTTTTTCCAGGATAGCTTGTACAAGCTGTTCCCCTTCAAATTGGCCGTTGTGGGATCCCTTCCCACCTAATATTTGGGTAGAGGACCCGGGCCTCTATATATAGGACTAGCCACCACCGCAGAAGGGGATCTGATCTCATCTTGGACCGGATCCATTCCACCAAGGCAACCACACAAACTCGCCAAGCACAAGAGCACCCCTCCTCAGGAGGTTGTTCTTCCCTTATAATTGTTCATCCTCAACCCAAGAGGCAATCCACCACACCACACTGGAGTAGGGTATTACACCACATCGGTGGCCCGAACCAGTATAGATCTTGTGTCCCTTTGTTCTGTGAGTTCGACGCGCTAAGCCTTGAGATTGCAGTGAGGGCGTGAGCTAGAGGGAGGAGAGATCTTCATGCGCACCCCAGTGTTCGAACCTCAAGGGTTTTGCCGGAACCCGAAATCCGACAGACATGTATAAAAAATATGAACGGTGGTCACGGATACTATGTCAACTACATGATCATGCAAAGCAATATGACAATGATGGTATGTGTCATAATAAACGGAACGGTGGAAGTTGCATGGAAATATATCTCAGAATGGCTATGGAAATGCCTTAATAGTTAGGTATGGTGGCTGTTTTGAGGAAGGGTATATGGTGGGTTTGCTGCACCGGCCAAAGTTGCGCGACACTAGAGAGGCTAGCAATGGTGGAACAGTGAGAGTGCGTATAATCCATGGACTCAACATTAGTCATAAAGAACTCACATACTTAGTGCAAAAATTTATTAGCTACCGAAACAAAGTATTACACGCATGCTCCTAGGGGAGAGGTTGGTAGGAGTTACCATCGCGTGCTCCCAACCTCCACACAAAGGATGACAATCAAAAAATAAATCATGCTCCGACTTCATCACATAACGGTTCACCATACGTGCATGCTGCGGGAATCACAAACTTTTACACAAGTATTTCTACCAATCCAAAATTACTCACTTGCATGACTCTAATATCACCATCTTTATATCTCAAAACAATTTGCATGGAATCAAACTTCTCATATTATTCAATGCTCTTTATATGAAAGTTTTTATTATATCCCTCTTGGATGCCCATCATATTAGGACTAAATTAATAACCTAAGAAAATTACCATGCTATTTAAAGACTCTCAAAATAATATAAGTGAAGCATGAGAGTTCATTAATTTCTATAAAATAAAACCACCACCGTGCTCTAAAAAGATATAAGTGAAGCACTAGAGCAAACTGCCTAGCTCAAAAGATATAAGTGAAGCACATAGAGTATTCTAATAAATTCATGATTAATGTGTGTCCCTCTCAAAAGGTGTGTACAGTAAGGATGATTGTGGCAAAATAAAAAGCAAAGACTCATATCATACAAGACGCTCTAAGCAAAACACATATCATGTGGTGAATAAAAATATAGCTTCATGTAAATTTACCGATGGATTAAAGACAAAAGAGGGGATGCCATCTGGGGCATCCCAAGCTTAGATGCTTGATTGCCCTTGAATATTACCTTGGGGTGCCTTGGGAATCCCCAAGCTTAGGCTCTTGCCACTCCATATTCCGTTGTCCATCAAATCTTTACCCAAAACATGAAAACTTCACAACACAAAACTCAACAGAAAACTCATAAACTTCGTTAGTATTATAAAATAAATCACCACTTTGAGTATTGTGGTGAACTCATTTTAAATTTATATTGGTGTAATATCTACTATATTCCAACTTCTCCATGGTTCATACCCCCCGATACTACCCATAGATTCATCAAAATAGGCAAACAACACATAGAAAATAGAATCTGTCAAAAACAGAACAATCTATAGTAATCTGGAAACTTCGTATACTTCTGTAACTCCAAAAATTATTAAAATTTTGGAAAATCTGGGAAATTTTTATATCAATCTTGTGTACAAAAATCAGGATTTTATCACACTTTCGTGAATTTTGGAAATTCTGCTATTGGACGCAAAAGTTTCTGTTTTTCAACAAGATCAAATCAACTATCACCATAGACCATCCCAAAGGTCTTACTTGGATCGAACACTAATTAAAACACCAAAACAAAATTAATACAGAGTTAATAATGTGTGTTTTCATAAAAATAGAAAATAAAAATATTGGGTTGTCTCCCAACAAGCACTTTTCTTTAAAGCCTTTTAGCGAGGCGTTGAGAATTTTAATGATGCTCACATGAAAGACAAAAATTTGAAGCACAAAGAGAGCACCATATAGCATGTGAAAAACAAGTTTAATTCTAACATACTTCCTATTCATAGGCATTTTATAGGGAAAATATTTATCAATACAAGCAAAAACTAGCATATGCAAGGAAGAAGAAAGAAACAATAGCAATCTCAATATAATGAGAGGTAATTTAGTAACATGAAAATTTCTACAACCATATTTCCCTATCATAATAATTGCATGTGGGATCATATTCAAATTCAACAATATAGCTATCACACATAATATTCTATTCATGATCCACATGCATGCAAAGTTGACACTCTTCCAAAATAGTGGGATTATCATCAAATAAAGTCAAGACCTCTCCAAACCCACGTTTATCAAAAATTTCATAAGATTGATCAATCTCCAAAGTAGGGGGGTCATTATTTCCTAAAGTTGAAACTCTTCCAAACCCACTTTCAATATTATATATTTCAAACATTATTAACAATATCATATTCATCATGAGGCTTAAATAAACTATCAAGATCATAAGAAGAATCACCCCAATCATGATCATTGCAATAAGTAGTGGAAATATCAAAATTAGCATCCCCAAGCTTGGGGTTTGCATATTATTAGCATAATTGACATTAATAGAATTTATAATAACATCATTGCAATCATGCTTTTCAATCAAGGAGATATCATGAATCACTTCATAAATTTCCTCTTTTAACACTTCATCACAATTTTCAGATTCACGAATTTCAAGCAAAACTTCATAAAGATAATCTAGTGCACTCAACTCACTAATAATTGGTTCATCATAATTGGATATCTTAAAAAGATTATCAAGTGGATGAGGATCCATAAAATTTTTGCTTTCTGATTTTGAATAAATACATAATTATGGCAAGCGAACAAGCAAACAAACCAAGTAAGACATAAGGGCAAACGAAATGAAGGCAAATAAAAAGGCATTTTTTGTATTTTTCTGAAAACGTTTTAGAAGTGGGGGAGAGGAAAACGAGAGGCAAATGGCAAATAATGTAAGTGCAAGAGCTGAGAGTTTATGATGGGTACTTGTTAGGCTTGATGTACAACCCTCCCCAGCAACGGCGCCAGAAATTCTTCTTGCTACTTCTTGAGCTTGCGTTGATTTTTCCCTTGAAGAGGAAAGGGTGATGTAGCAAAGTAGAGATAAGTATTTCCCTCAGTTAAGAACCAAGGTATCAATCCATTAGGAGGCACGAGCATGTCCCCAATATATGCACCTGCACAAACTAACAAACACTTGCACACAACGCGAAAAAGGGGTTGTCAATCCCTTCACGGTCACAAACAAGATTGAGATCTGATAGTGATAGGTATAAAAGATAAATAAAAGAGCAAACTAAAGTAAATATAAATAAATAGCAGCAAGGTATTTTTGGGTTTTTGGGTTTATAGATCTAGAAATATATGATGGAAAATAGACCCGGGGGCCATAGGTTTCACTAGAGACTTCTCTCTTGAAAGAAAACATACGGTGGGTAAACAAATTAGTGGCGAGCAATTGATAGAAAAGCGCATAGTTTTGACGATATATAAGGCAATGATCATGAATATAGGCATCATGTCCGTGACAAGTCGACCGACTCCTGCCTGCATCGACTACTATTACTCCACACATCGACCGCTATCCAGCATGCATCTAGAGTATTAAGTTCATAAGAACAGAGTAACACTTTAAGTAAGATGAATTGATGTAGAGGGATAAACTTAACCAATATGATATAAACCCCATCTTTTTGTCCTCGATGGCAACAATACAATACATGCCTCGCTACCCCTTCTGTCACTAGGTGAGGACACCGCAAGATTGAACCCAAAACTAAGCACCTCTCCCATTGCAAGAAAAACCAATCTATTGGCCAACCAAATCGATAGTTCGAAGAGAAATACAAAGATGTCTTAATCATGAATAAAAGAGTTCATAGAAGACTCAAATAATATTCATAGATAAAGAGATCATAAATCCACAATTCATCGGATCTCGACAAACACACTGCAAAAAAAGGTATTACATCGGATAGATCTCCAAGAACATCGAGGAGAACATTGTATTGAAGATCAAAGAGAGAGAATAAGCCATCTAGCTACTAGCTATGGACCCTTAGGTCTATGGTGAACTACTCATGCTTCATCGGAAGGGCAGCAAGGTTGATGTAGAGGCCCTCCGTGATCGAATCCCCCTCCGGCAGGGTGTCAGAAAAGGCCCCAAGATGGGATCTCACGAGAATAGAGGGTTGCGGCGGCAGAAAAGTATTTTCGTGGATGCCTCTAGCATAGGGGGAATATTTGAGGATTTATAGTGCTGAGATTAGGGTTAGGAGACCCCCGAGGGGCCCACAAGCCTAGGGGCACGCCCCCCTGGGGTGCACCCCTATGGCTTGTGGCCACCTCGTGTGTCTTCTGGCCTCCTCCCAAAGCTTCCTAGGTTTCTTCTGGTCCAAGAAAAATCATCTTAAATTTTTATTCCGTTTGGACTCCTTTTAATACTCCTTTTCTGTAGAACTCAAAAACAAGGAAAAACAGAAACTGGCACTGGGCTCTGGGATCTGGGTTAATAAGTTAGTCCCAAAAATAATATAAAAAGCATATTAATGCAAACATCCAAAATAGGTAATATAATAGCATGGAACAATAAAAAATTATAGATACTTTGGAGATGTATCACCCATCATGCTCAATCATTAATCCATTCATGAAACACACTCGAATATTAGCTACATCCAATGCACAAGTATGATGATGGTGCTCCCTAGTTGGTGCTTTATAAGAGAAGATGGAGACTCAAATAAAAAAATTGCATAAAAATAAAAATTTGCATAAATTAAATAGATAGGCCCTTCACAGAGGGAAGCAGAGATTTGTAGAGGTGCCAGAGCTCAAAGCTTAAATTGAGAGATAAAATATTTTGAGAGGCATGCTTTTCCCGTCAATGAAAACGACTGAGAATTCCCAATACTTTCCATGCTAGATACATCATAGGCGGTTCCCAAACATAAAATAAAGTTTGTTCCTTTTTCCACCATTCTTTCACAATCCATGGCTAGCCATATCCACGGGTGCCTTCCGTACCACACTTTCCATGTAATTTATTATTAACTGTTGGGGAACATAGTAATTTCAAAAATTTCCTACGCACACGCAAGATCATGGTGATGCATAGCAACGAGAGGGGAGAGTGTTGTCCATGTACCCTCGTAGACCGACAGCGGAAGCGTTATGATAACGCGGTTGATGTAGTCGTACGTCTTCACGGCCCGACCGATCAAGCACCGAAACTACGGCACCTTCGAGTTTTAGCACACGTTCAGCTCGATGACGATCCCCGGATTCCAATCCAGCAAAGTGTCGGGGAAGAGTTCCGTCAGCACGACGGCGTGGTGACGATCTTGATGTTCTACCGTCGCAGGGCTTCGTCTAAGCACCGCTACAATATTATCGAGGGGTATGGTGGAAGGGGGCACCGCATACGGCTAAGAAAACGATCACGAGGATCAACTTGTGTGTCTATGGGGTGCCCCTTGCCCCCGTATATAAAGGAGTGGAGGAGGGGAGGGCCGGCCCTCTTTATGGCGCGCCCTAGGGGAGTCCTACTCCCACCGGGAGTAGGATTCCCCCTTTCCTAGTCCAACTAGGAGTCCTTCCATGTAGTAGGAGTAGGAGACAAGGAAGGGGAAGAGGGAAGAGAAGGAAGGAGGGGGCACCGCCCCTACCCCTAGTCCAATTCGGACTAGTCAATGGGGGGGGGGCGCAGCCTGCCTCTCCCTCTCCCCTAAAGCCCAATAAGGCCCATATACTTCTTCCCCCGTATTCTCGTAACTCCCCGGTACTCCGAAAAATACCCGAACCACTCGGAACCTTTCCGATGTCCGAATATAGTTGTCCAATATATCGATCTTTACGCCTTGACCATTTCGAGACTCCTCGTCATGTCCCCGATCTCATCCGGGACTCCGAACTCCTTCGGTACATCAAAACTCATAAACTCATAATATAATTGTCATCGAAACCTTAAGCGTGCGGACCCTACGGGTTTGAGAACAATGTAGACATGACCGAGACACGTCTCCGGTCAATAACAAATAGCGGAACCTGGATGCTCATATTGGCTCCTACATATTCTACGAAGATCTTTATCGGTCAGACCGCATAACAACATACGTTGTTCCCTTTGTCATCGGTATGTTACTTGCCCGAGATTCGATCGTCGGTATCTTAATACCTAGTTCAATCTCGTTACCAGCAAGTCTCTTTACTCGTTCCGTAATACATCATCTCGCAACTAACTCATTGGTTGCAATGCTTGCAAGGCTTATGTGATGTGCATTACCGAGAGGGCCCAGAGATACCTCTCCGACAATCGGAGTGACAAATCCTAATCTCGAAATACGCCAACCCAACATGTACCTTTGGAGACACCTATAGAGCTCCTTTATAATCACCCAGTTACGTTGTGACGTTTGGTAGCACACAAAGTGTTCCTCCGGCAAATGGGAGTTGCATAATCTCATAGTCATAGGAACATGTATAAGTCATGAAGAAAGCAATAGCAACATACTAAACGATCAAGTGCTAAGCTAACGGAATGGGTCAAGTCAATCACATCATTCTCCTAATGATGTGATCCCGTTAATCAAATAACAACTCTTTGTCTATGGTTAGGAAACATAACCATCTTTGATTAACGAGCTAGTCAAGTAGAGGCATACTAGTGACACTCTGTTTGTCTATGTATTCACACATGTATTATGTTTCCGGTTAATACAATTCTAGCATGAATAATAAACATTTATCATGAAATAAGGAAATAAATAATAACTTTATTATTGCCTCTAGGGCATATTTCCTTCAGTCTCCCACTTGCACTAGAGTCAATAATCTAGTTCACATCGCCATGTGATCTAACATCAATAGTTCACATCTTTATGTGGTTAACACCCATAGTTCACATCGATATGTGACCAACACCCAAAGGGTTTACTAGAGTCAGTAATCTAGTTCACATCGTTATGTGATTAACACCCAAAGAGTACTAAGGTGTGATCATGTTTTGCTTGTGGGACAATTTTAGTCAACGGGTCTGTTATATTCAGATCCGTAAGTATTTTGCAAATATCTATGTCAACAATGCTCTGCACGGAGCTACTCTAGCTAATTGCTCCCACTTTCAATATGTATCTAGATCGAGACTTAGAGTCATCCAGATCGGTGTCAAAAAAATTGTATCGACGTAACCCTTTACGATGAACCTTTTTGTCACCTCCATAATCGAGAAACATATCCTTATTCCACTAAGGATAATTTTGACAGATGTCCAGTGATCTACTCCTAGATCACTATTGTACTCCCTTGCCAAAATCAGTGTAGGGTATACAATAGATCTGGTACATAGCATGGCATACTTTATAGAACCTATGGCTGAGGCATAGGGAATGACTTTCATTCTCTTTCTATCTTCTGCCGTGGTCGGGCTTTGAGTCTTACTCAATTTCACACCTTGTAACACAGGCAAGAACTCTTTCTTTGACTGTTCCATTTTGAACTACTTCAAAATCTTGTCAAGGTATGTACTCATTGAAAAAACTTATCAAGCGTCTTGATCTATCTTTATAGATCTTGATGCTCAATATGTAAGCAGCTTCACCGAGGTCTTTCTTTGAAAAACTCCTTTCAAACACTTCTTTATGCTTTACAGAATAATTCTACATTATTTCCGATAAACAATATGTTACTCACATATACTTATCAGAAATGCTGTAGTGCTCCCACTCACTTTCTTGTCAATACAGGCTTCACCGCAAGTCTGTATAAAACTATATACTTTGATCAACTCATCAAAGCGTATATTCCAACTCCGAGATGCTTGTACTAGTCCATAGATGGATCGCTGGAGCTTGCACATTTTGTTAACACCTTTAGGATTGACAAAACCTTCTGGTTGCATCATATACAATAAATCTATTAAGGAATGCACTTTTGTTTATCCATTTGCCAGATTTCATAAAATGCGGCAATTGCTAACATGATTCGGACAGACTTAAGCATAAATACGAGTGAGAAACTCTCATCGTAGTCAACACCTTGAACTTGTCGAAAACCTTTTGCGACAATTCTAGCTTTGTAGATAGTAACACTACTATCAGCGTCCGTCTTCCTCTTGAAGATCCATTTAATCTCAATGGCTTGCTGAACATCGGGCAAGTCAACCAAAGTCCATACTTTGTTCTCATACATGGATCCTATCTCAGATTTCATGGCCTCAAGCCATTTTGCGGAATCTGGGCTCATCATCGCTTCCTCATAGTTCGTAGGTTTATCATGGTCAAGTAACATGACCTCCAGAACATGATTACCGTACCACTCTGGCGCGGATCTCACTCTGGTTTACCTACGAGGTTCGGTAGTAACTTGATCGGAAGTAACATGATCATCATTATTAGCTTCCTCACTAATTGGTGTAGTAGTCACAGAAACAGATATCTGTGATGAACTACTTTCCAATAAGGGAGCAAGTACAATTACCTCATCAAGTTCTACTTTCCTCCCACTCACTTCTTTTGAGAGAAACTCCTTCTCTAGAAAGGATCCATTCTTAGCAACGAATGTCTTGCCTTCGGATCTGTGATAGAAGGTGTACCCTACAGTCTCCTTTAGGTATCCTATGAAGACATATTTCTCCGATTTGGGTTTGAGCTTATCAGGATGAAACTTTTTCATATAAGCATCACAACCCCAAACTTTAAGAAATGACAACTTTGGTTTCTTGCCAAACCACAGTTCATACGGTGTCGTCTCAACGGATTTAGATGGTGCCCTTTTTTATGTGAATGCAGCTGTCTCTAATGCATAACCCCAAAAATATAGTGGTAAATCGGTAAGAAACATCATAGATTGCACTATATCCAATAAAGTACGGTTACGATGTTCGGACACACTGTTACATTGTGGTGTTCCAGGTGGCGTGAGTAGTGAAACTATTTCACATTGTTTTAACTAAAGGCCAAACTCATAACTCAAATATTCGTCTCCGCGATCAAATCGTAGAAACTTCATTTTCTTGTCATGATGATTTTCCACTTCACTCTGAAATTCTTTGAACTTTTCAAATGTTTTAGACTTATGTTTCATCAAGTAGATATACCCATATCTGCTCGAATCATCTGTGAAGTTCAGAAAATAACGATACGTGCCGTGAGCCTTAACACTCATCGGACCGCATACATCAGTATGTATTATTTCCAATAATTCAGTTGCTCGCTCCGGAGAACGGAGTCTTAGTCATCTTGCCCATGAGGCATGGTTCGCAAGCATCAAGTGATTCATAATCAAGTGATTCCAAAAACCCGTCAGCATGGAATTTCTTCATGCACTTTACACCAATATGACCTAAACGGCAGTGCCACAAATAAGTTGCACTATCATTATTAACTTTGCATCTTTTGGTTTCAATATTATGATTATGTGTATCACTACGATCGAGATCCAACGAACTATTTTCATTGGGTGTGTAACCATATAAGGTTTTATTCATGTAAACAGAACAACAATTTATTCTCTTACTTAAATGAATAACTATATTACAATAAACATGATCAAATCATATTCATGCTCAACGCAAACACCAAATAACACTTATTTAGGTTCAACACTAATCCCGAAAGTATAGGGAGTGTGCGATGATGATCATATCAATCTTGGAACCACTTCCAACACACATCGTCACTTCACCCTTAACTAGTCTCTGTTTATTCTGCAACTCCTGTTTCGAGTTACTAATCTTAGCAACTGAACTAGTATCAAATACTGAGGGGTTGCTATAAACACTAGTAAAGCACACATCAATAACATGTATATCAAATATACTTATGTTCACTTTGCCATCCTTCTTATCCGCCAATCACTTGGGGTAGTTCCGCTTCCAGTGACCAGTCCCTTTGCAATAGAAGCACTTAGTCTCAGGCTTAGGACCAGACTTGGGCTTCTTCACTTGAGTAGCAACTTGCTTGCCGTTCTTCTTGAAGCTCCCCTTCTTCCCTTTGCCCTTTTCTTGAAACTAGTGGTCTTGTCAACCATCAACACTTGATGCTCTTTCTTGATTTCTACCTTCATCGATTTCATCATCATGAAAAGCTCGGGAGTCGTTTCCGTTATCCCTTGCATACTATAGTTCATCACGAAGTTCTACTAACTTGGTGATGGTGACTAGAGAATTCTGTCAATCACTATTTTATCTGGAAGATTAACTCCCACTTGATTCAAGCGATTGTAGTACCCAGACAATCTGAGCACATGCTCACTAGTTGAGCGATTCTCCTCCATCTTTTAGCTATAGAACTTATTGGAGACTTCATATCTCTCAACTCGGGTATTTGCTTGAAATATTAACTTCAACTCCTAGAACATCTCATATGGTCCATGACGTTCAAAACATCTTTGAAGTCTCGATTCTAAGCCGTTAAGCATGGTGCACTAAACTATCAAGTAGTCATCATATTGAGCTAGCCAAACGTTCATAACGTCTGCATCTGCTCCTGCACATCATATTGAGCGAGCTATTGATCTACAACATGATTTGCAAAATAATACCAGGACTAATTTCATGATAAATTTAAGTTCAATTAATCATATTACTTAAGAACTCCCACTTAGATAGACATCCCTCTAATCCTCTAAGTGATCACGTGATCCAAATCAACTAAACCATGTCCGATCATCACGTGAGATGGAGTAGTTTCATTGGTGAACATCACTATGTTGATCATATCTACTATATGATTCACGCTCGACCTTTCGGTCTCCGTGTTCCGAGGCCATATCTATATATGCTTGGCTCGTCAAGTATAACCTGAGTATTCCGCGTGTGCAACTGTTTTGCACCCGTTGTATTTGAACGTAGAGCCTATCACACCCGATCATCACGTGGTGTCTCAGCACGAAGAACTTTCGCAACGGTGCATACTCAGGGAGAACACTTCTTGATAATTAGTGAGAGATCATCTTAAAATGCTACCGTCAAACTGAGCAAAATAAGATGTATAAAAGATAAACATCATATGCAATCAAAATATGTGGTATGATATGGCCATCATCATCTTACGCCTTTGATTTCCATCTCCAAAGTACTGTCATGATCTCTATCGTCACCGGCATGACACCATGATCTCCATCATCTTGATCTATATAAATGTGTCGTCACGTGGTCGTCTCACCAACAATTGCTCTTGCAACTATTGCTATCGCATAGCGATAAAGTAAAGCAATTATTGGGCGCTTGCATCTTATGCAATAGAGAGACAACCATAAGGATTTTGCCAGTTGCCGATAACTTCAACAAAACATGATCATCTCATACAACAACTTATATCTCATCACGTCTTGACCATATCACATCACAACATGCCCTGCAAAAACAAGTTAGACGTCCTCTACTTTGTTGTTGCAAGTTTTACGTGGCTGCTACGGGCTTAGCAAGAACCAATCTTACCTATGCATCAAAACCACAACGATAGTTTTTCAAGTTGGTGTTGTTTTAACCTTCGCAAGGATCGGGCGTAGCCACACTCGGTTCAACTAAAGTTGGAGAAACTGACACCCGCCAGCCACCTGTGTGCAAAGCACGTCGGTAGAACCAGTCTCGCGTAAGCGTACGCGTAATGTCGGTCCGGGCCGCTTCATCGAACAATACCGCCGAACCAAAGTATGACATGCTGGTAAGCAGTATGACTTATATCGCCCACAACTCAGTTGTGTTCTACTCGTGCATATAACATCAATACATAAAACCTGGCTCTGATACCACTGTTGGGGAACGTAGTAATTTCAAAAATTTCCTACGCACACGCAAGATCATGGTGATGCATAGCAACGAGAGGGGAGAGTGTTGTCCACATACCCTCGTAGACCGACAGCGGAAGCGTTATGATAACGCGGTTGATGTAGTCATACATCTTCACGGCCCGACCGATCAAGCACCGAAACAACAGCACCTCCGAGTTTTAGCACACGTTCAGCTCGATGACGATCCCCGGACTCCGATCCAGCAAAGTGTCGGGGAAGAGTTCCGTCAGCACGACGGCGTGGTGACGATCTTGATGTTCTACCGTCGCAGGGCTTCGCCTAAGCACCGCTACAATATTATCGAGGGATATGGTGGAAGGAGGCACCACACACGGCTAAGAAAACGATCACGAGGATCAACTTGTGTGTCTATGGGGTGCCCCTTGCCCCCGTATATAAAGGAGTGGAGGAGGGGAGGGTCGGCCCTCTCTATGGCGCGCCCTAGGGGAATCCTACTCCCACCGGGAGTAGGATTCCCCCTTTCCTAGTCCAACTAGTAGTCCTTCCATGTAGTAGGAGTAGGAGACAAGGAAGGGGAAGAGGGAAGAGAAGGAAGGAGGGGGCACTGCCCCTCCCCCTAGTCCAATTCGGACTTGTCAATGGGGGGCGCGCGGCCTGCCTCTCCCTCTACCCTAAAGCCCAATAAGGCCCATATACTTGTTCCCCCGTATTCCCGTAACTCCCCGGTACTCCGAAAAATACCCGAACCACTCGGAACCTTTCCGATGTCCGAATATAGTCGTCCAATATATCGATCTTTATGTCTCGACCATTTCGAGACTCCTCGTCATGTCCCCGATCTCATCCGGGACTCCGAACTCCTTCGTTACATCAAAACTCATAAACTCATAATATAATTGTCATCGAAACCTTAAGCGTGCGGACCCTACGGGTTCGAGAACAATGTAGACATGACCGAGACACGTCTCCGGTCAATAACCAATAGCGGAACCTGGATGCTCATATTGGCTCTTACATATTCTATGAAGATCTTTATCGGTCAAACCGCATAACAACATACGTTGTTCCCTTTGTCATCGGTATGTTACTTGCCCGAGATTCGATCATCGGTATCTTAATACCTAGTTCAATCTCGTTACCATCAAGTCTCTTTACTCATTCCGTAATACATCATCTCGCAACTAACTCATTGGTTGCAATGCTTGCAAGGCTTATGTGATGTGCATTACCGAGAGGGCCCAGAGATACCTCTCCGACAATCGGAGTGACAAATCCTAATCTCGAAATACGCCAACCCAACATGTACCTTTGGAGACACATGTAGAGCTCCTTTATAATCACCCAGTTACGTTGTGACGTTTGGTAGCACACAAAGTGTTCCTCTGACAAACGGGAGTTGCATAATCTCATAGTCATAGGAACATGTATAAGTCATGAAGAAAGCAATAGCAACATACTAAACGATCAAGTGCTAAGCTAACGGAATGGGTCAAGTCAATCACATCATTCTCCTAATGATGTGATCCCGTTAATCAAATAACAACTCTTTGTCTATGGTTAGGAAACATAACCATCTTTGATTAACGAGCTCGTCAAGTAGAGGCATACTAGTGACACTATGTTTGTCTATGTATTCACACATGTATTATGTTTCCGGTTAATACAATTCTAGCATGAATAATAAACATTTATCATGAAATAAGGAAATAAATAATAACTTTATTATTGCCTCTAGGGCATATTTCCTTCATTAACAACATAAAGTAAATTTCTTTTTCAAATTGGGACTGGGCATCCCTATTACCGCCACACTCTCATGCAATGACAAGTGAATAAACACTCATCTTGAGAATAACACATCTAGCATGGGAAAATATTGGCCACCCCCTGCCGCTTCATGAGCAGTACAGGCACACAAAAGGAAAATTCATTTTGAAAATTAGAGTTGACACATACAAATTTACTTGGAACATCATGGAAATACCACATATAGGTAGGTATGGTGGACTCATTGGCGTGAATTGGTTTAAGGACTTTGGATGCACAAGTAGTATTCCGACTTAGTACAAGGAAAGGCTAGCAAATAGATTGAGAAGCAACCAACCACGAAACAAAAACGATCATAAACGAGCATTAAGCATAGCTAACACTAAATAATGCACCATAAGTAGGATGTAACTTCATTGCATAACTATTGACTTTCGTGCTTGCATAGGGAATCACAAACCTTAACACCAATATTCTTACTAAAGCATAATTACTCACTTGAATATCTATCACTTTGGGACTAATTTCATATATTACCATTGCTTATAACTAGCTCTAAAATAAATATAAGTGAAGAACATGAGCATAAATATAAATAATTTTTCATCTCTCAAAATAATATAAGTGAAGCATGAGAGAATTTCTTCAAAAATTTGCTAACTCTCAAATTGATCTAAGTGAAGTATGAGAGTATTTCTTTCAAAAATTAAAGCACCACCGTGCTCAAAAAGATATAAGTGAAGCACTAGAGCAATTCCATAGATCATAAAATTTAAGTGAAGCACATAGAGAAATTCTAACAAATCATAGCATCAATATGTCTTTCTCAAATAGGTGTGTGCAACAAGGATGATTGTGACAAACTAAAAAGAAAAACAAGCAAAGACTCATATAATACAAGATGCTCCAAGCAAAACTCATGTTATGTGATGAATAAAAATATAGCTCCAAGTAAAATTACCGATGGTTGTTAGAAGAAAGAGGGGATGTCTTCCGGGGCATCCCCGAGCTTAGTTGCTTGGTTCTCCTTGAATATTACCTTGGGGTGCCATGGGCATCCCCAAGCTTAGGCTCTTTTCACTCCTTATTCCTTCATCCATCGTGATCTCACTCAAAACTTGAAAACTTCAATCACACAAAACTTACCAAAACCGTCGTGAGATCCGTTAGTATAATAAAGAAAATCACCAGTTTAAGTACTATTGAAATCCCATTCATATTTTATTATTGCATTATACCTACTGTATTCTAACTTTACCATAGCTTATACCCCCAATACAATCCATAGATTCATCAAAATAAGCACAGAATACAACGAAAATAGAATCTGTCAAAAATAGAACAATCTGTAGTAATATGAACTTTAAACATACTTATGTAACTCTAAAAATCTGAAACATTAGTACAACGTAGGCAATTTGTATATCAATCTTGTGTAAAAAATTCAGAATTTTATCACGCTTCTGTGATTTTTAACAATTCTGCTACTTGGCGCAAAAGTTTCTGTTTTCCAACAAGATCAGGTCAACTATCACCCAATATGATCCTAAAGGCTTTACTTGGCACAAACGCTAATTAAAACATGAAAACACAATCATAACAGTAGCATAATTGTGTAATTATTGAAAAATAAAAAAGATAACTATTGGGTTGTCTCCCAACAAGCTCTTTCTTTATAGGCATTAAGACAGACTTGGAATTTTAATGATGCTCACATGAAAGACAAGATTGAAGCACAAAGAGAGCATCATAAAACTTGTGACAAAAACATTTAAGTCTAACATACTTCCTATGCATAGGCATTTTGTAGGCAAAATTATCAAGACAAGAAATATCTAGCATATGCAAGGAAGAAGAAAGAAACAATAGCAATCTCAACATAATGAGACGTAATTTAGTAGCATGAAAATTTCTACAACCATATTTTCCTCTCTCATAATAATTACATGTAGGATCATAATAAAATTCAACAATATAACTATCACATAAAATATTCTCTTCATGATCCACATGCATGCAAAGTTGACACTCTTCCAAAATTGTGCGATTATTATCAAATAAAGTCATGACCTTTCCGAACCCACTTTGATAAAAAAATCATAAGATTGAACACTCTCCAAATATGTGGGATTATTTTTACATAAAGTTGGCGCTCTTCCAAACCCACTTTCAATATTATTGCAAACATTATTATCAAAATATTCATCATGAGGCTTAAATAAATTTTCAAGATCATAAGAAGAATCACCCCAATCATGATCATTACAATAAGTAGTGGACATAGAAAAACAAGCATCCCCAAGCTTAGGGTTTTGCATATCACTAACACAATTGACATTAATAGAATTTATAATAATATGATTGCAATCATGCTTTTCATAAAAGGAGCTATCATGAATCACCTTATAAATTTCTTCTTTTAACACTTCATCAATTTTCAGATTCACGAATTTCAAGCAAAACTTCATAAAGATAATCTAGTGCACTTAACTCATTAGCAATTGTTTCATCATAATTGGATCTTTTGAAAAGATTAGCAAGTGGATGAGGATCGATGTCAATAGATTTTTAGCAAGCCAATATGAAAGCAAATAGAAGGCTCATGGCAACAAAAGCAAAGAGAGCAAACAAGCAAAAAGGCAAACGGAAAATATTTTTCTATTAAAAAAACGTTTTAGAAGTGGGGGACATGAAAACGAGAGGCAAATGGTAAATAAAGTAATTGCACGATGATGAGAGTTTGTGTTGGGTACCTGATAGATGTTGATGATGTCTCCCTGACAACGACACCAGGAATTCTTCCTGATTGCTTTACCTGCGTTGGTATTTCCCCGAAGAGGAGAGGATGATGCAGCACAACAACGGTAAATATTTCCCTCAATTATGAAACCAAGGTTATCAACCTAGTAGGTGAACCAAACAACATCATGTTAACAACACCTGCACACAAATAACAAATACTTGCAACCCAACACGTAAGAGGGGTTGTCAATCCCTCGGTATTGAGATAGATTAAATTGTATGAGGTTGGATAAATAGATCTAGAAAAAACACAAAATAAAATAAATAAATAAAAAATACAACAAGGTATTTTTGGGGCTTTGGAATAATAGATCTGAAAACAATATGATAGGAAATAGACCCGGGGGCCGTAGATTTCACTAGTGGCTTCCCTCGAGAAAATAACATTCGGTGGGTAAACAAATTACTGTTGAGCAATTGATAGAAGAGAAAATAATTATGACGATATCCAAGGCAATGATCATGTATATAGGCATCACGTCCAAGATTAGTAGACCGATCCCTGCCTACATCTACTACTATTACTCCACACATCGACCGCTATCCAGCATGCATGTAGTGTGTTAAGTTCATGGAGAAATGGAGTAATGCAATAAGAACGATGACATGATGTAGATAAGATCTATTCATGTTGGAATAGACCCCATCTTTTTATCCTTAATGGCAACGATACATGCGTGTCATGTCTTCTTCTGCCAATGAGAATAAGCATCGCAAGATCGAACCCATCACAAAGCACCTCTTCCCGTTGCAAGAAAAATCAATCTAGTTGGTCAAACCAAACCAAGGTTTCAAAGAAGAAATACGAGGCTATAAAGATCATGCATATAAGAGTTTAGAGAAGACAAATAATATTCATAGATAGATCTCATCATAAACTCACAATTCATCGGATCCCAACAAACACACCGCAAAAAGTCATTACATCAAATAGATCTCCAAGAACATCGAGGAGAACATTGTATTGAAGATCAAAAAGAGAGAAGAAGCCATCTAGCTACCACCTACGGACCCGTAGGTCTGTGGTAAACTACTCACGCATCATTGGTGGAGCACCAATGAGGATGATGAACCCGTTCGTGATCGTTTCCCCCTCCGGCAAGGTGCCGGAATAGGGCTCTAGATTGGATCTCGTGGTTCTGGAACTTGTGGCGACTGGAATTGTGTTTCGTAGACTCCCCTAGAGTTTCTGGAATATTTGGGTATTTATAGAGTTGAGAGGCGGTTGAAAAGATCACCGTGGGCCCCACAAGGCACCAGGGCGCGCCTTGGTGTCTTGTGGGCCCCACAGGCCTCATATGGTATACCTCCTGGGCTCCCTGGGTCTCTTCTAGGCAGAAAAAAATCTCCAAAAAGTTTCGCTGCATTTGGACTCCGTTTGATATGGAAATTCTACGAAGTAAAAAACAAGCAAAAACACAACAATTGCACTGGGCACTATGTCAGTAGGTTAGTCCCAAAAAATGATATAAAGTTGCTATGAAATGAATATAAAACATCCAAGATTGATAATATAACGGCATGGAATAAAAAAATATGAATGCGTTGGAGACGTATCATGTCCACATGACCATGCCGCACCTGCGCGGCCTAGGCCCTACTCACCTCTCCCCACTCGCACAAAGCATGCCAGCCTCACACAAAACACATACACACACGAATCGTCCAATCCCTCACTCGACCCTCCTCCCTCTCGCCCCCACCCTAGTCCCTAGCAGCAGCGGCAGCGATCGGCGGTGCTTGCACCTGCTCGTGATGCTAGACACAGCTTGATGGCGTGAGGCACACCGCACGAGGGCAGCTCACAACGTCGGTTGTTATGGCGACGCGTCGAAGGAGCCGTTGTTGCTGGATCCCAGAGGAGACGTGCGACCCGCCGGGCCGAACTCAACGCATGGAGCATGGTCGACGACAGCAACAACAAGTGATCAGTGTTGAATCCCTCACTTTGTCACTCCCCAAGTTTCACTTTGCCTCGGTTTAGATGCTCAAGTGTTCAAGTTGAGTCATTGACTTGTTGGTCTATCAGCTGTAGATAAAATTGATACTTGTACTGTTATAATTGTAGAATTCATGTAGCATGTGTATGCAAACAGCAGACTTGATGTATGCGTATGCAGACTTGATGTATGTGTTGTACTCTGAATTTCCAAACTATCTGAATTTGATGCAGTATATTGGTCTGGATATTTTGGGTTATGGGTACCTGAATTACCCGAACCGAAATTCAGGTAATTTGGGTAGGGGTATTTGTTCCGTAGGCAAAATTTCGGTTTCCATTTTGAACTAACTGTATTACTCGTAAACCGAACTAACCGAACCCAAAAAGTTGAATTACCCGGACGCCCAGGGTGATGCACCAATATGTTGCGGTAAATTTTTTGTCCCATTTGGGGCATGTTTTGGTATAACATTCTCACAAACCAGAGCTTCTCACAAGATGCCCTCATGGTTCCGGTAGGGAACGTGTCACCTTAAAAGCGCATGACAACCTCTGTTTCCCTCTGCGAAGGGCCTATCTTTCAATGTTCATTCGTTACTTTCATGCAATAGTCAAAAATATTTATTCCTATTCCAACCTCAATTATTCTCCACTTGGCAAGCATTACGTGGTAGGGAATGACCCAAGCATATATATCCAGTTAAATATAGGTAATCATGAGTTATTATTGTTGACATTATCCCTGAGATAAATAAGTTGGGTGGTGTAACACTAAACCCCCATCTTCTTCTGTGTATGATTGAAACGGGTTGTTCTAAAAATATGATTTGAGTGCCAGCAATCATGGAAGATTATATGATAGTTGAGTATGTGAATTTGTTAAACCAAAAGCCCTTACATAGACCCTTCCTGGAAATATGATGAATTGCAATTGTCTTGATGACTGAGAACATAGTTTGTTAGTTTTCAAGAAATTTTACTGTTCATTCTTTGGCTTATGAATGGATGGTTACTTGATCATGAGAAGTTTTATGATTGATAGTTGATGTTATAATAATGATCATGATGCTACCATGTATGTATTTTGTTTCATCGACACCTCTCTGTGTAAACCTGTGGTCATGATTATCGAGTTTGGTATTCTCTTGAGGGCGAGCGGAGTCTAAGCTTGGGGGAGTTGATACGTCCATTCTGCGTCATATTTTTCCACTGTTATTTTCATTGTTCTAGAGTTCTGTTTGACTTTTAGATGTAATTCTAATGCCTTTTCTCTCTTAAATTGCAAGTTATATCACAAGTGGGAGATTGCCGACAGCTAGAATTCTGGACCTAAAAGAGCTACAACAGAGATAGTTATTCTCTTGAGCTCCAAGTGACCTGGAAATTTATGGAGATTTTTTTAAATGTATGAAAAATACTAGAAGAAAATCCTACTTTATCATATTCTTCTTTCTCCGGATGCTTTCCCTAAGGTCATTTTTTGTGTGTTTTTGTCCCCGACTGCCAACCACTTGATCCTAGACCGCCGTCTCCACATCAGCTCCTCCCTGTGGTATAGTTCGACAAGTTTTTCATTGATTTTCAACTCCGCATGTGGTGGCCCTACTCTTCCCGGGTCACCTCTTAGGTGTTCTAGCTCAAGCTTGAGTATCTTTATCTCCTTCCTCACACTCCCAAAAGTGTCATTGTTCCATCTTTGTTTTGAGTAACAGTGACACTTTTGTTCCATCTTGAAAGATTTGTGATGTAAATGCTCCTTGTTTTTTTAATTGAGAAACACTCCTTGTCCTATATAATCTAGTATTAAAATATGAGTCGGTACATGTTGCCGCTCAGTATTGAACCATTGGGCCGGCTTCATGTCCCTCAATAGAATAGAGGGACCAACAGGGGCCAAGTTCGGCCCAGAGCGCGATAGCCCATTTTCCATCCTGATATTTTCATTTGAGCAATTAAATGGAAAGGGGATGCTCGGTTGGAAGAAAAGAAAACATTATGTGGCGACATGTTGGCTACCAGCTATGTGCACGTGTCCATTAGTTTTGACTATGATTCAACACTCTTTTTAGGCTCACTCTTCCCCCTTTTTTATGTTGTATTACCTCTTCTCTCTTTTCCTGTGTCAGCTCTTTGGTGTTGCATGTTTGCGTTGCCTCTTCACATAGCATCTCTTGCGTTAGTGCGTGGATAGGAGGAGGGGGGTCACACGTTTGGCCCGTTGTTTGTTGTAGCTATTCAGCATTCGACTGTTGGCCGTTGCCTAGGGTACCAAGGTACTGAAGGATGGCTGCTCACTGCCATTTTCAAGTGTATACTTGTCGTTTTGCTTCCGCTGTCTAGCACAATAGTAGCATGCTTTTTTTGGAAAGAAAAATGCATGCATCATTTTGTTGGCTTTAGCGCGCCAACTCGGCTAGTGAAATTGGCAAATCCTACTTAGCGCTTATGCACCCCTCACAAAAAAAAAAAACCTTAGCGCTTATGCGCCAGATAGTTTATTAATTGTATGCAGCGCTCGTGTGCAGGTTTCCAATTGGCCGTCCCATAACTTTCCGGCCTCGATTTTTCCTCTACCTATTATGGTTTTGGAAAAATTCAGAACTCCGGGCCAGGTTTTTCGGGAGCAACTAGTTAACGAGTGCTCCTTCGAGAGCCTTGCAATGATCAACGCCACTTGGCGCGCTCTCAGCTATTCGCCACGTGTTGTGCACTGGACGCTTTCTCTGGATTTTTTTTTTGCACGTGTTTTTGGCTTTTTAAACGGGTTTTTTCTGATTTTTTTCGACGTTTTGGTTTTTCCCCGATCTTCCTTAGCTTTTCGATCAAAAAAATTCGAGAAAAAAATTTTTGCACGAAAAAAACATGTTCTATTTTTTTCCTTTCGCGACAGTCACGGCTTTTTTCCGCGAGAGGCACGGTTGTGCTTTAGCGAGAGTCACGGCCGTGCTTTTCGGAAACAAAAAAAATGTGTTTTCTATTTTTTTCGCGAGAGTCACGGTTTTGCTTTCGCGAGAGTCACGGCCGTGCCTTTCGGAAACAAAAAAAAATGTGTTTTCTATTTTTTTTCTTTCGCGAGAGTCACGGTTTTTCTTCCGCGGGAGACACGGTTGTGCTTTCGCGAGAGTCACGGCCGTGCCTCTCAGAAAGGGAAAACAAAACGCGTTTTCTGTTTTTTTTTCTTTCACGAGAGTCACGGTTTTGCTTCCGCGAGAGGCACGGTTGTGCTTTCGCGAAAGTCATGGCCGTGCCTCTCAAAAAGGGAAAAATACGTATTTTCTGTTTTTTTTTCTTTCGCAAAAGTCACGGTTTTGCTTCCGCGAGAGGCATGGTTGTGCTTTCGCGAGAGTCACTGCCGTGCCTCTCGGAAACGGAAAAAAATATGTTTTATGTTTTTTTCCTTCCACGAGATTTACGGTTTTGCTTCCACGAGAGGTACGGGTGTGATTTCGCGAGAGGCACGGGCGTGCCTCTTTCGAAAAGGAAAAAAAAAACCATACTCCCGGTTAGGTTTTTTCGCCCGGTTTTTTTCGTCCGGTTTTTTTTGTAAAAAAAAAGTTCGTCAAAACCTATCAACATGGGATCTAGTTTTGAAGATCTCGACGCGGGGAATCCAATGGTGAAAACGGTTCGAGATTTGGACGCACGGTTTAAAAGATAAAACGTTTTGAATAAATGGATCTATGAAAAAAGGGAAAACTCCTAGGTTGCGACAAGTGGCGCGCTGTATGTGCGCCACTTGTCGCAACCTGGGTAAGTGGAGTATTCTTTGCAATGAGTACTCCTTAATTAGTGATTTCGAGGTTTTTCGGTCATTTTTTCTCTGCGTTTGCTAGCATGTTTATCTTTGGCTTTTAAATTTTTTCTCTATTTCTCTCTGGTTTTACTTTTTCATTTTTGTTCGTTCAATTTTTCACATTCGTGAACTTTTCTAACTTTGTGAATGTTTGTGAATTCATGAAAATTTTCCATATTTTGTGAACCCTTTTTTCAAATCCATTTCTTAAAATTCACGATCATTTTTCAAAATAATGAACTTTTAGCTTTTATGTTCTTTTCAAATTTATGATCATTTTTATAAAATATTATTCCTTTTCAAATCCATAAACTTTTTAAATTCCACCAAAATTTCCAAAATTAAGAAATCTAATCTGTTTATTTTCGGAGAAGGTTGACGAACGGCAAATGAAAAAGAAGAAAACGACGAGCAAGCAGATGGGCAAACGAGTTTATGAGCCAGTGCGTGGGTGAGACACCGGGCCGCGGTCCAGCTGGGCGCACCCACTGTGTGTGTTATACGACCACGTTGGTGCTTAAGGGGAATGATTATGAGGTACTCCCTCCGGTCCTTTTTACTCTGCATATTAGGTTTGTCCAAAATCAATCTCATTCAACTTTAATCAAATTTATATAAAAAATTATAAACATTCACATAACAACATCAATATCTTTAGATTCATCTTGGAATATATTTTCATATTATATTTATTAGATAGTATAGATGCTAATAATTTTTAATATAAATTTGGTCAAACTTAACAAAGTTTGACTTTCGGCAAAACCAATGTGCAGAGTAAAAAGGACCGGAGGGAGTATGTACAAATTCTATTTGGCGCTTATGCGTTAAATAGTGTGTTAATGGTACATAGCGCGCGTAGGTTTCCTATTGGTCGGCTCATATAAGTTACTGAGCGTCAGTTGTTTTGGGCGGCTTAAAAAATAAGCTATCTCTTCCCAGTTTAAAAAAATAAGCCGTTTCTAAAAAAATTTAAGGCTTCTATATTAGTTATCCCATAACTAGTTCAGAAACCCCAATGAATGAGGGAGACAGCTTATGAAAAATGCTGGGGAAGAGGCGGCTTATTTTTTAAACCGTCAAAAGAACTGGCCCTAAGATTGGTTATTTCTCTATCCAGTTTGGTCTTGGGAAACTTTCAATTTCATATAAATATTTGGGACCATTTAATTCTGTTTTGGGGACTATCCTGAAATATAAATATTTTCATCCAAGACCTGAGAAGCAAATGCCAGTGACCAACATAAATGTTTGGTATAGCTACCGAGCACAACACCACATTATTTGTTGGAAAGAAAAAACGATGACAATTAAACATCTCAAGACTCCTCCTTGCTTGGCTCAACATTTGCATGCATGTTGGGTGCACACAACTCACCGATCATCTCCTCCACTGATTTCCAAGAGGACCCTCCCTCCAACACGGACTCCATAGCTAGCGCCGATAGCCCGGCAACATTCTTTGCCGCTTCAATTCCGGCCTCCCCGAGCATAAGCTTCCTGACCACCTCTGATATTTCCTCGCTCGTGGCCAAACCCCGCATCGTTCTATCACTCGTGTGGACCCTAACCGCTATCTTGAGCTCATCAACTACAAATGTTGCGTTCAAAGGTTGATCAGCATGCATAGGCCAAACTGCCAGCGGCACAGCAGCCGTGACGCTCTCCAGCACCGAGTTCCACCCGCAGTGACTCAGAAACCCTCTCATGCTCTGGTGCTGCAAAATCCCCAATTGATCCACCCACTCTCTCACCACCAAGCCTCTGCCCTTGGTACGCTCCTCGAACCCTGCACCAAGATCGATATTCTCGGGCCTCACGGCCCATATGAAATCTACCTCGGCCCGCTCCAGCCCGTCTGCAACTTCCTTCAGCTGCACCTCCGGGATCGCGGCCAGCGTCCCGAGCGCCACGTACAGCACGGCCCGGCCGGCGGCTGCCTTCTCGTCCAGCCACTCCATCCATGATGGCCGGCCGGCGTCGCCCGATAAAGAAGACGGGGGCTGGGAGAGGCAGAGCGGGCCGATGGCCCAGGCCGTGGGCCTGTAGTGCTTGTTCCAGAACTCCATGTACGGTTTCTCTAGGCCTTGGAAGGTGTTGACGATCAGGCCATGGCTCTCCTCTATGGCCTTCCCCAGCTTGCCGTCCAGCTCCATCATCGGCGCGACCGACGACGGGTCGCCGAAGGGCGCCATCAAGTCCTCCAACGTGAGCTTGATGTGCGGGAACTCAGGCACCGCGAACGTCGCCGGATTGCCGTCGCCGTCGACGTCGGCGTGCTGCAGCGCCGGGAACGGATCGTGGCTGATGCGCAGCTCCCGCATGACCTGTGCGAACGCAGAGATGCCGAAGAACGACACCTTCGGGACGCCGAGCGTGGCCGCCGACGCGTTCGTCCAGTACAGGAACGCGTCGGCGATGAGGAGGCTGGCCGGAGGTTCCATGGCGGAGAGCGACGCCTCGAGCTGTGGCTGGAGCAGCGACACGCCGTGTGCGAAGGCGACAAAGGAGGCCATGGACGTGACCGCCTCGGCGCTCTCCACGCCCGGTGGGATGCCCGAAACGTCGGCGGGGAACGCGAGCTCGACGATGGCCGTCTCGTCGGCCCCGGACAGTCCCTCGCGGACGAAGGCCGCGTTGCCATGGGTTGTGAAGAAGGTGACGGTGGCGAGGCGGCGACGACGGAGGTGGTGGACAAGCTGGATGAGCGGGATGGTGTGGCCCCTGGCCATGAAGGGGAAGATTGCTATGTGAGGGAGGACATGGGATTCCGTAGAGGAAGAAGCAAAAGCCATCGCAGTAGAGGATGCGGATGCAACGCGCTCTAGTCAGAGAGTTTTTCTGCGTGTGTGATTGATGGTTAGCAGAAAGCACAATTTATAGGGGATAGCAAATATAAACTTTGGTCAACGACTGCTCAATCATGGAGCTGGGTTAGATATCCATAAACCAAGTATACCAAAGAAGTGAGAGTAAAGATATGATGTAAGGCATCAATCTTCTGTTCTCAGTTTGTTTAGAATGGCTGCATCTCACTGATGGCCACTCCATAAATAAAAATGAGAGACTAGTCGTTTGTATATTATGGGTAGAATATATTCGGACGTTGGAAACACAAAGCTATCGCATCAGCTTCCAAGGAAAGTCATGGAAAATGGGATTTGGGGGGACACATGGAACATCTTTTGTCATCTTGAAGATACCAATTAATCTAAGCATGTAGAGAGCTGTATTATGGAAATAGTGCAGTAGTCCAGTGATCACCCAAAATAGTACTTCCTTTGTTTTTATTTAGTCTGCATATTAGGTTTGACCGAAGTCAAACTTTGCAAAGTTTGACCAACTTTATAGAAAAATATATAAACATTTACCATAACAAATCTATATGATGTGAAAGTACATTCAATAATGAATCTAGTGATATTGATTTTTTATTGTATATATTAATATTTTTGTTTATAAACTTAGTCAAAACTTACAAAGCTTGACTTTGACCAAAGCTAATATGCGGACTAAATAAAAACAGAGGGAGTACAAACTAGTATTCTCTCCGTCCAAAAAAGCTTGGAGGAAGTACGTAATATACAGCAGCAGTGCTAACTGACGCTCACCTTTTCGTGGAGATAGAGGACCAGGCAGACAACCAAAACCCTAGCCATGGCCCCATCTACTCCCTTCGTCGTTGCTGTCAGGGCGGGTCGCTGGGTAAAGCCCGTGTGGCGCCGGCGTCATCGGGGAGGTCCTGATGGGGGCAACCTGCTTGTGGAGGAGTTGGAGGGCTGCTGCGGGATGGTGAAGGAGATGTGTGTTCGAGTTGCAGTCTTCCTCGGGCAGTGCTCCACAGTGGCATTTGCGATCCAGCGCAACGATCTTCAATGGGGACCCAGTCTGAGGGAGTCAATGCATGGTTATGTTTGCATCCAGCTCGACATTAGGCCCGGACTAGTCGTACAACGTCATGGGTGACATTTTTTTAGGTATTCTTTAGGGAGTTTTCAAGTTTGGTTTGGGCCGGCAAAGCGGTGGTGTTGTTCCAGTGTAGGAATAATATTCTCCCCACTCTTTCCCCCTTCTATTGTTGTGCTTATCACTGGCGGGGGAATGTGGAGTTGTGTCTCCGGCGGGGATGTGTGGACCTGTGTCGCCAATAATAATAGGGCATACAATTATTTTGAAGGAACCAATAAGTCATGCATAATTTAATAAGGTATGTTTACGGCACATCTAGATGTGCCTTAGATGTGCCATAATTATTGCATATCTAAATGACTCAATCAAACTAAAAATAAAAAAAGATTAAAAATGCTTGAATGAATTTTAGCGTAAAATCAATGATATATATATATATATATATATATATATATATATATGATTTAGATGTGCAATATTTAGAGCACATCTAGATATGCTTTAGCAAAACTGAATTTTAATATGCGTTTAGTTTGCATAGCATAGGACATATCTGTCACTTGCTCATCAAGAGGTTAGACATTTCCACATGAACCGAAACACATTTTTCTTTTATATCTATATATGAAACATTGGCGCACACCTTACGTCCTTTTCTTATCGCATTGAATTTGCTAAACCTCTTGCTCAGTCCGCTTCACATTTTAGGTCACCTTCATAAAATATCCATGGTATAGTCAAAACAACCCGTCAAATGATTGTGACATGTAAGCGACAATGAACATTTGACTTCCAAGTTTGAAGTGCTGCAAGTTATCAATCAATCATATTTTTTGACAAAGTATACAATATTAATATTAAGTTTATATTAATTACATCCGGCCTTCACAGTAACATAATATTATTGATTGCAATAATATAATATCAAGAGCGAGTCAAGATACAGAAGATGTACACAGCTAAAAAGATAAAAGTAAGAATAATGTAAAAAGAAAAGGTGACACGACCAACCAAGCGCACAAAGAAACAACACCATCATCCATCTTCCTTGACAACATAACAAGAAACTTTCTTCAAAAGCAACGCCTCTACAAAGAAAACCACGTGCAAGCGCCGTCATTGTCGAATCAAACCATTGATGGTTGGATCTTGAGTTTTCGCCTCAGAGAGCATGTCTGAGCAAGCTCCAAAGCAATGCCTTCATCAAGGACACGGCACGTACACATAGCCATTGCAAGATGCAGCCAACGAAGGTCAAACTTAAGAATTTTCACCTTCGAGCTTGAGACCCGATACTCAAAAAGCACCACCTAGCCGATGTCACTTTGTGTTTCCGCTACCATTTGCCAAAGAAAACGGTGTTGTACAGAGGACACGCCCACATCAAAGTCACATGAAATTGAAATCCAAACATATTAATATCCTCAACTAAAATTCCTAAAACAAATACTCAACTAACACATAATTTTATCAAACATGCCAGAGTAGTAGGTTGCAGGGATGGACGTTGACCGAGTACAGCCTTGCACATCCTTGCAGCGGATGCACTGGTGTATCAATCTTCTCGCCTCATCCTATTATAAAAGTTGTTCACGATTATTATAAAGTTTTTGAACCGGATGCACTGTGTAACTATGTACCCCAAAACTCAAGCTGCTAGGGGCCTCTTTTCAAACTTAGTTGAGGAGTAAATTAAACCAGTTAATGCATAAAGTCGTTGACTTCTTTATTAACTTAACGTTATACAAACCTGCTATCGAGATGGCATGTAGGGCAGCACATGGGCTGCTATACTCGACACTAGAGGTCTTATATATGTTTCTAGTAGGTATAAAATGTAAGTTGCGTTTTCTATGGTACATCTCTCTCGGTGTTGATCTGGTGAACCTAAGTACTCTTATTCTAACCCTGCAAACAAAAACTACTCTTATTCTACAACAAGTTGTCGACGACATGGAGCTGGTGACATCATGAAATGTGAAAGGTTGTTGTCAAAGCCTCCAAAGCATCTAAGTCTTGTTTTTTTTCTTCCAAAATGGCAGGATTCCTACATTCATTAAGAAGAAAAGAATTGCTCGGTTAATTAAAAAATAAGTGAAAACCAGGTTGCCCAGTTAATTATGAAAAGCCGGACAAAATACCATCACAATCATTGAGTGGTACACATAATATAGTCCACACACATCACTCCAAAGAGGGTCTCACCGAGACACCATGCAGACGCCATCGTCATCATTTCTCCCCTACAGGCGTCATTGCCATCCCTAATCCCTGAGAAAATGACCCAGGATTCACCATATGACTCAACCCATACTGTAGACCCCGCGTGAAAATGTATGAAAATCCGCGCCAGAACTCAGCCACCTGCGACTAGATGGTGCAGCTCCGACTCTGATAGAGAACTACGAAGGAGAACAAGGCACAACTAGTGCCACAGGAGATCATCAAACGAACCACCTGCTGCTCGTCATCGCACACCATCGGGACCCCGTCACTGCAGCTTTGACTTCACAACAACAAACCATCTGAGGCAATCCCGCAGACATGCCGGAGAAGAGCGACTACCTATACCATAGTTGCGTCTCCGACATTGCTCCCCCATCATCATTGCCACAGAAGTCCCGACGCCAACATCGCTGCCTTCCACTGGTCCCGCTCCCCGGTGCCCAGCTCCTAAGACGAAGTCCCCGGGGGGAATACGACACCAAGGCGCTGCCATCTTCCGATCACACAAGATCAAGGGTTTCCCCATGAGCTACAGAAATCCACATGGGAGGGATGCGGTAATGCAACGGTGCCTTCAGAAAGGTTAGCGGCGGTTGTGGTTCGTGTTGTGCTCACGCGTCTTGCAATAGGGGCAATGTTGCAAATGGTTCAATCAGGGGGCATGGCGTGCGGACGATGCGGCAGATGTTTCACATCTGATCGACCAGCAAATTTTAGGGATTCGGCTAGAGACGTCCACTTATATGAAGAATCACAAATTTGGAATAAAGAATATTTTTCTCTTTCATATTTCACATAGCGCAATCACCAAGATTTGAATTCACATGTTAATCGCCTTCTCCCTCCTCTTCGTCACACAAAACAAAGTACTTGAGCAATTTAAATGCGTTACGAGCAGTCCCACAATGTCATTACAAGTCAATGAACTCTATCAACCTTGTAAAATATTAGCACGCCGGCGATCACAATGTAAGGCCAGAACTGCGACAGAAAGGTCAGTAGAATCGCCCATGGAAGCCTCCACCATGCCCGAACTCCAAGCCTCTTTAGCAGCATCAGCTCCCCATTGGCCACCATCGAGAAGGCCCACACGGCGTCGACCAATGCGAGAGCTGTGATCGCGCATGAAGCGATGGCCGTTGTGCGCGCGACCGTGGCCAGCACCACGTACAGCCCGAACACAAAGGCAGCGCCGAGGCTCCTAGCCGAGCCGGCCATGAACGTGACCGAGATAACGAAGGAGATCATGCGGGTGCGGATGTCCACGGTGGTGACCCCCGCGTACATGAGGCTGGTGATGGATAGGCACGCGCAGATGAAGGCTAGCGTGTTGGCGATGATGAACACGTCGAACGCATAGTGCCTGGCCAGCGTCGGTGTGCCGCCATTCGGATGGTCATCCGCTCGGTAGCCACCGGGTAGGGCGAAGGCTGCGGTGAAGGCCACCGTCGCGATCAGCACAGAGCCGATGCCTATGGTCTGTGTGGAGTCGGTTATCTTCTGCGCTTCTTCCTTCGGGTCTAGCAAAACAATATGTTCTTTGTGGAAGTGATCACATCTAAATGTGCCATTCTTTGCGCCAGCATCTTGAAGCAACCTATGTATCATAATTCTTGGGTTCTGCAAAAAATACATTGGAAGAACACAAAAAAAATCATTCTCTTAGTGCAAGTCAATGGAGCTATATGCATGAACCGACCAACAAACAATTGCTTACCAATCCGTAATGAACCCCTGCAGGTGTCGTGATCCACGAGAGATCAAGTGGCGTTTGTCCCTTGTTGTTTCTCAGATTCAGCTTAACTTCATGGTTCTTCATTAGAGGACTGAAGATCCACATGTTCCCCATCTGGATCGCAAGATGCAGCGCGGTGTTGCCGTCCTTGTCCTGCATGTTCATCACCGACGATGCAAATTTCTTGCTCTGCAGGTTGGAGGCGTATGTCACCACAGACTGGCTCTCCTCAAGGACGGCCACATGGAGGAAGGTCCTGCCATTGGCGTCACGTAGCTCGGCGCAGTCCCGGCGGCCGTCGAGCAAGACAGAGACTGCCTTGACTTTGTTCGCGTACGCCGCCACGTGTATGGGAAACGATCCGTCGATGTCTGGCTGATACGCCGCGGATTGGTCAGCATCCAAGAGCAAGCTGATCACCTCATGCTCCCCCCATGATGCCGCAAAGTGGAGAGGTGTGCTTCTACTGGATCTGTCTGCTTGTCTGATGAGATCCTTGTTCCATTCCAGTAGCATTTTTATTGTCTCTGCAATTGCTAGCTTTTAATGGAATTGCAATGCTAAGAGTAGGCAATATGTTTACACATTGGTTGACATTGTGTTGTCCTAGGGTGCATGTACCTATATCAGCTTGATATAAAGTTATCGGTCCACTACTATTGAAAAAAGGTTTGAGTTGTAGTCGTTAGGCTATGTGTTGCCCATACTGAGATATATTACATCTCACCTAAAGTGTTTTCATGGCGTTGGTTTCTAGATCAGCCCATTCTACCGTGTTCGCTTTGCTCGATCGTTGTTGGTTTTTCTTCAGTTTTGACTGGTTTTTCTTCAATTTCTTTTGTTTTTCTTTGTTTCGTCTTCAGTTTTCTTAGATTCTTCTGTTTTTCTTCCTTTCTTCACCGGTTTTTCTTTGTTTTTTTTGTTTGTCAATGTTTTTTCGCTGGTTTTCTTTGATTTCTCTAGTTTTTTATTTTTATTTTTCTTTGTTTCTCTTTCTCGACACATGCCTACT
The DNA here is from genome assembly GCF_056163025.1 of Triticum urartu. NCBI lineage: Eukaryota > Viridiplantae > Streptophyta > Magnoliopsida > Poales > Poaceae > Triticum > Triticum urartu. The sequence goes on from NC_141877.1 coordinate 381,600,912, forward strand.
TATTTCAATACACAATGTACATTTTCAGTGTATACGTGAATCATTTTTTTTGATACACAGTGAACATTTTTCAAATACACAATGCACATATTTCTTAAATACATGGTTTGAACATTTTTCAAATACAGCTTGAACATTTTTTAATTGCAATAATTTTCTAAAACTACACAAACATTTTTTTTTTGCATTGGTATGAAGATACTCCCTTCGTCCCATAATACAAGATCGTTTTGCAAACTACTTTGCAAAATGATCTTATCTTATGGGATGGAGGGAGTTTTTCATAAAAAGTCAGGAACACTTTAAACAAGTACGTGAACATATATTTAAAATATTACATCATTTTTTAAATGGTATGAAACTTATTTTTATACTACGTAAAAATTGTTTGTATTTTGTACAAATATATTTTTAAATGTTAGGAACATATTTTTTGAAACACGTGATTTTTAAATAGAAATTCACCTGCATTTTTTGGATGATATGAAATATTTTGTTGAATTATACATGCATTTTTTCAATTTTATAACTTTTTTATATGTCACAAATATTTTTCTGTAGTTTGTGAACACTTTTTGAATGTCACAAACATTTTTTTAAAATTCTACCAACATTTTCAAAAAGTTGCACGAATATTTTGTAACACTGCATATTTTTGTTCAAAACTTAAGTAATTGTTTCTGAAATATTTTTATTAGAATATTTTGAAAATATAAACAAAAGTAAAATAAAAAACGAGAGAAATAAATCAAGTGAAGAAAAAGAACAAACCTACTACTGGGCCGGTGCACTAGGGGCGTTCCTCAGGTGACGCAGCAGTACCTCTCGCAGTAGGCGAGGTATAGCCACGCCCATTGTCAAGGCTGAAATGGCTAACTATAGCATAAATCGTAATGAGGGGCTTATCGCTAGTGTGATATGTTGATATGTTTGGCTTTTGCCGAAACTATGTTGGCACACAAACAACTTTTCTTATATTTCAAAGCTATCTTAGCTATGTGCACCAATTGACTTCGCCTCATGGTCTTTGCTAATTGCTATAACGCGAAGAAGAGTGATAGTTGTTCTAAAAAAAAGGAAGAGCAATAGTTGATAAAAAATAACAAAAAAATGAGGCTTTTGCCCAATCATGTGGTGATTTCCCAATAGTCTGTGACAATCGAAGTTTGGTTTAACCTTGGCTTGCAAACTTTCATTGTCGGTTTCATACACAAATTATGTAGCGGCAGTGTTTATTGTGGGGAAAACTTTGTTTTTGCCACTTTAGTTTTTGCCCACTTTGATTATGCCACTCTAGAATTTGGCATCTCACTTTTACCGCTCTTAGCTTTTGACAATACATCACAAATGCCATTCCGTGGCAAAAATGATAATTTTTCATTTCGCTTTTGCCACTCCGAAAATTTTGCTTTTGCCACGGAATGGTAAAAGTGATATATTGTCAAAAGCTAAGAGTGGCAAAAGTGAAATTTCAAATTCTAGAGTGGCATAAGTAAAGTGGGCAAAAGTTAGAGTGGCAAAAACAAAGTTTTCCCTTTATTGTGTGTGGTGGACTCTTCAATTATTTACATAAATTTGATATAAAATGGTGATACTTTAAATTTTTAAAAGTTGGACTTTTAGCATTAGGATTTGGAGATTCAAGACCCAAGATGAAGCTAACTTGAAATTATAAGATTTAGAGTTTTAGAATATGTAGTTGAAAATTTAAATTGTTAGAATTAATGTTTAGAATTTAAACTTCTCAAATTTTATTTTGAATTTTAAGATTCAAGAAGTATACAAATTCAAACTATAAGATACAAACTCAAAATATAGATTTGGAAGAATTCAGTTTCTTGAAATGAAAGGTCAATGTTCAGATGGATAATGTTTGGATCTCTTAAATTTTCAAAACTGACCCTGAGTAGCATAGAAGAAAGAGTGGAAGTGAAGGATGTCACCGAGGGAATGTTAAAACCCATAACTTCACTCACTAAAACAGGCATAACAATGAACTTGCTTGCCGCGGAGACAACACAATGAATTTTCTTGCCGCGGAGACAACACAATACAGTCTCTCTCTCTCTCTCTCTCTCTCTCTCTCTCTCTCTCTCTCTAAACTTGCACGTACTATTTTGATGCCATCTTCGATATCTATTTTTATGTTGCGTACATTTTTTTTATGAAGAGTTGTGTGCATTTTAATTATTCAGAGATCGAATGTATATTCATCATGCTATGTGTTCTCTTATGCTACATTACGAGTTAATAAAACACCATTTATATTAAAAAACCACAAAGAACGTGTTGTGATCCAGTGGCATTGAATAAAATTGTAAAAGATGGGGAAAATGCCCCCGGCAAAAAAAGAAAGATGGGGGAAAAGGCCTCACCTTTGCCCTTGAGAGCGGCTACATGCAAGGCATTTCGCCCGTCTGGTCCAGAGTATGACAACCCTTTGTCGTTCTGATAGAGCTGCCGTGCAATGTCGTCGTGTTCCAGCGAGACAGCCAAGTACAGCGGCGAGGCGCCATCGGCCGGCGGAACTCGAGCTAGATGGGGGTCCTCCGACATCAGCCGGCCGACCATGTCTCCGCTGCCCAAACGGACCGCCTCGTGTAGCACCGTCTCTCCCTGCTCGTTCTGCATCCTCAGCATCGCCTTCACCTTCTCGTCGTCGCCGCCGCCACCGCCATTCTCGGCTCCTCTCGCGAGACCCACGAGATGAGCGACCATCCCGCCCCACCCTGCCCGGGCGGCGCAGTGCAGGGGCGTGTCGTCGTTGCCGTTCCGGGCGTCGAGCAGGTGACGGGCCCTGTCGTAGATCACCGTCGCGCTCTTCAGGAACTCATGAGCGTCTCCCCGAGACGCGACCACGTGGAGGACGGAGTCCCGCGCCACGGTGACCGCGTCGGCCGAGGTCACCGTGGATGCCGATTCGACATTAACGGCTTCCGCGATGTGGACGATCACATCATGACGTGCCGGTCGCACTGGCGCCGGCGGGGGCGCTGCTGCTGCGTCGTCTTTTTGGCCAAGGAGACGCTCGAGCTGCCGCCAGTCGCCGCGGCGCGCGGCCATGAGCAGCTCCGGATGCGGCTCGAAGTCGACCCCCTCAGTTGGCTTGGTCCGTAGGCTGGGAGCTTGCTCTGTGTTCTCTGGAGCCATTCTGGGAGGCAGGTGCACTCTTGGCATAGATCCTAGCGCTCGAACCTACACCTACTATATCATGGATTGGAGAGAGAGATGGCTACTTGGCGGACTCAAAGCACAAAGGGCAAAACGCGTTTGCTAATCATTCGGGCCTTGAGAGGAGGCAGTAGAAGAGATGCGATTCTTCCTCAGACATCACGTAAGGGCTCTGGTGAGAACCAGTAGGAGCAGCCCGCCTGTTACCACCCATTTGATTCAGCCAGCGAAAGCATCCTACCCCTCCCTCAGTACCTTTCTTCAGCGGTGTTCCAGTTCTTTGTGCCAGCAATGATTGCACACATGTGCATCTTAACGGCACACAGATCACGCATTTTTTTGTTTTAGAAATTCCGCATTCCATTAAACTGATGTTAACTTGTAACACGAAACCGTGGGAACACACAAAACCGTGGAACCCACGAGGGAAAAGGATCACATTTCCAGGAACATTCGCAAGAAAACTCCATAGAAACAAATTTCTGCAATCACCATTCTCAGCACTTGCCGTCTTCAAGACGAAAAAACAGCATCGCCCATGAGGGCTTTGTGAGCCGAAAAACAGGCCCGCCGCCAGCAAGGCCATTGTCACTATGTTGCGTCAACCGGGGATCGAAATGGATCTTCGGGTGAAAATATACTCTCGTCATGTAGAAATACTCCAATTTAAATTGGAAATGCTAGGCGGATCCTATTTCGCGCCTAAAGAGCGAAATAAGGATCAATTTCTTTTAAGGGGTAATAAGGATCAAATGCGCATCGCGTGGATACCTGTAGCTTCTTTGGGCCGGCCCATCTAGCTCCCCAAGACTTGATTTTTCTGGTTTTTTCCTGTTTTTATTTTTTGTTTCATCATATTTTTTTATATTGTGTCTTCACATTCATTCTTACCTTTCTATTACTAATTTTTTATCTGTTACCACTTTCTAAAGTCGTGAACATGTTTTTAAATTTGGAAATTTTTTATGTAATTCCAATCTTATTTTAACTCCGGGAACATTCGTCAAATAGGTGAACATTTTTTCAATGCGGATATGTTTCAAAAATCCAGGCAGATTGTTTGAAATACGGAAACTTTTTTTAAATCCATGACATTTTTTAAATCCAAGAACATTTTCAAAATTCAAGAATGTTTTCGGAAAATCCTTTTAAAAGACCAAATTCATTATATTTTATTTGAAAACATTTTTTCTTGAAATCCGGAAATATTTTTTAAAATTTTACAAAAAAATTGAAATTGGTGAATGTTTTTAAAATCCAATATCATTTCCTAGAATTGTTGAATTTTTTAAAAAAATCAAAAATATATGTGAATACCTTTTTTTTATTCATGAATATCTTATAAATTCCATAACACTGTTTAAAGTTCTTGAACCTTTTCAAAATTCACGAAAGTTTAATAAACTCCTAAATATTTTTAAAATTTCATGACATTTTATAAAATTCCTATAATTTTTAAAGTCAAGATTGTTTTCCATTTTTTTGAAAACTTAGTTAAAGAAATAAAAAGGGAAAAGTAAAAATATTTGAAAATAGGAAAATGTGAAATGGAATAAAAAGGAAACGAGAAAAAAGGCGCCAACCCGCATTGGGCCGGCCCAAAGTATGCGTGTGAGGTGCGTGATAGTGCTCACTTTAGTTGTTAATTTGGGCATTCAAAACTTGATGATTGTTTTGGATTGCAAAAGTGTAGTGGATGACATTTATAGAGGTGCTGGTGGTAAATATGAGAACATCAAAGACATATCATGTTGAGTTCGAATAGTTTTGCTTCTTGCTCCTTTGTTCACTGGAGTAGAGAATGTAATTTTGAGGCCGATTCTATAGCCAAACATGCTTTGTCATTACCAGGGGCGCCACGTGTGACTGCTTCAGCTCCATCATCCTGTAAATTACTGCAAACTTGCATCTTTTTAATAATAAAGTTGAGCATGTTCCTTGAAAAAAATATCCGATGTGTTGTGGATTGTCTATAAGTTCTCCAGATGTTGCTATACATTACTTATCATGTCACTCCTTAGGGCATGTACAATGGGGTTATCTTAGAAGTGCCACGTAGCATAAATGCTGAGATGGATGAAAGAGAAACCAAAAAAAAAAGACCCTGTCTTCTCTTAAATAATAGATGATCTCTTAGCAATAAATCTCTCACCATATTTTTAGGAATATCTAGTTACTAGAGAGATAACCAATGGTACATCGTAGTTTTTTGTCATCTCTAAATTCAGATAACTTTGTTCTTATCAATCTATATACATGCCCTTAGCGCTCGCCTATAGTGTTTGTGAAGGGGCCATGGACCAGTAAGAACATCCATGAAAAGTTTTCTTCCGGTTTTACAACATGCCTACTGGTTCTCTCCTGATTTTGTGTCTCTTTTTTCTAGTGTTTTGTGGAGTAGTTTTTCTGTCCCGTTTCTTTTTGGTTTCTTTTTTCAATTTATTGTTTTCCTTTCCTATTTTTACTTTTTTCAATTTTTGCTTCTTTTCGTTTCCTCTCCTTTTTTTGTTCATCGCGTATTAAAAAATATTCTTGTGTGTTTAAAAAATGTCATGTATTAAAAAAATTCATAATGTATTAACAAATATTCATCGTGTAATGAACATTTGATTTCCTTGATCCGGTTCACGACCGCGGATAGCACGGATCAAGGTACCTGCGGCCAATGACAACGAATGGGATGAGGCGACCCAGTTAAATTGTGTTGTACCGATTGGGATGTCATACGCTGATAAACTCTTGGATGCGCCACATGGCATATGTGGGAGTTCTGATCAATAAATAAAAAGAACTTATCAGCGCGTCACTTGCAAGTTGCGACGAGAACCCGCCTAGGCGGCAGCGACGGCCGCCGGCCGTGTAGCGTGGCGAGGTTGTCGAGGATGAGGATGTCGCCCTTGCGCCAACGGAACTGGATGCTCTCCTCCTCGATGATCTCCTCGCACCGCTGCACGAAGCTCGCCGGGATCCCGGCCCCGTCAGCCGCCGTGGCCGAGCTCAGCTCCTTGCCGTGCATCCCGACCAACGTGTTGAACCACATCCTCCGGCCTTCGTGCCCTGGGAAGACGTGGGTCAGCGTGCGGGGACCCAGGATCGTCTTCACGCCACCGTCCTCGAGCCACTCCACGCCCATTCCCAGTGACTTTGCCCTGCAAACATCCCAAACCGCTTATTGTTAATTTTCTTTTGTAGAGACTTACTATTGTTCTTTCAGAATACATAGAACAACTAGTATAACTTTGTACTAAAATTAGTATAATAATAAAACACTTAGAGACACATGTCTCAACTTTGTACTATTTTAGTACAAAATTACACTAAAATTAAGACATTTATTTTGGAACGGAGTAGTACTTAGTTCTTTGCTCTTTTTTGTGCATAGGTGTACAAATGTGGATATCCATTTTCCCAGCAAAGCACAAAATTTTGTGCTATTGCTATTATATCTGGTGATTTTCTATTTTAACTTCTGCACTTTTATAAATTTTATTATTCCTCTTTTAAGCTTGCAAACCAATATTTAACTCTTCTTATCACCACTCCTACATTGTATGTAGAATTTGTTTTTTTTTGTTGTTGTTGCTGAAACTGCACACTTTTAGAGTACAAGGTTAGGCTCTACTATGTGCAGTTTTAGGTGACTAGGGTTTATCACATACTTGGATGAGTTAGAATTAGGAAAAGAAAAATCTTCATTATACAATTTTTAAACCATATATGTGTGACAAAAACTCGCAATGTTTCACTTATCCTTTAGTTTATTTATGAGATAATGAATTCCCCATGTGCTCTTTGCTCATTTGAGATATCGTCTAATAGCTGGGGCTTCGGATATGTTTATTAACTCTGCATGGGTTGTTATAAAAATCAACTCAAGTAAATTTAGAAGATTCATAGGTCCAAATATATTTCTCTCTCTTATGCAAGTGCCACTCAACTGCGCACAGTGGCTCTATTCCTGGTCTTTCCTTCAACCAGAGCACCGAGATTGGTGACATGGTATATGAATACCTTGGGCGGGTTGCCAAGGAGGTATTTTTTCTAGCATGGATGATAGACTAGGTTCTCAACAGTGCTTCTCCACCTGTTCTCTGTTGTTTCAAACTATCTTTCATTGTGGTGTGGTGTTCTGGGCGTATTTGATTGTATGCAGAAACGAGGTTAAACTATCGTGTGTGCGGTTGTATCGGTTCAGTGTGATGATAAAATTAAGAAAATGCATTAACAAAAAGAACTCATGGATAACCTCACAATAAATAGACATGTTAATCTATAGGATTTCTCACCATGCATGCACCCACTAATCATTGCGGTGGCAAAAAACTTAGGCACAGAAACAATTGTGATCCTTATGTCGATGTATATGAGGCACTTAATCTTTTCATAATAATTTTTTCCAAAAAAATACAAAAAATAGCAACATATACTACAAAACCTAATAAATACATTATGAAAATATATGTCATGATAGTCTAGTGATATTTATTTAGTATCGCATTAATAATTTTCTATAAACATAGTCAATAATAAATCAATTTGACTTGAGACAACAGTATGTGGCTTTGTATAAGGAGAGAGTACTTCAAAAAACATACCGTATTACCGTACTTAAGAACATATATAACTAAATCATGCTCGAAAGGTTGCGAATACAAACACAAAAATGTACTTTACTATCCAAAATAAAAAAAAGGTAGAACACACCTCTAAATTATTGAAAACATTGCAGATATATTTATAACATATGAAGCGCATGCAAGATACTCCCTCCGTCCCATAATATAAGAGCATTTTTGACAATACATTAGTGTAAAAATGCTCTTATATTATGGGACAGAGGAAATAGTTCTTTTGAAATATTTTTCTTCCTTTTAAATGTTTTATTTCTACAATTTTTAATTTCTTTATGATTATTCCAATTTCCAATTTTTGGATATTTTATCAAAATTTAAAATAACTATTTCTAAAAAAATGAGCAAAACCTTTTCATTTACAGGTTTGTTTTATAAATTAAAAGGTGTTGCTATTTTTTAGGCGACTGAAAAATAACTATGTCTAAGTAACTGTAAACTATTTGATCCGATCGCTGGCTGAGATTCAAGATTCTGTATAGAGATGAGAAGATCTTCATCGAGCGGCTATGACTTTCTGAAACTAGTAAACAGAGGAAAAACAAAGGCTGACGTGTATATTACCTCGTCTCTGCTTCAGACTTGTCTGACGTGCCGAAAGCGTCTTCCCATCCTCTCCCTCTCATGGACCCGGTGTTGTTGTTGCTCGGCGCCGTGAACGTGTACCGGAGCCCCTTGGCGTCCAGCTCCTCCACCATCTCCGGGAACTCCTCCAGCGCCCGCTCCGTCACCCGGAAGCTCGGCACGAACGGCGTCTCTCCACCCTCCGGCGGCGGCACCTCACAGAACAGTATCACCTTCGCCGGGAACTCCTTGATCTGCACATCAATTGACGCAAACAAAAACCCGAACATGGATAGTCACTTCTCAAGGCCGGCATGCTGTACTGTCGCAGATCATGGCATGGCACGGCATGCATGTGTGGGCTCACCAGCACCATCTCGTGGTGGAAGTAGACGCTCTGCTCGAGGGGCCCCTCGTTGGCGGTCCAGATGCGGCCGTGGACGTGGGTGCGCGGCGCGGGGCCGACGTACCGGATGTCCGGCCACCCAAGCGCCTCCACGACGGCGTCGAACTCCGCCGCGTCGCGGACGTCGAAGCCGCGCAGCAGAATGGCGCTGTTGGTCACCACCTTGTCCTCCAGCCACTCCCTCTTGGCCTTCACAGCGGCCACGAGCGCCTCGTACCCGGTGCCGCCGCCGCCTTCGCCCGCACCTTTCGTTGACGGGCCCAGGACCAGTGGCATCTGCTGGCCGTCTATGGTCTTCTGCCCTTCGCACCCGCCGACGACGAAGGAATGGCCGAGCTGCGACGTGGCCAGATCGCTGGCGGCGAACATTGCGTTGTTGATGCCGACCTTGGCTTCCAGCAGCTGCCTGTTGGCCATCAGTGCTGCCATGAGAGCTTCGTAGTCGCCGGCGCCGCTGCCACCCCCGTCGTGTTCTGAGGTGGCTTCCATGGTGGCTCCCTTACAAAGTTACAGTTTAACTTTGCCTCTCGTTGGAAAATGCAAACTTGGATAACTAGAAGATTGCCTCTCGTACTTTTAAACTGGGGAACTTCAACGGGAAATGCTGGTTTATAAGGCCGTCATGGTCGACAAGGCTGTACGGTAGTTCCTCGAGTTTCAAAGGTGACGTACGTACGTACTTCAACTTATTAGTGATCCCTTCGAACGAAAAATACTACTAAGTGCATCGAGGATTAAACAAAGGTAGTTTGTCGTTGTACTAAGAACGACTGGTTTGTTGGCTTCATGTGCCGCATAAGAGGCTCTGCGGTGGACATTTGTCACCTCTAGTTCGAGTAAATGGACATTACACGCGGTTTGATTCTGGAACGATCTAAAAACCATAACTTAATTTTCAGTGAAGGGGCCTAGGCCCTCCTGTTTTTGACATGACACGGTCAATTTTGCAGGCACCAAATGATATTAAAATCGCTATCATTGGCTTGAACGAAGGACAATTGGATACAGTCCAAAGCAAAGGTTCCGGTAAAACCTAGAGAATGCTTCCCCAAGATTCCCTTTAGGTCCTACTCAGGTAGAGATTGGTATTAGCTATTTGGTTCTGCCTTGGCAAATACAAAATCAGATTTGGCGTGCTACCGTGTCATCATCATAGCTTAATTGGGGGATATACTCGGGTGCCGTCCGGATGCCACGTGCACCTTCCAGATGCAAATGCAACTGTATTTGGAGCAAGATGGCTCGTTTCCATCTACTCTGGATTTTGCAGGTGATGACATGTAGTGGCTCCGGGGATGGATATGGGCAAACACGGCTTGCATGCTCCCTCGGTGTGCTCCCCGACAGGCATCGAGGGATGAAAAAAGTGAGGCAACCGTCGAATGTAAAACTAGCACCGAGGGAGCACGGCGTGGGAGCAGACAAGCCGCGTCTGGTTAGACATATAGCCACACTTCTGCTCATTTCAATCTACTCAGGATTTAGCAGGCGATGCCATTTGGTGGATGCAGGGAAGGATATGGCTCAAACCTCCGGGCCAAAATGGCCTCCCAACACATTTTATCCATTTTAGGGATGTCTAGGATGCATCTAGATCATTAGATGTGCACTAGTCAGAGCACATTTAAGTATGACAACATAATGTATTTGTTGCTTTCCTTTATTAATCTTTGGAGTTTTTTTTCTCTTGTCACTTATGTTCTCGCACATCCGATTAAGCCTTTGTCTCAATAATTGGACTAGGCATTTTTAACTTGTGTGAAAACCTCTGCGGAAATTAACATCTCCTCCCGAGAAATGGACCATCCTAGCATGATGTTTTATTTTTTTGGTGGGACAAAAAGAAAAAAAAGGACTAAAAAGTTGATGCGGCCCGTGCAAACCTCATAAAACCGCTCACAACGTGACAAGAGGAAGCGCCGAGCAACACAATCCGATGAAAAATGGCCCACATAGCACACACGGCGACAATGCGCACACGAGGCCACCCCGAGCAAACCCCACTGCTCAAAATCCTAATCTTGGAGGAAAAGACCAAACGGTTCAGGGATTAGTGTGATCTAAGTTCACATCTTGATACCGGACCTCGTGGTGATAGTCCCACCTTGCTTTCTTAAGCAAAATCTCACCAATTTAAATACATCTACGAGTTGATACCAATAAGCCGCCCAGAGAATTAATAAGGAGTTTGTCTGCTTCTTCATGGGAAGAAAATTATGAAATTAACTCGAGAGAGACCCGATTAAACTGGCTCATACTAAGGAATCAGAGAAGAAGAAGGACTGGCCGCGTCCATGGAAAGAAGCAGCAGGGAGGAGAGGTGGTACGACACGCGACCATGGCCTCGCTTCGCTGCAAGAAGCTGAAGGAAGAAGATGTGGCGGCTGGCAAGGGTTGCGCTCCATGGTGCGGCCAGTGTCCTCCTGTGACGAGATAGATGCTGAGAGACGGGATCGAAGATGTGGTGAAGCATCGACTGCTCTACCGATCCGCTAGGTCTGTCACCTCAAGCGGGGTGGGCTTTGTCGTCCAAACGGGCCTACTCTAGCATATAGGAAAGTATAAACTCAGATATCCCTAAAAAAAGATTAAACTCACATTTTGTCTTGCTTGTTGTATTGATAATTAAGCTGACTTAATTTCTAACCATGGCAAAAATGCTCAATTATTTACTTTAAATGGTTCTGAACCTAAGAAACAGAAATAGGAAGGACACATGTTCTGAACTTTTGCACCGAGATCCAGACAATGCCACGGTTGATATTGCTAAGCATGATATTGATGTATGATGTTTCCGGAAATACCTAAGGGGCTGTGGACAATTTTAGGTTGTCAAGGATGGAATACATACTCTTTGCCAAAATACCGTCCCAAAGTACGTTTGACCCATATTTTTTTTCATCAGAGACTTTTGTCCCGCGTTGGCCGTGACTAAAGTAGATTTATGTTGTTTGGGTGACAAGAGAGTTTAGGGTGGTCAAGGTGCCTAGGTTTAATTGAGAAATGAGAAAGTTGCAATCAGTTGATTTTTTCCTCCATAGCAATGTATGGTCATTGAACTACACATCTCTTTATGTAGGCAAATGCATCTATTGTGCATGTATGATACTTTAACAAACGGATAATTTAGGTTTTCGTTAAGACGAATCTTGATAGCATCACATATGTGAGTGTGCTCCCATGACAACGCACAGACACACCAGATAACATGGAAGAATTTTTTTCTCCCGTTGCAACGCACATGCATTTTTGCTATCTCACATTCTCACTAACACGACATAAGGAAGCCTAAAAACTTATAAAAGAAACACTTGCATAAATGGTACACTATAGTTTTTTTAGTTTTATGCTGAGGATACAATGCAGTTCATCTCACTTGAGAACTTAAGATTCTGAAAGTTAAAAGGGCCTACACAAAGCCCGGTCACACTATATAACAAGAAATAGAAGGAAACGGTCGGACAAAGACGGATGTGTTGCTCGGTGTGGCCCAACAAGAACATATATGGACTGAGACAAAAGCGCTTTCTAATTACCCACAAAAAGATCTTACACAAAGTATAACCAAATTTGCTAATTATCAGTCCTCCTGAGAGGTAATTAAATCTCAATCAACTCGAGGTCCGTCTGATCATGGGCTCTAAGATTTGTGTGCAATGTTGGATGTTTGTCTCATCACACTATGTGGCTCTTATGCAAGCAATGAGGGCACGTCTATAGAACACTTTTTTAGACAAACCCACAAAGCTTCATTATTCATCCGTCACAATGTTTACATGGACGAACATAAGGTTTCTGGGTTGACCTAACCAAGCTTGACGGCCAATACCCAAAGTTAACGCGTGCTTTGCAAGTTTGTGAGCCTCTACCTTAGAGGTTCTAAATTCATGACTAATCTGACAAGAAGAAAAATAACCAAAATGCTCTTTTATTTCATGAACAATTGCTCCATACGCTGCCAAGGTGCCTGTCTTGATAGCTTCCACCACCTTCTTGCAATCCGATGCAATTGCAATCTTCTGCACGTACAAATCTTCCGAAAGAGCCATAGCTTCTCGAATCACTAGGGCTTCCAACACTCCTGGATCATCCATATTTGCAAAAACGACCGTTCAAGCCCCCTGGAATGTGCCTGAATTATCCCGACAGGTTGCAGCTACTGCCCCTAGCCCCCCATGTCTAACCACAGCAGCATCAACGTTAAGTTTGAGGTGCTGATCGGGGGTGGAATCCAGGCTGACGGCTTGGGCACTCGTGCACTCCCTGTTTCTGCTCTTGATTGCTCAAGTAACTCAAGTTCTGATAGGTAGCTATGAAGGAAATATGCCCTAGAGGCAATAATAAAGTTGTTATTTATATTTACTTATATCATGATAAATGTTTATTATTCATGCTAGAATTGTATTAACCGGAAACTTAGTACATGTGTGAATACATAAACAAACAGAGTGTCACTAGTATGCCTCTACTTGAGTAGCTCGTTGAATCAATGATGGTTATGTTTCCTGACCATAGACATGAGTTGTCATTTGATTAACGGGATCACATCATTAGAGAATGATGTGATTGACTTGACCCATCTATTAGCTTAGCACGATGATCGTTTAGTTTGTTGCTATTGCTTTCTCCATAACTTATACATGTTTCTATGACTATGAGATCATGCAACTCCCGAATACTGGAGGAACACTTTGTGTGCTACCAAACGTCACAACATAACTGGGTGATTATAAAGGTGCTCTACAGGTGTCTCCGATGGTGTTTGTTGAGTTGGCATAGATCGAGATTAGGATTTCTCACTCTGATTGTCGGAGAGGTATCTCTGGGCCCTCTCGGTAATGCACATCAATATAAGCCTTGCAAGCAATGTAGCTAATGAGTTAGTTACGGGATGTAGCATTACGGAACGAGTAAAGAGACTTGCCGGTAACGAGATTGAACTAGGTATTGAGATATCGACGATCGAATCTCAGGCAAGTAACACACCGATCTGGATGACTCTAAGTCTCGATCTAGATACATATTAAAAGTGGGAGCAATTAGCTAGAGTAGCTCCGTGCAAAGCATTGTAGACATAGAAAATTTGCAAATACATACGGCTCTGAATGTGGCAGACCTGTTGACTAAATTTCTCTCACAAACAAAACATGATCACTCTTTGGGTGTTAATCACATAGCGATACGAACTAGATTATCAACTCTAGTAAACCCTTTGGGTGTTAGTCACATGGAGATGTGAACTATTCGTGTTAAATCACATGACGATGTGAATTAGATTATTGACTCTAGTGCAAGTGGCAGACTGAAGGAAATATGCCCTAGAGGAAATAATAAAGTTGTTATTTATATTTCCTTATATCATGATAAATGTTTATTATTCATGCTAGAATTGTATTAACCGAAAACTTAGTACATGTGTGAATACATAAACAAACAGAGTGTCACTAGTATGCCTCTACTTGAGTAGCTCGTTGAATCAATGATGGTTATGTTTCCTGACCATAAACATGAGTTGTCATTTCATTAACGGGATCAAATCATTAGAGAATGATGTGATTGACTTGACCCATCCGTTATCTTATCACGATGATCATTTAGTTTGTTGCTATTGCTTTCTCCATAACTTATACATGTTCCTATGACTATGAGATCATGCAACTCCCGAATACTGGAGGAACACTTTGTGTGCTACCAAACGTCACAACGTAACTGGGTGATTATAAAGGTGTTCTACAGGTGTCTCTGATGGTGTTTGTTGAGTTGGCATAGATTGAGAGTAGGATTTCTCACTCCGATTGTCGGAGAGGTATCTCTGGGCCCTCTCGGTAATGCACATCAATATAAGCCTTGCAAGCAATGTAGCTAATGAGTTAGTTATGGGATGTAGCATTACGGAACAAGTAAAGAGACTTGACGGTAACAAGATTGAACTAGGTATTGAGATACCGACGATCGAATCACGGGCAAGTAACATACCGATGACAAAGGAAACAACGTATATCGTTATGCGGTTTGACCGATAAAGATCTTCGTAGAATATGTGGGAGCCAATATGAACATCCAGGTTCTGCTATTGGTTATTGACCGGAGACATGTCTCGGTCATGTCTACATAGTTCTCGAACCCGTAGGGTCCGCACGCTTAACGTTCGGTGATGATCGGTATTATGAGTTTATGTGTTTTGATGAACCAAAGGTTGTCCGAGTCCCGGATGTGATCATGGGCATGATGAGGAGTCTCGAAATGGTCGAGACATAAAGATTGATATATTGGATGACTATGTTTGGACATCGGAATGGTTCCAAGTGAGTTCGGACATTAACCGGAGTACCGGGGGGTTACCGGAACCCTTCGGGGAGTATATGGGACCTAATGGGCTTTAGGGAAGAGAGGGAGGGGCTACCTAGGGCAGGCCACGCGCCCCCTCCCCCCAAGGCCTAGTCCGAATTGGACTAGGGGGGAGGGGCGCCTCCTCCTTCCTACTCTTCTCTCTTCCCTTTCCTACTCTCCTACTCCTACTACATGGAAAGGGGGGATCCTACTCCCGGTGGGAGTAGGACTCCCCAGGGCGCGCCATAGTAGAGGGCCGGCCCTCCCCCTCCTCCACTCCTTTATATACGGGGAGGAGGGGCACCCCATATACACACAAGTTGATCATTGATCCCTTAGCCGTGTGCGGTGCCTCCCTTCACCATAATCCACCTCGGTCATATCATCGTAGTGCTTAGGCGAAGCCCTGCGACGGTAGCATCATCATCACCGTCATCACGCCGTCGTGCTGACGAAGCTCTTCATCGACACTCTGCTGGATCGTGAGTTCGTGGGACGTCACTAGTTGAACGTGTGCAGATCGCGGAGGTGTCGTACTTTCGGTACTAGGATCGGTCC
This sequence comes from Triticum urartu, assembly GCF_056163025.1. Classification (NCBI taxonomy): domain Eukaryota; kingdom Viridiplantae; phylum Streptophyta; class Magnoliopsida; order Poales; family Poaceae; genus Triticum; species Triticum urartu. The sequence continues at coordinate 381,616,572 of NC_141877.1, forward strand.
ATCGTGAAGACGTATGACTACATGAACCGCGTTGTCATAACGCTTCCTCTTACGATCTACGAGGGTACGTGGACAATACTCTCCCCTCTTGTTGATATGCATCACGATGATCTTGCGTGTGCGTAGGTAAATTTTTGAAATTAATGTGCTCCCCAACAGTGGCATCCGGGCCAGGTTTATACGTAGATGTTATATGCACGAGTATAACACAGAGGAGTTGTGGGCGTGGGTATATACATATTGCTTGCCATCACTAGTTGATTCTTGATTCGGCGGTATTGTTGGATGAAGCGGCCCAGACCGACATTACGCGTACACTTACGGGAGATTGGATCTACCGATGTGTTTCGCACACAGATAGCTGGTGGGTGTCAGTTTCTCCAACTTTAGTTGAATCGGATTCAATGAACAGGGTTCTTTTTGAAGATCAAAAAGCAATCACTATACCGCATTGTGGTTTTTGATGTGTAGGTAAGAACGGTTCTTGCTCAGCCCGTAGAAGCCACGTAAAACTTGCAACAACAAAGTAGAGGACGTCTAACTTGTTTTTGCAGGGCATGTTGTGATGTGATATGGTCAAGACATGATGCTAAATTTTATTGTATGAGATGATCATGTTTTGTAACACATTTATCGGCAACTGGCAGGAGCCATATGGTTGTCGCTTTATTGTATGAAATGCAATCGTCATGTAATTGCTTTACTTTATCACTAAGTGGTAGCAATAGTTGGCGAGACGACAATGATGCTTCGATGGAGATCAAGGTGTCAAGCCGATGACGATGGTGATCATGACGGTGCTTTGGAGATGGAGATCAAAGGCACAAGATGATGATGGCCATATCATATCACTTATATTGATTGCATGCGATGTTTATACTTTATGCATCTTATTTTGCTTAGTTCGACGGTAGCATTATAAGATGATCTCTCACTAAATTTCAAGGTATAAGTGTTCTCCCTGAGTATGCACCATTGCTACAGTTCGTTGTGCCGAGACACCACGTGATGATCGGGTGTGATAATGTGACACCCGGATAATCAAGCTACAGTAAACCTCTACTAATGGTGCCACGTCACTTCGGTTACTATTGATAAACTCGAGTTAGTTCGAAGCCGATTCAAATTCAAATTCAAAAATTAGGCAAACAATAAAAGTTTTCAAACATTAAAACTAAAATGTCCATAATGTGTCAGATAAATCATGGATAATGCTAGTGGAGAAACCACACTTTTATAAAATGTTTAAAGGCTCTAAAGTAATTAAAACAGCAGCTATGACAATTAATTAAATGCCTTTTAAAAATTACAATAATGGAAACTATTTTATTTAGGTGTCAAACTTTTTGGGGCAGTAGAATAAGTTATAACATTAATTTAGGAGTTGTATTTATATCTTATAAAACAAAAATTAAAAGAATAAAATAGAAAAGAAAATAGATAAAGAAAAGAAAACAGAAAACAAAAGAACCCCGGGCTCCGGCCCAGCAGACCCCGACCCAACTGGGCCATGAACCAGCCAGGCCGGCCCACCCCGGCGCCCTATTAGGTCACCCCGAACCCCCCTAGTCAAACCCCACATCCCACTGACACCCCACTCTCCCTCGCCCCTCCCCCCCGATCTGGATCGGGGAGGGCTCGATCCCGTCGCCACGCCCGATGCACACGTCGGCGCCCTTGTCGGCTCCGTCCCCCGCCACCTCATGCTCCCATCTCCCTCTTCCTTGACGGTGCCCCTCGCCATGCCGACGGCGCCGACGGCAACCACGCCCCCCGTCCCCGACAACCACCGCCGCCTGGAACCGTCATCCTCATACCCACCTCGCCGGACGGCCTCGACCTCCCCCGGCTTCACCAAGCCCTCCACGAGCTCCGCAGTGAGCCTCTCTGATGATGCCCCACCTCCCCCCTCAATCTCGTTGTCGTAACCACCGTCCGCGTCCTCCCGTTGCCGCGCCCGGTGCCCCGCTCCGCGCATGACCTGGCCGTGCCCTCGCGCGCGCTCGCCCGCCCGAGCCCGTCGCTCCCCTCGCTTGCGGCCATGCTCTGCCTCGCCCCGCTCACCCTGCTGCGGCGCCTGCCCGCTCAGTCCCGCCGCCGCCGCTGCCTGCCTGTCGCCGGCATACGCCCGCCGCTCCTCGCGCTCGTCAAGGCCGTGTCAGGTCTTGACGAGTGCCAGGCCGTGCCTGCTTCGGCCGGCCGCCCCCGCTCCTGACTGCTGCTGCCGATTCCACCTGCTGCAACCGCTGCGGCCGCCGGTACTCCCCACACGCCACCGCACGCGACTCCGCCGGCGTCCGCCCCGGCCACCACCGCACCTGGCCGCCGGCCACCTCCCCTTCACCGGCCCGCCTCGCCATGGTTTCGGCCTCGCCGCACGCCCAGTCGGGTTCGGTCTCCACGGGCGCCCGCGCTCGTTAAGCCACTCGCGCCCGCTAATGGCCAGATGGGCCACTGACGGTTGGGCCCTGCCCCCTGTATTTATGACGAGTAGGGCTCACGCCCCAATACTGTTTAGAACGGAAATAAAAATGTAAAAAGTAAATAATATATTAATTAATTAATTAAAGAATTAACTAACTTAGTTAACACTGTTTAATTAACCTAACCACCTAATTATTCTAATTAAACATATTTAGTTAATCCCAGACAATGACAGTGGGACCCGCATGTCAGTTCGACTAAGTCAACTCACTAGTTGGCTGATGACATCACACTGACCTCATGTTGATGTCATAAATGCATTTTAGAATTAAATTAATTCTGTTAATTCTAGAAAATGATAAATTCCTTTTAAAATTAATATAAAATAAACTGTAGCTCAGATGAAAATACTTTCTATATGAAAGTTGCTCAGAACGACGAGGCGAACCCGGATACGCAGCCCATTCGCCCGCCACACATCCCTAGCATAGCGAACACGCAACTTTCCCCCTCCGGTTCATCTGTCTGAAAACGCGAAACACCGGGGATATTTTCCCGGATGTTTCCCCCCTTCACCGGTATCACCTCGTACCGTGTCAGGTCACCCCTAGCACAACGTAATGCCGCATATTGCTTTTTGTTACATTGATTGCTCTGTTATTTATTGTGTTCCCCCTCCGTTACTTCTTTCCGGTAGACCCCAAGATTGTCGGCGACCCCCAGTTCGACTACGGTGTTGACGACCCCTCTCTCTTGCCAGAGCAACCAGGCAAGCCCCCCCCCCCTTGATCACCAGATATCGCCTACTCTCCTCTATACTGCTTGCATTAGAGTAGTGTAGCCCGTTACTGCTTTCCGTTAATCCTATTCTGATGCATAGCCTGTCATTGTTGCTACAACTGTTGATACCTTACCTGCAATCCTAATGCTTAGTATAGGATGCTAGTTTATCATCAATGGCCATACATTCTTGTCCGTCTACCGTGCTATACTATCGGGCCGTGATCACTCGGGAGTTGATCTCGGGTGTATACCTATACATAATATATGATACTTGTGGTGACTAAAGACGGGTCGGCTCGTAGGAGTACCCGCGAGTGATTGACGGATTGGGTCCGAAAGGATGTTTGTTCCGACGGCCCTCTGAGTGGATCTTTGTGGCGAAGCGATAGGGTAGGTTGAGACCACCTAGGAGAGAGGTGGTCCTGGCCCTAGTCGGCGTTCGCGGTTATTTCAAGATAACACGTTTAACGAGATCTTGGTATTTGATCTGAGTCTGGCTACTGGCCTATACGCACTAACCATCTACGCGGGGATAGTTATGGGCACTCGACGTCGTGGTATCAGCCGAAGCCTTCATGACGTCAGCGACTGAGCGGCGCGCGCCGGATTGGACTGGAACGCCTGCTAGGCTAGGTCTGCTTCCGGCCACGTTCGCAACGTGCAGGTGTGCAAAGGGCGATGGGCCCAGACCCCTGCGCCATAGGATTTAGACCGGCGTGCTGACCTCTCTGTTGTGCCTAGGTAGGGCTGCGACGTGTTGATCTTCCGAGGCCGGGCATGACCCAGGAAAGTGTGTCCGGCCAAATGGGATCGAGCGTGTTGGGTTATGTGGTGCACCCCTGCAGGGAAATTAATCTATTCGAATAGCCGTGATCTTCGGTAACAGGACGACTTGGAATTGTACCTTGACCTTATGACAACTAGAACCGGATACTTAATAAAACACACCCTTCCAAGTGCCAGATACAACCGGTGGTCGCTCTCTCACAGGGCGACGAGGAGAGGATCGCCGGGTAGGATTATGCTATGCGATGCTACTTGGAGGACTTCAGTCTACTCTCTTCTACATGCTGCAAGATGGAGGCTGCCAGAAGCGTAGTCTTCGACAGGACTAGCTATCCCCCTCTTATTCTGGCATTCTACAGTTCAGTCCTCATATGATACCCTTATTCCATTTGATACCAATACATACATATGTAGTGTAGCTCCTTGCTTGCGAGTACTTTGGATGAGTACTCACGGTTGCTTTTCTCCCCCTTTCCCCCTTTCCTATACCCGATTGCTACGACCAGACGTTGGAGCCCAGGAGCCAGACGCCACCGTCGACGACTACTACTACTACTCGGGAGGTGCCTACTACTACGTGCAGCCTGCTGGCGACGACCAGGAGTAGTTTAGGAGGATCCCAGGCAGGAGGCCTGCGCTTCTTTTGATCTGTATCCCCGTTTGTGCTAGCCTTCTTAAGGAAAACTTGTTTAACTTATGTCTGTACTCAGATATTGTTGCTTCCGCTGACTCGTCTATGATCGAGCTCTTGTATTCGAGCCCTCGAGGCCCCTGGCTTGTAATATGATGCTTGTATGACTTATTTTATTTGTAGAGTTGTGTTGTGATATCTTCCCATGAGTCCCTGATCTTGATCGTACATGTTTGCGTGTATGATTAGTGTATGATTGAATCGGGGGCGTCACAGATAAGCTCTATGTTCATATACAACGGGTGCAAGCCAGTTTTGCACACACAAAATACTCGGGTTAAACTTAACGAGCCTAGCATATGCAGATATGGCCTCGGAACACTGAGACCGAAAGGTCGAGCGTAAATCATATAGTAGATATGATCAACATAGTGATGTTCACCATTGAAAACTACTCCATCTCACGTGATGATCGGACATGGTTTAGTTGATATGGATCACGTGATCACTTAGATGATTAGAGAGATGTCTATCTAAGTGGGAGTTCTTAAGTAATTTGATTAGCTGAACTTTAATTTATCATGAACTTAGTTCTGATAGTATTTGCATAACCATGTTGTAGATCAATAGCTCACAATGTAGCTCCCCGTTTATTTTTGATATGTTCCTAGAGAAAAACTATGTTCAAAGATGATAGTAGCAATGATGCGGACTAGGTCCGTGATCAAAGGATTATCCTCATTGCTGCACAGAAGAATTATGTCCTTGATGCACCGCTAGGTGACAGACCTATTGCAGGAGCAGATGCAGACGTTATGAACGTTTGACAAGCTTGGTATGATGACTACTTGATAGTTTAGTGCACCATGCTTTACGGCTTAGAACCGGGACTTCAAAAATGTTTTGAACGCCACGGAGCATATAAGATGTTCCAAGAGTTGAAGTTGGTATCTCATACTCATGCCTGTGTCAAGAGGTATGAGACCTCTAACAGTACTTTGCCTACAAGATGGAGGAGAATAGCTCAACGAGTAAGCATGTGCTCAGAATGTCTGAGTACTACAATCACTTGAATCAAGTGGGAGTTAATCTTCTCGATAAGATAGTGATTGACAGAGTTCTCTAGTCACTATCACCAAGTTACTAGAACTTCGTGATAAACTGTAATATGCAAGGGATGATGAAAACGATTCCCAAAGCTCTTCGCAATGCTAAAATCGGCGAAGGTAGAAATCAAGAAAAAACATCAAGTGTTGATGGTTGTCAAGACCACTAGTTTCAAGTAAAAGGGCAAGGAAAGAAAGGGAACTTCAAGAAGAATGGCAAGCAAGTTGCCACTCCCATGAAGAAGCCCAAAGCTAGACCCAAGCCTGAAAGTGAGTGCTTCTACTGCAAAGGAAGTGGTCACTGGAAGTGGAACTGCCCTAGATATTTGGCGGATAAGAAGGATGGCAAAGTGAACAAAGGTATATTTGATATACATGTTATTGATGTGTACTTTACTAGTGTTTATAGCAAACCCCTCGGTATTTGATACTAGTTCAGTTGCTAAGAGTAGTAAATCGAAACGGGAGTTGCAAAATAAACAAAGACTAGTTGAGGACGAGGTGTGTTGGAAATGATTCCAAGGTTGATAAGATCACCATCGCACATTCCCTTTACCTTCGGGATTAGTGTTGAACCTAAAATAAATGTTATTTGGTGTTTGCGTTGAGCATAATATGATTGGATCATGTTTATTGCAATATGGTTATTCATTTAAGTCAAAGAATAATTGTTATTCTGTTTACATGAATAAAACCTTCTGTGGTCATACACCCAAGGTGAATGGTTTATTGAATATCGATCATAGTGATACACATACTTCATAATATTGAAGCCAAAATATGCAAAGTTAATAATGATAGTGCAACCTATTTGTGGCACTGCTGTTTAGGTCATATTGGTGTAAAGTGCATAAAGAAACTCCATGCTGATGGCCTTTTGGAATCACTTGATTATGAATCACTTGATGCTTGTGAACCATGCCTCATGGGCAAGATGACTAAGACTCCGTTCTCCGGAACAATGGAGCGAGCAACTGACTTATTGGAAATAATACATACTGATGTATGCTATCTGATAAGTGTTGAGGCTCGCGGCGGGTATTGTTATTTTCTGACCTTCACCGATGATTTGAGCAGATATGGGTATATCTACTTAATGGAACATAAGTCTGAAACATTTGAAAAGTTCGAAGAATTTCAGAGTGAAGTGGAAAATCATCGTAACAAGAAAATAAAGTTTCTACGATCTGATCACGGAGGCGAATATTTGAGTTACGAGTTTGGTCTTCATTTGAAACAATGTGGAATAGTTTCGCAACTCACGCCACCTGGAACACCATAGCATAATGGTGTGTCCGAACGTTATAACTGTACTTTATTGGATATGGTGCGATCTATGATGTCTCTTAGCGATTTACCACTATCATTTTGGGGTTATGCATTAGAGATAGCTGCATTCACGTTAAATAGGGCATCATCTAAATCCGTTGAGATGACACCGTATGAACTATGGTTTGGCAAGAAACCAAAGCTGTCATTTCTTAAAGTTTGGGGTTGCGATGTTTATGTGAAAAGGTTTCAAACTGATAAGCTCGAACCCAAATCGGAGTAGTGCGTCTTCATAGGATACCCAAAAGAAACTATTGGGTACACCTTCTATCACAGATCCGAAGGCAAGATATTTTGTTGCTAAGAATGGATACTTTCTAGAGAAGGAGTTTCTCTCGAAAGAAGTGAGTGGGAGGAAAGTAGAACTTGATGAGGTAATTGTACCTTCTCCCGAATTGGAAAGTAGTTCATCATAGAAATCAGTTCCAGTGATTCCTACACCAATTAGTGAGGAAGCTAATGATGATGATCATGAAACTTCAAATCAAGTTACTACCGAACCTCGTAGGTCAACTAGAGTACGGTCTGCACCAGAGTGGTATGGTAATCCTGTTCTAGAAGTCATGTTACTAGACCATGACAAACCTACGAACTATGAGGAAGTGATGATGAGCCTAGATTCCGCAAAATGGCTTAAGGACATGAAATCTGAGATGAGATCCATGTATGAGAATAAAGTATGGACTTTGATTGACATGCTCGATGATCGGTGAGTCATTGAGAATAAATGGATCTTCAAGAGGAAGACGAACAATGATAGTAGTGTTACTATCTACAAAGCTCGAATTGTGCAAAACGTTTTCGACAAGATCAAGGTGTTGACTACGATGAGATTTTCTCACTCATATCGGTGCTTAAAAGTCTGTCCGAATCATGTTAGCAGTTGCCGCATTTTATGAAATCTGACAAATGGATGTCAAAACTGCATTCCTTAATGGATTTCTTAAAGAAGAGTTGTATATGATGCAACCAGAAGGTTTTGTCAATCCTAAAGGTGCTAACAAAGTGAGCAAGCTCTGGCGATCCATCTATGGACTGGTGCAAGCATCTCGGAGTTGGAATATATGCTTTGATAAAGTGATCAAAGCATATGGTTTTATACAGACTTGTAGTGAAGCCTGTATTTACAAGAAAGTGAGTGGGAGCACTACAACATTTCTGATAAGTATATGTGAATGACATATTGTTGATCGGAAATAATTTAGAATTTTCTGAAAAGTATAAAGGAGTGTTTGAAAGGAGTTTTTCAAAGAAAGACCTCGGTGAAGCTACTTACATATTGAGCATCAAGATCTATAGAGATAGATCAAGACGCTTGATATATTTTCAATGAGTACATACCTTGACAAGATTTTGAAGTAGTTCAAAATAAAACAGTCAAAGAAGGAGTTCTTGCCTGTGTTACAAGGTGTGAAGTTGAGTAAAGACTCAAAATCCGACCACGGCAGAAAATAGAAAGAGAATGAAAAGTCATTCCCTATGCCTTAGTCATAGGTTCTATAAAATATGGTATGTTGTGTACCAGACCTATTGTGTACCTCACCATAATATTGGCAAGAGGGTACAATAGTGATCCAAGAGTGGATCACTGGACAGCGGTCAAAAATATCCTTACTAGAATAAGGAAATGTTTCTCGGTTATGGAGGTGACAAAGAGTTCGTCGTAAAGAGTTACGTCGATGCAAGCTTTGACACCGATCTGGATGACTCTAAGTCTCGATCTAGATACATATTAAAAGTGGGAGCAATTAGCTAGAGTAGCTCCGTGCAAAGCATTGTAGACATAGAAAATTTGCAAATACATACGGCTCTGAATGTGGCAGACCTGTTGACTAAATTTCTCTCACAAACAAAACATGATCACTCTTTGGGTGTTAATCACATAGCGATACGAACTAGATTATCAACTCTAGTAAACCCTTTGGGTGTTAGTCACATGGAGATGTGAACTATTCGTGTTAAATCACATGACGATGTGAATTAGATTATTGACTCTAGTGCAAGTGGCAGACTGAAGGAAATATGCCCTAGAGGAAATAATAAAGTTGTTATTTCTATTTCCTTATATCATGATAAATGTTTATTATTCATGCTAGAATTGTATTAACCGAAAACTTAGTACATGTGTGAATACATAAACAAACAGAGTGTCACTAGTATGCCTCTACTTGAGTAGCTCGTTGAATCAATGATGGTTATGTTTCCTGACCATAAACATGAGTTGTCATTTCATTAACGGGATCAAATCATTAGAGAATGATGTGATTGACTTGACCCATCCGTTATCTTATCACGATGATCATTTAGTTTGTTGCTATTGCTTTCTCCATAACTTATACATGTTCCTATGACTATGAGATCATGCAACTCCCGAATACTGGAGGAACACTTTGTGTGCTACCAAACGTCACAACGTAACTGGGTGATTATAAAGGTGCTCTACAGGTGTCTCTGATGGTGTTTGTTGATTTGGCATAGATTGAGAGTAGGATTTCTCACTCCGATTGTCGGAGAGGTATCTCTGGGCCCTCTCGGTAATGCACATCAATATAAGCCTTGCAAGCAATGTAGCTAATGAGTTAGTTACGGGATGTAGCATTACGGAACGAGTAAAGAGACTTGACGGTAACAAGATTGAACTAGGTATTGAGATACCGACGATCGAATCACGGGCAAGTAACATACCGATGACAAAGGAAACAACGTATATCGTTATGCGGTTTGCCCGATAAAGATCTTCGTAGAATATGTGGGAGCCAATATGAACATCCAGGTTCCGCTATTGATTATTGACCGGAGACATGTCTCTGTCATGTCTACATAGTTCTCGAACCCATAGGGTCCGCACGCTTAACGTTCGGTGACGAGTTTATGTGTTTTGATGAACCGAAGGTTGTTTGGAGTCCCGGATGTGATCACAGGCATGATGAGGAGTCTTGAAATGGTCAAGACATAAAGATCGATATATTGGATGACTATGTTTGGACATCAGAATGGTTCTGAGTGAGTTCGGACATTAACCGAAGTACCGGGGGGTTACCGGAACCCCCGGGGAGTATATGGTCCCTAATGGGCTTTAGGGGAGAGAGGGAGGGGCTACCTAGGGCAGGACACGCGCCTCCCCAAGGCCTAGTCCGAATTGGACTAGGGGGGAGGGGCGACGCCCCCTCCTTCCTTCTCTTCTCTCTTCCCTATCCTATTTTCCTACTCCTACTACATGAAAAGGGGGGAATCCTACTCCCGGTGGGAGTAAGACTCCCCAGGGCGCGCCATAGTAGAGGGCCGGCCCTCCCCCTCCTCCACTCCTTTATATGCGGGGATGGGGGCACTCGATAGACACACAGGTTGATCATTGATACCTTAGCCATGTGCGGTGTCCACCTTCACCATAATCCACTTCGGTCATATCGTCGTAGTGCTTAGGCGAAGCCCTGCGACGGTAGCATCATCATCACCGTCATCACGCGGTCGTGCTGACGAAGCTCTCTCTTGACACTCTGCTGGATCGTGAGTTTGTGGAACGTCACCGAGCTGAACGTGTGCAGATCGCGGAGGTGTCGTACTTTTGGTATTAGGATCGGTCGATCGTGAAGACGTATGACTACATCAACCGTGTTGTCATAACGCCTCCGCTTACGGTCCACGAGGTATGTGGACAACACTCTCCTTTCTCGTTTCTATGCATCACCATAATTTTGCGTGTGCGTAGGTAAATTTTTAAAATTACTGCGTTCCCCAACATGCTAGAGATAAACCCGTTGATACCATATGGAGTCTGATAAATTCCTTCATGAATCACCTTTCGCCGCGCATATCAGATCGCCCGTAACGTCACAATTAAGATTCTAAAATCATCTTGGGGTAGATCATCTATCATGGAATGAAGCCAACGTGTCGCATTGGTGTCATGGTTGGAAGATAAGTGTTGAACCAACTCATTTTTGGACGCTTAGAACGACCCTGATAGTACTGTCACCTGCAATGGCCCTTAGTGGGTCGGCCCATCAACCAGGCTAGGTCACGTGTTTGCCATGAGTCTACATTATCTTCCAAAATTTTCTTCTTCTTTTGTTTCTTCTTTATTTTTGTTTATATTTTTATTTGAATATAAACATATATTAAAACACTATGTTACCTAATTTTTTTAAAGTGTCCATCGTGCATTTTAAAATTGTCAACACAATGTATAAAAATTGTCCGCGCAGTTTTTATAACATGATGATAGCATTCCAAAAAATGGCATGCTATTTAAAAATAGTCACACGTTTCAAAAGAAAAGGTTTGTGACACTTTCTAAAAGAAATTATAGAGTGTAATTCTTTTTTGGCATAATTCAATAAAGTTGCACCATTCAAAAAAAATGAATGTGGCATTTAAGAAAAATGTTCATCGGTTTCAGAAATATGTTCGGTGATATTCTGAATTAGTTTTATGCATTTTAATAAATTTTCGCGTAGTTTAAAAAGTGCATCATGACACACTGCCATTAAAAAAATGTTCTACTTGTATTTGAAAAAGGTTTAACATGTATAAAAAATATTCCATAAGTATATGAAAAATGTATATTGAAAATTAGACATGTATTAGAAAATAAAAATAAATAAATAACAAGAAAACCAAAGTAAACTGATGAAGAAACGTAAGAAACAGAAAAATCAAAGAAACCCACCAAAACGATCAGAAGAAACAAACTGAAAACTGAAAAACCCTGAAGGGAAAGTGGAGTAAAAACAAGCAGAAAAACCAAAAAAAAAACTGTTGAAAACTGATGAGCAAACACACAAGGAAAAAAATCGGCACGAAAGGTTTAAAACCGGTTTATGCCGGTCCACATAACCTTCACAAAACCGGAGCCGGATCCTCTAACTTAGAGAAGGGAAGTCACGGTGCTACAGTGCTTATTTAGTGCAAAATGAAGAAGGAATGTTAGGGACTATTAGGAGGTTATTTACTTTTGGTAATTACTGTAGATATAAAAAAATCCAAAATTAATTTTATCTCACCATGAACTTGTTTGTATGTAATTACTATGAATGTACATATTAGATTTGTAATTTAAAAATTATTTAAAGTTATTTTAGCCTTAATTGTATGGATTAACAGAAGGAAAGTCAGGGTACTGTAGCTTCTCTAACATCCCTTGTGTATGTTAGAGGATCCAGTTCCCACAAAACCATGCAACTGTGTCGCAAACTAAGGGAGCGATCAGTGTGTGGATTTATCTAAGTTTTTGTTTTTCTTATGGCTACTGACTAGGCTTTCTTGGATGGGCTTTATGATGTGTGTATAGGTTGCCCACCCCGTTTGCCCCTAGGGTGTTGCACTTTTTAGATTTTGTCACATCGGCATGTTCTAGTTTCTCTCGAAAACAAATTTGCTCAATATCATGAAAAAAAACTCTGCTCAGAAGTACTTGCGGGGTTGTTTTTTTTAAAGGTTCTGATTTGCATGTTCGTTTCGCACACATGCCACCAGAGGTTCAAATCCTAGGCACAAAACATTTCACATGTTATTTTTCATATAACTGTTTTGTGTAATTGATTGACATATCTAAAATGTGTGACTTGCCGTTTCATATGGTAATTCAGGCATTTCAAATATTCCTAACCAATAGTGCATGTTTTTCTTTGCTCTAGTTTATAGGGTTGCACTTTTGATATACCAAATTTGCACATAATTTCGTTTTATGCATCTAGCCATATCTAAAACTAGATGATACCCCCGCGCATTGTTGCGGAAACTGCTAACAAATAATTTGATTTACAAAAACATGAGAAAGTTTATGAAACATAGTATATGTTGGTGATAAGAATTTTGTTTAAAAAAATATTGTTTAGAGTAAGCATCTAAAGAAATTTGATGAACAAGCCGAAAATGAGTGTGGTCTTTGTTCTGTTAATTTATTACCATGAAAATATCAGCGAGGCGATATGAGACAAAAACAGTGTTGAGTAGAGGCAGTGGAAACGTATATACCTTGGTTAAACCTAAGACAACAATAACAACTACATATGTGCATTCATAAAAAAAATACAGCTCACGTAGAAAAACAAACGGAAGTTCACTCATAATTTGATTTTCTATATATAAACAAAAGGTCGTTTATAATTCATGAGGCCCCTGGGAAAGTGTTTTTACATGGTAGACCTACTTGATTATGTGGATAGGCTACATGTCAAGATAAATAAGATAGCGAGATGAATCTCTTGTGTATATAAGATGTGCAGCTTGTCTCCTTATATATTTTTATTTACTTTGTGTATTTATCTCAAATGTATTGAATCATATACTAGTATAATGTATTGGACCATTACTAGTAAATCACACAAATTTAAAGAACACAACTTAGACAACTAATCATGGCGGCATAGCGATGCTGGTACTCGATCCCATAGTGGACGGTTTTCATCTGACCCGAGTCCTTATGGACGAAGGAAGAAACGTCAGCTTGATATATGCCGATACATAGTGGACGGTTTTCATCTGATCAGAGTCTTGAAAGTGGTACTATTGGGCTTTCTTGATCACCCAACAGTTCCGATTAGAGTGAGTGGCCAGCTTGTCAGGGGTGCCATGGATGGTGCACGACCTGTCCAGGATCTGGTCCAACATTGAGGGACCCTCTCTGTCCCTTTGATGACTCTCCGCAGGGGCATCCAGGATGCCGTCTTGGATGGCCAGGTTCTTTGATCTGGTCTTCTTCCCCTCCTTCTTCTTTTTCTTGGCTGGGACCACGTAGGGTTCCTCGGCTAGTAGCTTCTTGAGCTCGGGGCTCGTCCGACTGCGTTGTCGAGGACTTGATTGCCTTGGCACGCGCGCGCCAACCCTGTGCAAAAAGCATAAAACCGACCACTCAGTTAAGGAGAAATGGCCGAAGGTTTGGTAGGTAAATTATGAATGTAATGTTACCTCGGCAACGGGGGGTGCTCGGCATAAACAGGTGCCCTCTCCCCCGGATGAGAATATGTTGCTCTTGGGCTTAAAGAGGATCTTCCACATCCTGCCGAGATCTTTTCCTCAGAAGAACCTCCAGATCACCGCCTCCTCATTTTCTAGTGTGTACCTCCACATCGGAATAGCTCGGGCTTGGGGTGGCAGCATCCGACGATGGATTATCACGTGGATTACATAAATCAAGGTGACGCCCGTGTTGACCATGGGCTTGACCTTACGCCGGATCTCGTCCACCTCTTTTTGGTTCCCCCAGCTAAGGCTCTTCTTGGTCCAATAGTGCATCCTCTATAAAGGTGCTACCAAGAAGATAGGGACCCCCTCCTGGTTCCTTGGTGGCATGTCGGCCATGTAGAACCACTCCTCCTGCCAAATCTTCATGGTTTCAATGAGCATGCCCTTTGGCTAGGGTACACTTGGATCTTGTTGATCATGGCCCTGCCACACTCCACAAGATTAGGGCCACTTCTGTTTGGCTTGACACGGAATTGCTTTAGCATACCCTGAAGTGGAGCTCTGTATGAAGGAACGCCTCGGAAAAAGTGATGTAGGTGGCAATATGGAGGATAGAGTTTGGGGCCAGGTGGTGAAACTGGAGCCCATAGAAGAACAAGAGACCTCGGAGAAAGGGGTGGAGTGGGAAGCCTAGACGTCAGATGAGATGAGAAGTAAAAACCACCCACTCCCCCTTTCAAGGTCGGGGATAGCGTATGTTGAGCAGGCCTCATCCTTGCCCAAAGGAGATCGACATCTAGCCGTCCAATGGGATGGAAGGTAACCATCGGCTTGGAGCTGAGCGATGGTGCCATCAGTGACAATGGAGGGCATCCACTGCCCTCTCTTGTTGGTAGCCTTCTCCCGGGCGTTGGAGCAGCAACATCCTTCCCCTTACCAGCCATCTTTTCGCGGTGGGGAAAGTGGAGTGTAAGTGAATCTCTAGGTGTTGGTGAAGGAAATATGCCCTAGAGGCAATAATAAAGTCGTTATTTTATATTTCCTTATCACTACAAAAAAGACACATCCGTGACATTTTGGGCCGAACGAAATTTTTTTCTGTCATACATATGACACTTCTATGACGATAATTATGACAAAACCCGGTATCATCATAGATGTGGTGGGCTCCTACTTCTATGACAAAAAATCATGACAGAAAATGGGCTTTTTGTCCTGGGCGGGCCGGAGACGCAACTGCATGACATTCTTTGGGCCGTCCATGACGGAAAAAACCGTGGTAGAAGCGAGAGGGAGGAAAATTTTGGGGAGTTTCCGGTTACGGTGGGAGGTCGGGGGCCGAGCGATGCGCGTTTCTCTCGTACACGTACGCGCGTGTGTGCGAGGCGTTGGCTCTAACTGAACCCGAACGAGGCGCTGGGCTCTAACTGAACCCGAGCGATTGCACTGCAGGCTAGGCGTTACTGAACCCGAGCGATCGATCGATGGCTGTTAACTGAACCCGATCGAGCGATTCCTTCGCTACTGCTGCTAACTGAAACCGATCGATGGGATGAATAGTGAGCGTTGCGGGGGGTTTGGATGAACAGTGAGCGGTGGTGTTGCCTCTGGATGAACAGGACCCCGTGGTGTGGTGGAGGGCTGGATGAACAATAGACGGTGAAGGGGTGCCCATGGAGGGGTGGATGAACAGGACCCCGTGGTGTGGAGGGCTGGATGAACAGTAGACGGTGGAGGGGTGGTTGAACAGGACCCCGTGGTGTGGAGGGCTGGATGAACAGTAGACAGTGGCGGGGTGCCCGTGGAGGGGTGGTTGAACAGGACCCCGTGGTGTGGAGGGCTGGATAAACAGTAGACGGTGGAGGGGTGGTTGAACAGTAGCCGGTGGAGT
Organism: Triticum urartu; assembly: GCF_056163025.1. Lineage (NCBI taxonomy): Eukaryota > Viridiplantae > Streptophyta > Magnoliopsida > Poales > Poaceae > Triticum > Triticum urartu. The sequence continues at coordinate 381,632,428 of NC_141877.1, forward strand.
AGCGCGCGGTGGAGGCTGGATAAACAGGAGTCCGTGGAGGCTAGATGAACAGGAACCCATGGAGGCTGGAGGAGGTCGACGGTGGAGATGAACAGTGTCCCGTGGAGTCCCGTTTTGCGGTACGCCACACCCCTCCCGATGAACAGGACCCCGTTTCGACCGTAGCGCTCCAACACAAATCCGTTTCCTCCGTTTTGCGGTACGCCACACCCCTCCCGATCAACAGGACCCCCGTTTCGACCGTAGGAGGTCCGTTTCCTCCGTTTTGCAGTACGCCAGACCCCTCCCGATGAACATGATCCCGTTTCGAACGTGGCCGGTCAAACACAAGGTCGTTTCCTCCGTTCTGCGATATGCCAGGCCTCGTTTCCATCGCCTGTTCCGTCCAAGCCCTCCCGATGAACACGACGCATTTCGTTGCCTCCCCATGAACATGACGCATTCCGTTGCCTCCCCATGAACACGACGACGACGCCGTTTCTCCGTTCCGACCTAGCCATGTACACGAGCCCTAGCCATACGTATGCGCGAGTAGGCGTTCGAGACCCCGCCTGTATGTATACGTGGCCGTATTTTTTTTTCTTGCACCCTGGCCGTTGTACGTATGTGTACATGCTACGTGCGCGCCTCTACTACAACATGTGCGCGCCTCTACATCGACCAGTATGTACGTACACGTTCGTGACCAGAATGACAACGCTACGTACGCTTCGACCAGGTGGGTCCAGACTGTCAGGCACTTCCTTACCTGCGAAGATGTAGCTGGTCGGTCCCAGCAGTCAGGGGGCGAATCGTTTTGTTTTTTTTCCCCGGACGCACTTCCTTTGTGACGCCCGGATAATTAGGCTACAGTGAACCTCTGCTAATGATGCCACGTCACCTTGATTACTATTGCTAATCTCGCTTTAGTTCGAAAACGGTTCGAATTCAAATTCAAAATTAAGCAGACAATAAAATTTTCCAAATAGTAAACTAAAATGTTCGGAGTGTGCAGTTAAATGCCTAGTTAATTATAGTGCAACAAACACCCTTTTTGCAAATGTCTAAATATATTAAAATGAAATAAAACAGAAAAGTGATATAAATAAAAGGAAAAGACAAATCTAACTAAAAATAAAAAGAGGCAGACCCCCCTCCCCCACTGGGCCATCTGTGGCCCAGCTGGCCAGCCCAACTGGGCAAAGGCCCAGCCGACTGGCCCAGTGGCGGCCACCCCACTCCCTTATCCCCTGTCGGTGGAACCCTAATCCAACCACCCACCACTTCCCCCCACGTCGTTCCCCTCCTCCCCCCCGATCCAGATCGGATCGGGGCTCGCTCGCACGCACGCGCCTCGAGCCCGACGACCCCGGCGCCAGGAGCCCTCGCCGCCGGCCTGCTTCCTCCCCCCATCGGCCTGCTTCCTCCCCCCACCGGCCTGCCTCCTCGACGCCGCCGACGTCCCCGTCCTCCCCCACGACTCCCGCTGCCCCGTCCCTGCTCCTCGATGGAGCACGACCCTCCTCTCTCTCCCCCTCGCTCGCTCACCGCGCGTGCATGCGCCCAGACCGCGCCCCGCCTCTCCCACGGCCGCCCGTGCCCCGGCCACGCACCGCGCCTGCACGACGCGCGCTACACGCGCCCGCACCCGAACCTTGCTACTGCTGCATCGCTTGCTGACCCGCCGAGCTCCCCGTGTCGACCTCCTCCCCCCCTGCGCTGCCGCGCCCACCTGCAGCTCGCCCCGCGCAGCCCGTCACTCCCTCGTGTCACGCGCGCGTGCGCCGGCGCGCACCACGGTGCCCTGCGCACCTTCCCCCTGTTCATGGCTCCTGCCGAGCCGCCCCGACTTTGCCCGTCGGCAGCCCTGCTCGCCCGCTCGCCGCAACCGCCACGCTGCTTGCTACCGCCGCCACTCGCCCTCGGATCCCGTCGCTGCTGCTCTGCACAGCAGCAGCCGCCGCCCCCTTCCCCACGCCGCTCTGCCTCTCCCCGCGCCTCCCCTACATCTGTTGCCGCAGCGCGCCTGCTGCTGCCTCCGGCGCCCCCTCTTGCGTCGGTTTCCTTCACCGGAGACGCCCGGCCGGTGAGCCCCGCCCTGGCCGCCGGCGCCAGTGCCCCCCCCCCCCCCCCCGCCGCGGCTCGGTTCGCCCTCGTTCGGGCGCTCGCCCGATCCGCCCAACGCCCGTTATGCCCCCTGGGCCACTTACCAAATGGCCCCATGGCCAAGAACGTTTAAAAAAAAGAAAGAGATTAAAAAAAGATTTATAAAAAAATAATAATAATTAAAAATGAATAAGTAAATAATATTAATAAATAAAATTAACAATTAATTAATTAATTAACTTAATTAAGTAATTACATAATTAATTAAACTAATTAATCCTGTTTAATTAATCTAATCAATTAGTTAAGTTAATTAAACCCTAATCAACCTAAATAGAGTATGACAGGTGGGTCCCACTGGACCCACACGTCAGTTTGACCAGTCAACACCCCTGTTGACTGCTGACGTCATGCTGACGTCAGCAAACACTGTTGTGGATAATGTTAGAATTAAATAACTAATTAAAATCAGAAAATGATTTAAATCTTTAGAAAATCATATCTTTTAATCCGTAACTCGGATGAAAATACTTTCTACATGAAAGTTGCTCAGAATGACGAGACGAACCCGGATACACAACTCGTTCATCCGCCACGCCTCCCTAGCATACCGAACACGCAACTATCCCCCTCCGGCTCCTTTGTCCGAAAACGCGAAACACCGGGAATATTTTCCCAGATGTTTCCCCCTTCATCGGTACCACCTCGTACCGCGTTAGGGCACACCTAGCATCACGCTTTGTCATTTCATGCATCGTCATGCATTTATTTGCATTATATTTATTGTTTCTTCCCCCTCTTCTCTCGCTAGACATCGAGACCGACGCCGCTGCTACCCAGTACGACTACGGTGTTGACGACCCCTCTCTCTTGCCAGAACAACCAGGCAAGCCCCCCCCCTTGATCACCAGATATCGCCTACTCTCCTCTATACTGCTTGCATTAGAGTAGTGTAGCATGTTACTGCTTTCTATTAATCTTATCCTGATGCATAGCCTGTCATTGTTGCTACAACTGTTGTTACCTTTACCAGCAATCCTAATGCTTAGTATAGGATGCTAGTTTATCATCAGTGGCCCTTCATTATTGTCCGTCTGCCATGCTATACTATCGGGCCGTGATCACTCGGGAGGTGATCACGGGTATATACTATATACTTTATATATGATACTTGAGGTGACTAAAGACGGGTCGGCTCGTAGGAGTACCCGCGAGTGATCCACGGATTGGGTCCGAAAGGACGTTTGTCCCGATGGCCCTCTGAGTGGATCTTTGTGGCGAAGCGACAGTGCAGGTTGAGACCACCTAGGAGAGAGGTGGGCCTGGCCCTGGTCGGTGTTCGTAGTTATTTCAAAATAACACGTTTAACGAGATCTTGGTATTTGATCTGAGTCTGGCTACTGGCCTATACGCACTAACCATCTACGCGGGGACAGTTATGGGCACTCGACGTCGTGGTATCAGCCGAAGCCTTCGTGACGTCAGCAACTGAGCGGCGCGCGTCGGATTGGACTGGAACGCCTGTTAGGCTAGGTCTGCTTCCGGCCGCCCACGCAACGTGCAGGTGTGCTAAGGGCGATGGGCCCAGACCCCTGCGCCATAGGATTTAGACCGGCGTGCTGACCACTCTGTTGTGCCTAGGTAGGGCTGCGACATGTTGATCTTCCGAGGCCGGGCATGACCCAGGAAAGTGTGTCCGGCCAAATGGGATCGAGCATGTTGGATTATGTGGTGCACCCCTGCAGGGAATTTAATCTATTCGAATAGCCGTGATCTTCGGTAACAGGACGACTTGGAGTTGTACCTTGACCTTATGACCACTAGAATCGGATACTTAATAAAACACACCCTTCCAAGTGCCAGATACAACCGGTGATCGCTCTCTCACAGGGCGACGAGGGGAGGATCATCGGTTAGGATTGTGCTATGCGATGTTACTTGGTGAACTTACCATCTACTCTCTTCTCCTGCTGCAAGACGGAGGTTACCAGAAGCGTAGTCTTCGAAAGGACTAGCTATCCCCCTCTTATTCCGGCATTCTGCAGTTCAGTCCACATATGATAGACTTATTCTAGTTGATACCAATGCATACATATGTACTGTAGCTCCTTACTTGCGAGTACTTTGGATGAGTACTCACGGTTGCTTTCTCCCTCTTTTCCCCTTTCCCATCTACCCGATTGCTGCGACCAGATGTTGGAGTCCAGGAGCCAGAAGCCACCGTTGACGACGACTACTACTACTCGGGAGGTGCCTACTACTACGTGCAGCCCGCTGACGGCGACCAGGAGTAGTTTAGGAGGATCCCAGGCAGGAGGCCTGCGCCTCTTTCGATCTGTATCCCAGTTTGTGCTAGCCTTCTTAAGGCAAACTTGTTTAACTTATGTCTGTACTCAGATATTGTTGCTTCCGCTGACTCGTCTATTATCAAGCTTTTGTATTCGAGCCCTCGAGGCCCCTGGCTTGCAATATGATGCTTGTATGACTTATTTTATTTGTAAAGTTGTGTTGTGATATCTTCCCGTGAGTCCCTGATCTTGATCGTACACGTTTGCGTGTATGATTAGTGTACGATTAAATCGGGGGCGTCAGAAGTTGGTATCAAAGCCGACTGCCTACAGGAATCCCCCTTCCACACTCCTTGGTCGAATACGAGTCTAGACATTACAAAAACTTTTACTAACATGGCTGTGTGCCTTACGGGCCCACGTCGCCACCTGGGTGGTATTAGGATCTTTTATTCCTCGATCTATACTCTGGGACTTTGATCTCTCTTCTTTTCGGGTTAAATGAATTTTGCTAAATCTAACATTAGGATATCGTTATGACTTTCACCGGAGAGCCCCTTATTACTGATGATCGTCTGCTGCGCGTGAAGACCCTATAGATACTCTCCGCTGTTAACCCGAGAACTTGTGTTCATCGCGTTTGCAATTCCCCTTCCACAGTCAACCCTTATGGATAACTACTTGTAGTTGTTATTCTTACATTCATCCCTAGTTGGTCTTGTTATTACAAGATACCCCGAAATACTCGTCGTTGTTTCGATAATCCTTTGAGCTTACTGCCTTACAGTTCCTTACCACCTGAATACCCCTACGGATAATTTCTCGCACTTATCGAGTACCCGCTCATCCCCAGTTTGATTCATGTATTTCACAAAAGTCTTCGAAATGCCATTCGATCTTCTGAAAATCCCGAGCAGCTTATTCCTTTTGAAATTCTTACTTGCTTGCATTATGGTTAATCCCATAAGTCTCGTAGTCTTATTGGCATCCCTTGTCATTATCATTTTGAGTCTGTTGACTCAATATGTTTGCGAATACACGCAATCATCATTGATCCTTATAAATTACCTTTCCGGCTGAGCTGCCATTCTTTTAAATGGAATTGGTTCTCGACCAATCCAATTGCCGTTGATTGTACCCTAAGGCTATTCAACTTATCCATCCCTAATCAGAGCATTGCTTCTGGTCCCTTGATTTGGAAATCATAATTCCTTTGCATTTGAGATTTGAGTTAGTCAGTTGTTTCTATAATCTGATCTCCTTGCAATCTTCTTCCTCTAGTGAGTACTGATGCTCACGTCAGATCCCTTGTGGACCACCAGATCCTTTGTTGGATTTTATCCGACAACGTCCTTCATATTCAATAAGCATGTGAGCCTTTCCTCGGATACATAATGCCTTTGGTAAATTGTATCCTTTGCTTGTCAACCATGCTCTGTTTCCGAGCTGCTGGTTTTTACGATTGAAGCTTGTGGTATATGTTTCCACGATACCCTGACGGGTTGAACCTATGCCTTTCTTAATATGTGTGAACCCGAAAGTTTTCATGGGTCATACTCCTCTGGTAATTCACCAGGTAGGTTTTGACACTGAAAGCATTTGTATCTAGAGCAGTGAATGAAATGTTATGCATTGAAGAAGTGGGAGTCGACCTTGAACTTTGTGTTCATGCCCATGGACACGATGCAGATCTTATCATTAAAGCTTCTCTTAAATTAAATTTTTCCCTTGGTATAAGTTCTTATATCTGGGATCCGGCCTATTGCAATCGTGGTTTCGACCATATGTTCTTCTTTGACCCCATTTCATGGGCAAGTTTAAGAACTTGTCTTTTGTGGATCAATACACCAATCCAACCTTTACTTTGATCTTCCGTCGAGTATTACACTCTGGTATCTCAAGAATATCAGGAACCACATAACTTCTTATGAGTTCTTCATCAAGTGCTACATTCCATTGATTCCGATTTTTCACGGGCTTTGAGTTATTAAACACTCAAAGACATCGATAACTGACTCAAGTCCGCACCGTGATTAATCAACTCTTGAGGTGATAAACTCGATCACATCATTCCTAGCCTGCTTGGCTATACCTTTGTCATGCCGATTTTAACTGTACTACCTGGTCCTTCCCAGAGCAAAAATTTCGAGGTGAGCTAATCTTACGTCGATCTTCCTTGTCATAACAATTGTCCTTGAATGACAAGCTTGATTTCAAGTTTGTGTCGTACCTATGGTTTCAATAACTTCTTGCGTCATCATTTCGTTGGCTTGATGTCATCGCCGATCGGTTACATCTTCTTGAAACCTCTCGACAAATGTGTCGTGATCATCATCAACATTTTGACCCCTTCCAGGATATCAATTGAATTCATGATGAGAAGTACCATCCTTGTCCTTGATGATTTGTGTTATCATCAACCACTTATTGTCTTCCGTTCAACCCAAACTTGTTCATGTTTCTAGCAACCCTATTGCTTTCAAGTTAGAGGTCGATAATTCATTCTTAGGCTATTGGTTGTTGAATCACCTTTCTAACATTGATCATGCTACCTAAGACCATATTTTGGGTGCACTTTTCAACCAACGCTTAATTGTGTATGTTTTCCTTGAGCATACATCCTTATATCATTTGATCCGAAAAATGTTATCTCCTTGTTCACATAAGTGTGGAAATCCATCTTTTGAAAATCTCAATGAATTGTCGCTGAGTTCATCAGCCACCTCTTCATCCTCTCCTTGGTTTTAATGATGAACTCTTGTTTCGGAACTCGCTTCCATAGTTCAATCCCCGAGAATCTTACAATGTAATCTCGACAATTTGTGTTGCACCTTTCTTCTCAGGCATCTTGAGTCTGAGTTGTCCTGACAGCAATCAGATTTGAAACTTGTCAGATATGATGGTTGGGACATATTTCCAAGAGTTATAACATTGATCTTTTATGACCCAGTAAGGTGATGTCATGCTCAGCACACCTGGCCGGAGGACCTATTGTTATAGTTTCCTTTTTGGCAAGGTTAGTCATTCTTCCATGAGGAAATTGTAAGACTTATTCTATAAGTTGTTCCTGATGGATCCTTTTTGTTTCCAAAGTCTGATCTTCACCAGATGACCATGTCAATGCTATCTCGAAGCATGTCCATGGTACTTCGATTTTCAACAGGAACATTTGAAGCCCAATGTTAAATGTTTCCTGCTCAATTATCCAAACATCACTGTATGGATAATGTCATGAAAATTCTCTCTCGTACCTAAAGAGTTTTCTACATTATATCCTGTCATGGATATCATGATCTGCTTGTCCTTGGGAAGGATATACCCATGAAATATGTGTTTAAACACATTTTCCTTTCCATTATTCTGTTTAACTTGATAATCACTTTTCCTTTCCATTGATTTGTTTAAACCTTCTTGTGATCTATTTAATATAAGCAGTAATATATCCCTGCTTATGAAAACACCTCGTTGTACCACTCTGTCAGAAAAACCCTGTTACTTTTGTTGATGACATTCCGGTAACCACCGATGGAGGAGAACTTTTCCTATAGGTCCGCCTCGTTTCAACGAGTAGGAAAATGGTTCTCTTCATCCCTCGCCCTTGGTACTGATATTGTTGCTGACATAACAGATAGGCTATCCACTAACATACCTTGCTTACATGATCGTGCAAGACGTCATCGCCCTTCCTACTTTTAACCCACATGGTGGGCCCATAACCCACATGTCCCAGGATCGAAACCTGACTCTCCTGTACACCCTGTTGTCAAAGTTATTCCTCGCGCTTGACTTCTTATGTTATTCACGGGCCACCTGCCTAGTAATCTATTCTGGTATCAGACGCAATACTTATTCCCATTGCTCTAAACCCCTTTCACATGCCGTTTCAGGCATCGAACGATTGCCTATGCGTTTGAAACTTCTACTTTGCACCTTCTCACTTTGCTCTCGATAATTTCTTAAGTTTCAATTCGAGAGTTACTTTTCGCCACGTTCCCTAATGATTATCTACCGGATAAGCAACCATGCAGAGTTCCATTCTTCCGGTATACCCCCTTATTCTTTCGTAATTACAATGGAGTTTCCAAAGAGAGGATGCCAACTTCATCATGATGACCGAAGTAGAGGAATGAATACATCAATGTAATGGATCGACCTCTTAAAGAAGAGCAACCAAGACCGAGAAGATTTGTTAGAATTTTGTAACCAGACCTTTCCCACTTAGTCCCCCTCTTAAATCTTGGGACGAGATTTCTTGTAGTGGAGGAGAATTGTGACGCCCGGATAATTAGGCTACAGTGAACCACTGCTAATGATGCCACGTCACCTCGATTACTGTTGCTAATCTCGCTTTAGTTCGAAAATGGTTCGAATTCAAATTCAAAATTAAGCAGACAATAAAAGTTTTCAAATAGTAAACTAAAATGTTTGGAGTGTGCAGTTAAATGCCTAGTTAATTATAGTGCAACAAACACCCTTTATGCAAATGTCTAAATATATTAAAATGAAATAAAACAGAAAAGTGAAATAAATAAAAGGAAAAGACAAATCTAACTAAAAATAAAAAGAGGCAGACCCCCCCACTGGGCCATCTGTGGCCCAGCTGGCCAGCCCAACAGGGAAAAGGCCCAGCCGACTGGCCCAGTGGCGGCCACCCCCACTCCCTTATCCCCTGTCGGTGGAACCCTAATCCAACCACCACCACTCTCCCCCCACGTCGTTCCCCTCCTCCCCCCGATCTAGATCGGATCGGGGCTCGCTCGCACGCACGCGCCTCGAGCCCGACGACCCCGGCGCCAGGAGCCCTCGCCGCCGGCCTGCTTCCTCCCCCCACCGGCCTGCCTCCTCGACGCTAACGACATCCCCGTCCTCCCCCACGACTCCCGCTGCCCCGTCCCTGCTCCTCGATGTGAGCACGGCCCTCCTCTCTCTCCCCCCTCGCTCGCTCACCGCGCGTGCACGCGCCCCGCCTCTCCCACTCCCTGCACGCCGCGCGCTACACGCGCTCACACCCGAACCTTGCTGCTGCTGCACCGCTCGCTGACCCGCCGAGCTCCCCGTGTCGACCTCCTTCCCCCTACGCTGCCGCGCCCACCTGCAGCTCGCCCCGCGCGGCCCGTCACTCCCTCGCGTCACGCGCGCGTGCGCCGACGCGCACCACGGTGCCCTGCGCGCCTCCCCCTGTTCATGGCTCCTGCCGAGCCGCCCCGACTTCGCCCGTCGACAGCCCTGCTCGCCCGCTTGCCGCAACCGCCACGCTGCTTGCTACCGCCGCCACTCGCCCTCGGATCCCGTCGCTGCTGCTCTACACAGCCGCAGCCGCCGCCCCCTTCCCCACGCCGCTCTGCCTCTCCCCGCGCCTCCCCTGCATCTGTTGCCGCAGCGCGCCTGCTGCTGCCTCCGGCGCCCCCTCTTGCGTCGGTTTCCTTCGCCGGAGACGGCCGGCCGGTGAGCCCCGCCCTGGCCGCCGGCGCCAGTGCCCCCCCGTCGCGGCTCGGTTCGCCCTATTTCGGGCGCTCGCCCGATCCGCCCAACGCCCGTGCGCCTGTTATGCCCCCTGGGCCACTAACCAAATGGCCCCACGGCCCAGAACGTTTTAAAAAAAAGAAAGAGATTTAAAAAAAGATTTATAAAAATAATAATTAAATAAATAATATTAATAAATAAAATTAACAATTAATTAATTAATTAACTTAATTAAGTAATTAAAGAATTAATTAAACTAATTAATCCTGTTTAATTCATCTAATCAATTAGTTAAGTTAATAAAACCCTAATCAACCTAAACAAAGTATGACAGGTGGGTCCCACTGGACCCACACGTCAGTTTGACCAGTCAACACCCCTGTTGACTGCTGACGTCATGCCGACATCATGATGACGTCAGCAAACACTATTGCGGATAATGTTAGAATTAAATAACTAATTAAAATCAGAAAATGATTTAAATCTTTAGAAAATCATATCTTTTAATCCATAACTCGGATGAAAATACTTTCTACATGAAAGTTGCTTAGAACGACGAGACGAACCCGGATACGCAACCCGTTCGTCCGCCACGCCTCCCTAGCATACCGAACACGCAACTTTCCCCCTCCGGCTCCTCTGTCCGAAAACGCTAAACACCGGGAATACTTTCCCGGATGTTTCCCCCTTCACCGGTACCACCTCGTACCGCGTTAGGACACACCTAGCATCACGCTTTGTCATGTCATGCATCGTCGTGCATTTGTTTGCATTATATTTATTGTTTCTTCCCCCTCTTCTCTCGCTAGACATCGAGACCGACGCCGCTGCTACCCAGTACGACTACGGTGTTGACGACCCCTCTCTCTTGCCAGAACAACCAGGCAAGCCCCCCCTTGATCACCAGATATCGCCTACTCTCCTCTATACTGCTTGCATTAGAGTAGTGTAGCATGTTACTGCTTTCCGTTAATCCTATCCTGATGCATAGCCTGTCATTGTTGCTACAACTGTTGTTACCTTTACCTGCAATCCTAATGCTTAGTATAGGATGGTAGTTTATCATCAGTGGCCCTTCATTCTTGTCCGTCTGCCATGCTATACTATCGGGCCGTGATCACTCGGGAGGTGATCACGGGTATATACTATATACTTTATATATGATACTTGAGGTGACTAAAGACGGGTCGGCTCGTAGGAGTACCCGCGAGTGATCCACGGATTGGGTCCGAAAGGACGTTTGTCCCGACGGCCCACTGAGTGGATCTTTGTGGCAAAGCGACAGGGAAGGTTGAGACCACCTAGGAGAGAGGTGGGCCTGGCCCTGGTCGGCGTTCGCGGTTATTTCAAAATAACACTTTAACGAGATCTTGGTATTTGATCTGAGTCTGGCTACTGGCCTATATGCACTAACCATCTACGCGGGGACAGTTATGGGCACTCGACGTCGTGGTATCAGCCGAAGCCTTCTTGACGTCAGCAACTGAGCGGCGCGCGCCGGATTGGACTGGAACGCCTGTTAGGATAGGTCTGCTTCTGGCCGCCCACGCAACGTGCAGGTGTGCTAAGGGCGATGGGCCCAGACCCCTGCGCCATAGGATTTAGACCGGCGTGCTGACCTCTCTGTTGTGCCTAGGTAGGGCTGCGACGTGTTGATCTTCCGAGGCCGGGCATGACCCAGGAAAGTGTGTCTGGCCAAATGGGATCGAGCGTGTTGGGTTATGTGGTGCACCCCTGCAGGGAAGTTACTCTATTCGAATAGCCGTGATCTTCGGTAACAGGACGACTTGGAGTTGTACCTTGACCTTATGACCACTAGAACCGGATACTTAATAAAACACACCCTTCCAAGTGCCAGATGCAACCGGTGATCGCTCTCTCACAGGGCGACGAGGGGAGGATCATCGGTTAGGATTATGCTATGCGATGTTACTTGGTGAACTTACCATCTACTCTCTTCTCCTGCTGCAAGACGGAGGTTACCAGAAGCGTAGTCTTCGAAAGGACTAGCTATCCCCCTCTTATTCCGGCATTCTGTAGTTCAGTCCACATATGATAGCCTTATTCTAGTTGATACCAATGCATACATATGTAGTGTAGCTCCTTCCTTGTGAGTACTTTGGATGAGTACTCACGGTTTCTTTCTCCCTCTTTTCCCCTTTCCCTTCTACCCGATTGCTGCGACCAGACGTTGGAGTCTAGGAGCTAGACGCCACCGTCGACGACGACTACTACTACTCGGGAGGTGCCTACTACTACGTGCAGCCCGCTGACGGCAACCAGGAGTAGTTTAGGAGGATCCCAGGCAGGAAGCCTGCGCCTCTTTCGATCTGTATCCTAGTTTGTGCTAGCCTTCTTAAGGCAAACTTGTTTAACTTATGTATGTAATCAGATATTGTTGCTTCCGCTGACTCGTCTATGATCGAGCTCTTGTATTCGAGACCTCGAGGCCCCTGGCTTGTAATATGATGCTTGTATGACTTATTTTATTTGTAGAGTTGTGTTGTGATATCTTCCCGTGAGTCCCTGATCTTGATCGTACATGTTTGCGTGTATGATTAGTGTACGATTAAATCGGGGGCGTCACATCCTTGCGTGCGAAGATGTAGCTGGTGGGTCCCAGCAGTCGGGGCCCTGGTGGGTCCTAGAAGTCAGGGGGCGAATGGTTTTTTTGGACGCACTTCCTTGCATGCGAAGATGTAGCTCGTGGGTCCCAGTAATCAGGGGCGAATCATTTTTTTCGCGAAATACAGTGGCCCGTCCGGTGGGTCCCCGCTGTCAGGTGGAGGAATGATTATTTTGCGTGTAATAAGGAGGCACTTCCTTGCGACTGCTGTGGACCCAGCTGTCAGCCTCTCCACGTACAGTGCTCTTCCGATGGAAGTCGGTCGTTGACCACGTTGACCACGCCGCGCCGAGAGCACCAGGGCGATGGTCTAGACGACGGCGAGGCCTAGGAAGGGGACGACGCGGAGCCGGGGAAGACGCAGTAGTGGAAGCCCGCGCGGAGAGGAGTACGAGGGTTCACTGGTTCGGCTGCAGTGTGAGGCTGCCGTCGCCGCAGAATAACAGGGGGTGTGGGTGAGTAGAGGGATGGCCTGGCCAGCGGTGGAAGTAGTACGGGGGGTGAGGCCTCCGCGGCATCACAGCCGGCCACGGGAGGCAGGAGCATGCGACACGACCGGCGCTGCTTTGGGCGGCTGGAGCAAGAAGACCAGAGGTTGAAGAAGCACTACGGCCGTTGAATGGACATCGTACGATCACTGCAGCTAGAATCGTTTATATTGAATAAGTTGACAAAGCCCTTGTTACGCGTTAACTTAGTAGGCCCACAACTCGGATTTGGCAGAGAACATATAGCCCATTTGCGATTTGTAAGAATGTACAACCCATATTTTAATTCTAATGGAATTTACTACAACCTATTTACAGTTTGTTAAAAGTACATCCCAACTTCTAGCTAGGACAATGATTAATAATTTCAAACAACTGCTCAAAACAGAATTAAAAAAATTCTCACATTTTGATGGGATCCGAAATATTTGTATCCGAAATTTCTAGTCAGGTTAAATATAATTCCAAAATAAAGTTGTATTACGTTAAAATCCAACGAAATATTGCACGCGCAACAAGTAATAAAATTAAAAATTTCAAATTCCAAAAATAATATATTTTTCAAACTAATTACGTGTTTGGTGCATAGTAACTGTCAAGTTATAATTACATCCCATTTATTATTTCTTAAAGTCTATTTTCTTGTTAAGCCTAATGCATACCTTCTAGGAAAGTTTGCAGCCCAGCGGGGCGGAGAATAACAAGTTGACCCGGATATTGTGTACAACTGTCAGCCCAGTTGCATTGCTGATGTTGAAAAAAAGCTATTTTTTATACACATTAAAAAAATTGTATAGATAAGGAACATTTTTTATACACACATTTAACAATTTTTAAATACATGATTAACACTTTTTAAAACATATTTTTTTGTCAACAGTGGGCCCACAACGAGCGCAGGAGGTCACAATACACATATTTTTTAAATACATGATTAACACTTTTGCAAAAACAATTAGCCCACAGCGAGCCAATTAGCTCCAGTCGGCCCACAGTGGGCCGACAGGGGCCAGTCGGCCAGCTATAGGCTGACTGGAATCCAATCGGCCTGCTGTGGGCCGACTATGCCCAGTCGGCCTGCAGCGGGCGGACGGTGTATTATTTTTGAAAAAAAATTACCCAGCGTACTATTTATGAAAAATAATAAAAAATGTATTATTTAAGAAAAAATAGCGAAAAAAGGCCTGTGTAGTACAGTACAACCTAACATGGTTACTCAGCCCACATTCAGCGACGCCGGAAAGGCCCAAACAAGGCTTCTGTACAACGTTTTGAAGTCACTAAGCTCAATTAATAACTTAAGAAAAAAGTTAGATTACAGTGGAACCTAATTAAAAGCTGTCACGAGCAAATAAATAATTCAACGGGTCCCACTTGTGCGTGTGTGTGTGAGAGAGAGAGAGAGAGATAGATAGATAGAGAGAGAGACCCATCGGCTGATGCTCGTAAATACATCTTTCAGCCATATGCATTGTTGATGCTCAGTAAAAACTTATATAGTTGACACAATCATATAGAACATCATAGCACACTGAACTTGCATACAAAAATTTCACGCAGGCGGCACAATCAGGATGGAAGCAGTGGATCGCTACGGGAAGGGCTTTGTTGAAACCAATGAAGTTGTACATAACAGTTCATCGTCTTTATCAATGACGGGGAAATATCTTGAATATTGTGCAAAGAAAACAGACAGACAACACAATAAGTTCTCCTAGCACATTAAGTTGACGTACAGCCCTTTCTAAAAAAAGTTCAGGTACAAAATTAGAACATGTCACAATCAAATGTACTGGCATATCAGTGCTTCACACCCATATCTCAGATTTAACTAGTATCTGACAAGATTCAGTTGTTACCTCAAATTAGAGCACATCCAGGCAGCCAGCCCTGCCTCTTCTCCCAAAGAAGCAGTGGCCTCCGCCGCGCGATGGAGTAGGCCCTGTGCCATCCATCGTTCCGAGCAACACGGGGAAAGTCTGACGTTGACTCCTGTAATGGACGTCGTCGACGGACCCTGGCACCAGCGGTGGCGGCAGGACTTTGATTGATGGATTGACCACTTCTTCGACATGCACGAACACTCGATACAGGTACATCCCTAACGTGGTCCGCGGCGGCCTTGGTGGCGACGAATAGTACAACCCCGGTTCCTGCACCGGTATCTCAACACCAATCACCTTCGGTATGGTGGACGTCTTCTTCATCCATGCCATAACTGTCAGAGCCCAGCTGTCTGGAGGAAATACTTACGAGCTCACCTCCAAGGTCGTTGATAAGCTCGTTCATGGACTCGTTGTTCCAAGCACGTCGAGGCATGCCGTGGAAGGTAAGCTTTGTTAAAAACTCAAGCTCAGAGGGCACCGAGCCCCATCCTGGGTGCCACCAATCAAAGCTCACCAGCGCGCCATCGCGGAACAAACGCCGGGAAGATTCGAACACATGACTACAGTCGAAAGTTGTCCGGAACCTGACGAAGAAATCAGCCGGTGGCGGACAGACTTCGACGAGCAAGTCACTTATTTGGATGCCGTGCGCAATGCCAAGAGCTTTGACAAGGTCATCCGGCGAGACGGGAGGCCAGTCGCCGTTGATGGTTACCATCAGCACTTTGCCGACAAACTGGTCATCAAGCGCCGCCATGCCACTGTTGAGAGACAGCACGCAGCGACTGAAGGCTGGACGGACCTCAGGATCTCCGGCTCGGAGATCCGTGTTGACCGGCAACATGATAGTGCGCTTGAGTACAGGGAGTACATGAGGGGGATTTGGGGGAACTAGAGTAGGAATCGAGATTCCAAAGGTGGGGGAGGGGCGGGAGACTGCGGATGAAAAGGTAGCATGAATTTCGAGCACGCGCCAATATGCTCTCGGCGTGCAAGCGCACGAAAACACCGGTGGCGCCCACATGTCGGCCTAAGAGTCCTTATTCATTCTTTTTTGGAGAGCCCGGCCTTTTTTTCCAGGATCTTTTGAGAGCCCGGCCTGAGAGTCATAATTGACCTGTTTGGCATTGCGTTACTACTCGGCCCATATTCAACGACACCTCACTGGCCCAAACAAGTGTACATCATCAAAAAGACACTGAGCTCAAATTATATAACTTGAAAAAAGGAGATATACTCTGAACACTGGAGAATGGTGATGCCCTCATTTAGCCCACCAGTAGTTCGAGACAATAAACAGTTCGAAACAACAATATATACAACATTCAAACACTAACTAGTGACTACTACTGACATAAACAGCAAGACATGATAGTTCATAAGAAGTCTTGCTACACCACCAAAACGCACCCATCTGAAGTGCTCAGACTCTCGTGATCCAGACGAGAATGACATTCTAAATACAAGCAACTATTACATAGTAAGAGTGAAATAGACGAGGATGACCAAATGACAAGGAATATGCATAACAAAAGAAAGAACTACCCATCCAGAACCAGCAGCAAAGACAACAAAGTCATTCGAAGAGATGATCCAACACCATCATAATTTGCAGCCCCGCTTCAGCGACCAGTGATCCGGAGACACCAATACTCCACCCTTTCGATGCAACAACCCAATTACCTATCAACTTGAAGGCTCGAACCACATCACTGCCTGTCGTAATTGAGACATCCAAGGATCAAAGTTAATCCGGATGCCTTTGTCATTCTCACCTTCTTTTGGCTGCAGGCTGTATCATTGACAATCAGGGGAGTTTGCTCCCGAAGTCCTAGGGCTCGCCGTGTAGACACAGTTTTCCATAGCAAACAGAGCCTCTCTGCCATCAAGGTCCTTACCAACGGTGATCTCCTAGTTAATCGGATAATTGAGTCCGAGAAACAGAGAGTGTGAACCAAGGCTGTTTACCCGCCTCCAACTAAAAAATCCTAAAGGCCCCAACAAGCTGGTATCCTGCTCATAGACGTAACAACCACTGTCCGGATACTCACGTATTACACGGTGCTTGTATACAATGGGGTTTTGGCAATATAACTTTTTGGGCTCATGTGTTCGAATGATCATCAGTCTTTTGTCGTCGTCTGATCGAGCGAGGAACCAGTTGTGCTTCCCTATTTTTGGCAAAGGTGGTGTGATTACAAAGGGAAGTAACTGTAGGGACACTTCATCATATTGAAAAGGACAGACATTGTTAATGTAAGATTAGCATTGTTCAGAGAATGAGTAGGATAATGCAAGAAACAACATTGATATGTCCCTGTTGGAACTGGGAGGAAAATACAGGGAAATGTATACTAGGTTCGAAAATATAGAAGTGTCATGCATGGTTATACTCATGTTATCTCGCAATCGATTCTTCACAGGAAACTACCATGCCATGCATGTTATGTAATCATGTTCTGTCCTCACAAACAAATTCTTCAAGGTAACTAATAGACCATGCATTTTTATATACTCGTGTTCTGTGGGAAAAAAAATTGTGAGGATATTATTCTAGCCATTGATTGCTGAAGGGCGAATATAGGTATGTACACATGGTAAGCATTGCAGGATTTCACTACTTCCAAATATAGAGTTCTCCATATGCACATTTACTTCCCTAATGTATGGTTAGATGAAACCAACAGTGTGGTGCATGTTTCTACATCATGAAAATGAGGAAACTAACACCATTGATACACACTCATATTTAGTAGTAGTATATAGATTACTGTAAAATAAGGATAATATCCATATATTCCTAACCGTTTGATTATTCAGGGTACAAATTGGCTGTAATGACATGGTCACAATCACATGAATTAACTCATTCCAAATATAGCTGATTTACGACGTCTCTAATACATTGCCATAGTTCTACTCAAATTATGCTCAAACAGAGATATGCCAATCATCACAAAAAGTTCAAACAGTGTCATGGCGTCATCATTAACATGAGAGGAAACAACTTACACGCGCCGTCCCAGCAATACGTGGTGCCATCTGCTTTGTCGATCGCGTAGATGATGCCATTGTGTTCAATAGCATCACAGAAGTGTGTATTAGTTTTGACAATGATCCACTGCAAGCCGAGTTGTCTCTAGCTAAAGAAGGCACCGGCGTAAAGATAGGCGAGTCCGCGGTCGAACAAGGCAATTAGCTTGAAGTCTGCGTAATTCACATGTCGTGTGGGCACTTGGCAGATTACAATCTTCTGCAAAACAAGGTCCGTCCAACTGACGTAGTAATCTAGATGACTTGGACCGCGATGGTAATACTCTATATAATCCAACGGAGGAAGGATAATCTCATGGGAGGTCTGGAAGTTCACGAGCACCAACTTTTTACCGTCTTCTCTGAAGGCAGCCATCCAGTGGGAGTTCATGCCGACCCAGTACATACCTGCCAAGAAGTTTCGGGCGATGGTGATCGGATTGATGTCGAGGGAAATGATGTACGACGACCCACTACATACCTGCAAAGAAGTTTCGGGTAATGGAGATCAGATTGAAGTCGAGGGGCATCATGCACGCCTCCGTATCATGGTGAGCCAATCTCGCAAGACCAGATAGCAGCAAGCAGGGTGTCTTGAAAAGCTTAGGCCTCGCTTCGATGATGGCCGTGTGCATGTCCCTCAAGCATGCAGCCAGCTGCAGGGCGCTCAACATATCCATACACGAACAATAGAGGTCGAGTATGTCACTGGGGAGATTGCTCCAATCGCGGCTCATATGGATGCTGCGCGGTTCACGTTCGGCCATGGTGGAGTTTGGAAGGGGGCTTGATTTACGGGGGAGAAGGATGTCGGTGCTGGAGCGGCTAGCGAGGGAATAGTGGTACTGGGGGAGGTGAGTGAGGCGACGGTACACGGGGGCACAGTGAGATGGAGACGGAGAAGGAGATGGAGATGGAGTGGTGCTATGGGAGCGGAGAGGGAGATGAGGCGAGGCGCCAATGTGCTGTACAGCGGCGGTGACAGACTGCACTGTGCACAGGGTGAGGCTGACTTTGGTAACCCGAACACGCCGCCTGGACTAGTGTCAGGCGCAGGGTGTTGTCACTTCACTGTGAGGACCGGATGAATAGTATTTTGACCATCAAATGTACCACAGTTGTACTACTACTACTACCAGTAGGTACATGAGTACTCCAGTATTGTATAGCGTAAATAGGTCTCCCGTGCTAGCATGCCTGTTCACTTCATCGTTCAGGTATCATCCATATTGCGAGCAGAACCAAATTCTCGTGAATGCCCAATCAACGCTCTGCCGCGATGCATGCAGTGGTCGTTCTGGTGCATCAAGGACGGCATGCAGATTGTTCCACACTTGAGAAGAGGAAAAATGGAAAGGTAGAACGCTGCAGCAGAGGAAGAGAACGCTGGCTAACGAGGCTGGGAGGGGATCGAGCAGGAAGTTAATGCTCCACGCCTAAAGGTTTTGGGAAAACCTGATTTTCATAAGGTGACTTATACTCACCTAAACGGAGGGAGTATTCCTTAACCAGAGAATGTTGTGTCTCCCACTCACGCGCTCAAAAAAAAAACTACGACACATTTTTTATCTGTTTGCATAGGTCCCACCTATCAGGAAGGATGGGCACGTACACGAATAGGTACGACTCATCAGTCTACTCGCATAGCCTTTTCGTTTAGTCTACCTAGCCGTCTAATCAACTGCCTGCACGCCACTTCTCCCATTTACTTCTCCATCGGGAACCGATTCTCCTCGGCTTCTTCACCTCCCCTTCGTCTTCATTTGCATCCAAACCCCACTGCGTGCACATTGTTTTAACCTCTTTAAATAATCATCTACTACTTCAGTTAGACTAGCCATCTAATCCTAATTCTCCAAACCATAGCCTCCGTTCCAGCGGTTCCAAATGGCGATAGAGATCGAGATGCTGGTTTTTAGCGTCCAACATGTCCTCGTCGAAGGCTCGATGCGCATAGTTGCCACCGTCACCGTCCACCCAAGGGTTGTTTGGCAGTGGATCAACAATGTATCCAACTCCCTCGAAAAGGTAGAGACGAGGGTCATCGGTCTCGACGCAGAGTACACGGAGCGTGCCCCTGGGAAGATCCAGTGCGCCGCCGTCCTTCAGCTGTGCTTCGAAGATGATGTTTTGATGTACCACATCATACACTCGCCCTCCATACCAGGTGAGCTTCACGATTTCTTGTCTCGGGAGGACGTATACTTCTGTGGGGCAGCCATCGAAGGGGACAAACAGAAGCTAGAGCCGTACAACCTTGATTTGAATAGCATTGCTGACCTACAAACCAGAATCAAAATTCCTGTAGAAGTTTCTGATAAACAGACACCATCCCTATTCGACGTAGCAAATTTTGTGCTCGGTACAAATCTTCAGAAGGGTGACGAGACGGTGGCATTAAGGTCATCTGGATGGGAGAATTATCCCTTGATGTACGAGCGGATAAAATATGCTTCCCTCGATGCCCGTCTGAGTTTCGAGATAGCTGCAAGGTCCAAAGAGCTTGTTGCGAAGCCGTCTCCCACAGAGAATGAGAAGAAGAAGAAGAAGAATAAGAAGAAGAAGAAGAAGAAAAGGCTGCACCAGTAGGAGGGCATTATGGATGGATGAACTATTTCCTCTCTTGTAAAAAAAATTATTCCCTCTCGGTGTATATTGATATAGATGGACTATTTCAATGGTGTGCATGTCTTTGGAACAGAGTAGTAGCGTGGGTCCGCTTGACTATAAGGAACTATTTATCCGCATATATAGCTTTCTCTGCTACTCCTTCCAGTGATTGGTATGCAGTGCACGTGTCCGTCGACATGACAACTTGTCCTGTGAAGTTCAACTACGGCAACCATCACGTTTCATCTCGTGATTCCCATGATGCCTCTCCAACCCACGGCACCACGCCCCCCGACGTGCGCCTCACCCCTCTCGGCCGCACCGCCCCTCTGCTTTTGTGTGCAGGACATGTGGGCCACCTAAAATGCGGCGAGCATCAAGTTTCTACCACAGCCACCCGCGATTCCCACGACGCTGCTCGAACCCATGAAACCACACGTCCCCCGACCTGCGGCTCACCCCTCTTGGCCCCACTGCCCCTCTGCCTACGGGAGCATTACATGTGGACCAGTCACCTATCGGGTCCACATGTTATTGACTCAAAGGTAGGTGTAGTTGTTGGGGAACGTAGTAATTTCAAAAAAAATCCTACGCACACGCAAGATCATGGTGATGCATAGAAACGAGAGGGTAGAGTGTGATCTACGTACCCTTGTAGACCGACAGCGGAAGCGTTAGCACAACGCGGTTGATGTAGTCGTACGTCTTCACGGCCCGACCGATCAAGCACCGAAACTACGGCACCTCCGAGTTCTAGCACACGTTTAGCTCGATGACGATCCCCGGACTCCGATCCAGCAAAGTGTCGGGGAAGAGTTCTGTCAGCACGACGGCGTGGTGACGATCTTGATGTACTACCGTCGCAGGGCTTCGCCTAAGCACCGCTACAATATTATCGAGGACTATGGTGGAAGGGGGCACCGCACACGGCTAAGAATATGATCACGTGGATCAACTTGTTGTGTCTAGGGGTGCCCCCTACCCCCGTATATAAAGGATCAAAGGGGCGTTGCGGCCGGCCAGGAGGAGGGCGTGCCAGGAGGAGTCCTACTCCCACCGGGAGTAGGATTCCCCCCTTTCCTAGTTGGAATAGGATTAGGGAGGGGGAAAGAGGAGAGAGAGAAGGAAGGGGGGCGCCGCCCCCTCTCCTTGTCCTATTCGGACTAGGGGGGGAGGGGCGCGCGGCCCAGCCCTGGCCACCTCTCCTCTCTTCCACTAAAGCCCACTAAGGCCCATATACCTCCCGGGGGGTTCCGGTAACCTCCCGGTACTCCGGTAACATCCCGATTTCACCCGGAACACTTCCGATATCCAAATATAGGCTTCCAATATATCAATCTTTATGTCTCGACCATTTCGAGACTCCTCGTCATGTCCCCGATCTCATCCGGGACTCCGAACTCCTTCGGTACATCAAAACTCATAATATAACTGTCATCGAAACCTTAAGCGTGCGGACCCTACAGGTTCGAGAACAATGTAGACATGACCGAGACACGTCTCCGGTCAATAACCAATAGCGGAACCTGGATGCTAATATTGGCTCCTACATACTCTACGAAGATCTTTTATTGGTCAGACCGCATAACAACATACGGTGTTCCCTTTGTCATCGGTATGTTACTTGCCCGAGATTCGATCGTCGGTATCTTAATACCTAGTTCAATCTCGTTACCGGCAAGTCTCTTTACTCGTTCCGTAATACATCATCTCACAACTAACTCATTAGTTGCAATGCTTGCAAGGCTTATGTGATGTGCATTACCGAGAGGGCCCAGAGATACCTCTCCGACAATCGGAGTGACAAATCCTAATCTCGAAATACGCCAACCCAACATTTACCTTTGGAGACACCTGTAGAGCTCCTTTATAATCACCCAGTTACGTTGTGACGTTTGGTAGCACACAAAGTGTTCCTCCGGTAAATGGGAGTTGCATAATCTCTAAATAGTCATAGGAACATGTATAAGTCATGAAGAAAGCAATAGCAACATACTAAACGATTGGGTGCTAAGCTAACGGAATGGGTCAAGTCAATCACATCATTATCCTAATGATATGATCCCGTTAATCAAATGACAACTCATGTCTATGGTTAGGAAACATAACCATCTTTGATTAACGAGCTAGTCAAGTAGAGGCATACTAGTGACACTTTGTTTGTCTATGTATTCACACAAGTATTATGTTTCCGGTTAATACAATTCTAGCATGAATAATAAACATTTATCATGATATAAGGAAATAAATAATAACTTTATTATTGCCTCTAGGGCATATTTCCTTCAGTCTCCCACTTGCACTAGAGTCAATAATCTAGTTCACATCGCCATGTGATTTAACAGCAATAGTTCACATCACCATGTGATTAACACCCATAGTTCACATCCATATGTGATCAACACCCAAAGGGTTTACTAGAGTCAGTAATCTAGTTCACATCGCTATGTGATTAACACCCAAAGAGTACTAAGGTGTGATCATGTTTTGCTTGTGAGATAATTTTAGTCAACGGGTCTGTCACATTCAGATCCGTAAGTATTTTGCGAATTTCTATGTCAACAATGCTCTGCACGGAGCTACTCTAGCTTATTGCTCCCACTTTCAATATGTATCTAGATCGAGACTTAGAGTCATCCAGATCTGTGTCAAAACTTGCATCGACGTAACTTTTTACGACGAACCTTTTTGTCACCTCCATAATTGAGAAATATTTCCTTATTCCACTAAGGATAATTTTGACCGCTGTCCAGTGATCTACTCTTAGATCACTATTGTACTCCCTTGCTTAACACAATGTAGGGTATACAATAGATCTGTTACACAACATGGCATACTTTACAGAACCTATGGCTGAGGCATAGGGAATGACTTTCATTCTATTTCTATCTTCTGCCGTGGTCGGGCTTTGAGTCTTACTCAATTTCACACCTTGCAACACAGGCAAGAACTCTTTCTTTGACTGTTCCATTTTGAACTACTTCAAAATGTTGTCAAGGTATGTACTCATTGAAAAAACTTATCAAGCGTCTTGATCTATCTCTATAGATCTTGATGCTCAATATGTAAGTAGCTTTACCGAGGTATTTCTTTGAAAAACTCCTTTCAAATATTCCTTTATGCTTTCCAGAAAATTATACATTATTTCCGATCAACAATATGTTATTCACATATACTTATCAGAAATGTTGTAGTGCTCCCACTCACTTTCTTATAAATACAGGCTTCACCGTAAGTCTGTATAAAACTATATGCTTTGATCAACTTATCAAAGCGTATATTCCAACTCCGAGATGCTTGCACCAGTCCATAGATGGATCGTTGGAGCTTGCATATTTTGTTAACACCTTTAGGATTGACAAAACCTTCTAGTTGCATCATATACAACTCTTCTTTAAGAAATCCATTAAGGAATGCAGTTTTGTTTATCCATTTGCCAGATTTCATAAAATGCGGCAATTGCTAACATGATTCAGACAGACTTAAGCATATATACGAGTGAGAAAATCTCATCGTAGTCAACATCTTGAACTTGTCGAAAAACTTTTTACGACAATTCTAGCTTTGTAGATAGTAACACTACTATCAGCGTCCGTCTTCCTCTTGAAGATCCATTTATTTTCTATGGCTTGCCGATCATCGGGCAAATCCATCAAAGTCCATACTTCGTTCTCATACATGGATCATATCTCAGATTTTATGGCCTCAAACCATTTCACGGAATCTGGGCTCATCATCGCTTCCTCATAGTTCGCAAGTTCGTCATGGTCTAGTAACATGACTTCCAGAACAGGATTACCGTACCACTCTGGTGCGGATCTCACTTTGGTTTACCTACGAGATTCGGTAGTAACTTGATCTGAAGTTACATGATCATCATCATTAGCTTCCTTACTAATTGGTGTAGTAGTCACAGGAACAGATTTCTGTGATGAACTACTTTCCAATAAGGGAGCAGGTACAGTTACCTCATCAAGTTCTACTTTCCTCCCACTCACTTCTTTTGAGAGAAACTCCTTCTCTAGAAAGTATCCATTCTTAGCAACAAAATATCTTGCCTTCGGATTTGTGATAGAAGGTGTACCCAACAGTCTCCTTTGGGTATCCTATGAAGATATATTTCGCCGATTTGGGTTTGAGCTTATCAGGATGAAACTTTTTCATATAAGCATCACAATCCCAAACTTTAAGAAACGACAACTTTGGTTTCTTGCCAAACCACAGTTCAGATTGTGTCGTCTCAACGGACTTAGATGGTGCCCTTTTAAACGTGAATGCAGCTGTCTTTAATGCATAACCCCAAAACGATAGTGGTAGATCGATAAGAGACATCATAGATCGTACCATATCTAATAAAGTATGGTTATGATGTTCGGACACACCATTATGCTGTGGTGTTCCAGGTGGCGTGAGTAGTGAAACTATTTCACATTGTTTTAACTGAAGGCCAAACTCGTAACTCAAATATTTTACCTCTGCGATCATATCGTAAAAAATTTTATTTTCTTGTTACGATGATTCTCCACTTCACTCTGAAATTCTTTGAACTTTTCAAATATTTCAGACTAGTGTTTCATTAAGTAGATATACCCGTATCTGCTCAAATCGTCTATGAAGGTCAAAAAATAATGATACCCGCCGCGAGCCTTAACACTCATCGGATATCATACATCAGTATGTATTATTTCCAATAAGTGAGTTGCTCGCTCCATAGTTCCAGAGAACGGCGTTTTAGTCATCTTGCCCATGAGGCATGGTTCACAAGCATCAACTGATTCATAATCAAGTGATTCCAAAAACCCAACAGCTTGGAGTTTCTTCATGCGCTTTACACCAATATGACCTAAACGTCAGTGCCACAAATAAGTTGCACTATCATTATTAACTTTGCATCTTTTGGTTTCAATATTTTGATTATGTGTATCACTACGATCGAGATCCAACGAACTATTTTCATTGGGTGTGTAACCATATAAGGTTTTATTCATGTAAACAGAACAACAGTTTATTCTCTTACTTAAATGAATAACCGTATTACAATAAACATGATCAAATCATATTCATGCTCAACGTAAACACCAATAACACTTATTCAGGTTCAACACTAATCCCAAAAGTATAGGGAGTGTGCGATGGTGATCATATTAATCTTGGAACTACTTCCAACACACATCGTCACCTCACCCTTAACTAGTCTTTGTTCATTCTGCAACTCCCGATTCAAGTTACTAATCATAGTAACTGAACTAGTATCAAATACTGAGGGGTTGCTATAAACACTAGTAAAGTACACATCAATAACATATATATCAAATATACTTATGTTCACTTTGCCATCCTTCTTAGTCGCCAAATACTTGGGGCAGTTCCACTTTCAGTGATCAGTCCCTTTGTAGTAAAAGCACTTAGTATCAGGCTTAGGACCAGACTTGGGCTTCTTCACTTGAGCAGCAACTTGCTTGCTGTTTTTCTTGAAGTTCCCCTTTTCCCTTTGCCCTTTTCTTGAAACTAGTGATCTTGTCAACCATCAACACTTGATGCTATTTCTTGATTTCTACCTTCATCGATTTCATCATCATGAAAATCTCGGGATTCGTTTTCGTCATCCCTTGCATACTATAGTTCAACACGAAGTTCTACTAACTTGGTGATGGTGACTAGAGAATTCTGTCAATCACTATCTTATCTGGAAGATTAACTCCCACTTGATTCAAGCGATTGTAGTACCCAGACAATCTGAGCACATGCTCACTAGTTGAGCGATTCTCCTCCATCTTTTAGCTATAGAACTTGTTGGAGACTTCATATCTCTCAACTCGGGTATTTGCTTGAAATATTAACTTCAACTCCTGGAACATCTCATATGGTCCATGACGTTCAAAACGTCTTTGAAGTACCGATTCTAAGCCGTTAAGCATGGTGCACTAAACTATCAAGTAGTCATCATATTTAGCTAGCCAAACGTTCATAACGTCTGCATCTGCTCCTGCAATAGGTTTGTCACCTAGCGGTGCATCAAGGACATAATTCTTCTGTGCAGCAATGAGGATAAAAATCAGATCACGGATCCAAACCGCATCATTGCTACTAACATCTTTCAACATAATTTTCTCTAGGAACATATCAAAATAAACACAGGGAAGCAACAACGCGAGCTATTGATCTACAACATGATTTGCAAAATAATACCAGGACTAAGTTCATGATAAATTTAAGTTCAATTTAATCATATTACTTAAGAACTCCCACTTAGATAGACATCCCTCTAATCCTCTAAGTGATCACGTGATCCAAATCAACTAAACCATGTCCGATCATCATGTGAGATGGAGTAGTTTCATTGGTGAACATCACTATATGATTCACGCTCGACCTTTCGGTCTCCGTGTTCCGAGGCCATATCTGTATATGCTTGGCTCGTCAAGTATAACCTGAGTATTCCGCGTGTGCAACTGTTTTGCACCCGTTGTATTTGAACGTAGAGCCTATCACACCCGATCATCACGTGGTGTCTCAGCACGAAGAACTTTCGCAACGGTGCATACTCAGGGAGAACACTTCTTGATAATTAGTGAGAGATCATCTGATAATGCTACCGTCAATCAAAGCAAGATAAGATGCATAAAAGATAAACATCACATGCAATCAATATAAGTGATATGATATGGCCATCATCATCTTGTGCTTGTGATCTCCATCTTCGAAGCACCGTCATGGTCACCATCGTCACCGGCGCGACACCTTGATCATCATCGTAGCATCGTTGTCGTCTCGCCAATCTTATGCTTTCACGACTATCGCTACCGCTTAGTGATAAAGTAAAGCATTACAGCGCAATTGCATTGCATACAATAAAGCGACAACCATATGGCTCCTGCCAGTTGCCGATAACTTGGTTACAAAACATGATCATCTCATACAATAAAATTTAGCATCATGTCTTGACCATATCACATCACAACATGCCCTGCAAAAACAAGTTAGACGTCCTCTACTTTGTTGTTGCAAGTTTTACGTGGCTGCTACGGGCTTAAGCAAGAACCAATCTTACCTACGCATCAAAACCACAATGATAGTTTGTCAAGTTGGTGCTGTTTTAACCTTCGCAAGGACCGGGTGTAGCCACACTTGGTTCAACTAAAGTTGGAGAAACTGTCACCCGCTAGCCACCTTTGTGCAAAGCACGTCGGGAGAACCGGTCTCGCATAAGCGTACGCGTAATGTCTGTCCGGGCCGCTTCGTCCAACAATACCGCCGAACCAAAGTATGACATGCTGGTAAGCAGTATGACTTATATCGCCCACAACTCACTTGTGTTCTACTCGTGCATATAACATCAACACATAAAACCTAGGCTCGGATGCCACTGTTGGGGAACGTAGTAATTTCAAAAAAAAATTCCTACGCACACGCAAGATCATGGTGATGCATAGCAACGAGAGGGGAGTGTGTGATCTACGTACCCTTGTAGACCGACAGCGGAAGCGTTAGCACAACGCGGTTGATGTAGTCGTACGTCTTCACAGCCCGACCGATCAAGCACTGAAACTACGGCACCTCCGAGTTCTAGCACACGTTCAGCTCGATGACGATCCCCGGACTCCGATGTAGCAAAGTGTCGGGGAAGAGTTCCGTCAGCACGATGGCGTGGTGACGATCTTGATGTACTACCGTCGCAGGGCTTCGCCTAAGCACCGCTACAATATTATCGAGGACTATGGTGGAAGGGGGCACCGCACACGGCTAAGAATATGATCACGTGGATCAACTTGTTGTGTCTAGGGGTGCCCCCTGCCCCCGTATATAAAGGATCAAAGGGGAGTTGCGGCCGGCCAGGAGGAGGGCGCGCCAGGAGGAGTCCTACTCCCACCGGGAGTAGGATTCCCCCCTTTCCTAGTTGGAATAGGATTCGGGAGGGGGAAAGAGGAGAGAGAGAAGGAAGGGGGGGCGCCGCCCCCCTCTCCTTGTCCTATTCGGACTAGGGGGGAGGGGCGTGCGGCCCAGCCCTGGCCACCTCTCCTCTCTTCCACTAAAGCCCACTAAGGCCCATATACCTCCCGGGGGTTCCGGTAACCTCCCGGTACTCCGGTAACATCCCGATTTCACCCGGAACACTTCCGATATCCGAATATAGGCTTCCAATATATCAATCTTTATGTCTCGACCATTTCGAGACTCCTCGTCATGTCCCCGATCTCATCCGGGACTCCGAACTCCTTCGGTACATCAAAACTCATAAACTCATAATATAACTGTCATCGAAACCTTAAGCGTGCGGACCCTACGGGTTCGAGAACAATGTAGATATGACCGAGACACGTCTCCGGTCAATAACCAATAGCGGAACCTGGATGCTCATGTTGGCTCCTACATATTCTACGAAGATCTTTTATCGGTCAGACCGCATAACAACATACGGTGTTCCCTTTGTCATCGGTATGTTACTTGCCCGAGATTCGATCGTCGGTATCTTAATACCTAGTTCAATCTCATTACCGGCAAGTCTCTTTACTCGTTCCGTAATACATCATCTCACAAACTCATTAGTTGCAATGCTTGCAAGGCTTATGTGATGTGCATTACCGAGAGGGCCCAGAGATACCTCTCCGACAATCGGAGTGACAAATCCTAATCTCGAAATACGCCAACCCGACATTTACCTTTGGAGACACCTGTAGAGCTCCTTTATAATCACCCAGTTACGGTGTGACGTTTGGTAGCACACAAAGTGTTCCTCCGGTAAATGGGAGTTGCATAATCTCATAGTCATAGGAACATGTATAAGTCATGAAGAAAGCAATAGCAACATACTAAACGATCGTGTGCTAAGCTAACGGAATGGGTCAAGTCAATCACATCATTCTCCTAATGATGTGATCCCGTTAATCAAATGACAACTCATGTCTATGGTTAGGAAACATAACCATCTTTGATTAACGAGCTAGTCAAGTAGAGGCATACTAGTGACACTTTGTTTGTCTATGTATTTACACAAGTATTATGTTTCCGGTTAATACAATTCTAGCATGAATAATAAACATTTATCATGATATAAGGAAATAAATAATAACTTTATTATTGCCTCTAGGGCATATTTCCTTCAGTAGTAAGGCGCTGAAGCTCAGTCCCGACGGCCCTGAGAGGGAAATGTAACTCCTGTGCCAGGGCTTGTGGTGCTCCCGCAGCACGAACTCGTGCCAAACTCGAGATTTGTTTCTTTACTATACATGCACGCAACGATTTAGTCGACATTGTAATCTCAACACGTGATGGGGAGCTCTAAATTTGAATTTGAAACTTATAAAACGAAAAGATTCAAAACAAATAAACTGGGAGAGAGGCAGTATATCGTAGGATGTGTCCCATACAAAATAAGTCCCCTGGTTTGTCACCGCGAAGATGCGGTTAGAAAGGAGCACAGCGTCTTCCTACTCGTACGGCAACAAATCGGCCGCAGACAGCATGGTCCGCCTTTGACCGCCATGTGCAAGGTTAGTGCTATCTTATTCAATCTCACCGTGGTTCCATCATACCAATTCATGCGGTGGCCCGTTGCATGGCTGATCCCAATGTTGGACAAAGGTTCTACGGGAATGGTTTCACCATTGTAAATGTTGTGCAAATTGATGTTGGTACCCTCCCGTACATATGCAAGCCAATCTCCACTCGCACCGAGCCTAACATGTGAAACAGTGGGCAGGGGGAGAATTAGGAAATGGACACAGAAGTAGTCTTTAGAATGCATTTACTACGTGATCAAACTCATCTTACCTGCTCATCGGAGGAAATCCGAGTGCCCCTCAACGTCGGCATTGTTGGGGAACGTAGTAATTTCAAAAAATTTCCTACGCACACGCAAGATCATGGTGATGCATAGCAACGAGAGGGGAGAGTGTTGTCCATGTACCCTCGTAGACCGAAAGCGGAAGCGTTAGCACAACGTGGTTGATGTAGTCGTACGTCTTCACGATCCGACCGATCAAGTACCGAACGTACGGTACCTCCGAGTTCAGCACACGTTCAGCCCGATGACGTCCCTCGAACTCCGATCCAGCCGAGTGTTGAGGGAGAGTTTCGTCAGCACGACGGCATGGTGACGATGTTGATGTTCTACCGACGCAGGGCTTCGCCTAAGCACCGCTATAGTATTATCGAGGTGGACTATGGTGGAGGGGGGCACCGCACACAGCTAAGAGATCCAAGGGATCAATTGTTGTGTCTTTGGGGTGCCCCCTGCCCCTATATATAAAGGAGCAAGGGAGGAGGAGGCCGGCCCTAGGAGGGGGCGCGCCATGTGTGGAGTCCTACTAGGACTCCCTAGTCCTAGTAGGATTCCACCTCCCATATTGAATAGGAAAAGTGGAAGGGAAAAGGAGAAGGAAGGAAGGGGGCGCCCCCCTTCCCTAGTCCAATTCGGACCAGACCAAGGGGAGGGGTGCGGCCACCCTTGAGGCCCTTTTCCTTCTTTCCCGTATGGCCCAATAAGGCCCAATACGTATTCCCGTAACTCTCCGGTACTCTAAAAAATACCCGAATCACTCGGAACCTTTCCGATGTCCGAATATAGTCGTCCAATATATCGATCTTTACGTCTCGACCATTTCAAGACTCCTCGTCATGTCCTTGATCTCATCCGGGACTCCAAACTTCTTCGGTACATCAAAACTCATAAACTCATAATATAACTGTCATCGAAACTTTAAGCGTGCGGACCCTACGGGTTCGAGAACTATGTAGACATGACCGAGACATGTCTCCGGTCAATAACCAATAGCGGAACCTGGATGCTCATATTGGCTCCCGCATATTCTACGAAGATCTTTATCGGTCAGACCGCATAACAACATACGTTGTTCCCTTTGTCATCGGTATGTTACTTGCCCAAGATTCGATCGTCGGTATCTCAATACCTAGTTCAATCTCGTTACCGGCAAGTCTCTTTACTCGTTCCGTAATACATCATCCAGCAACTAACTCATTAGTTGTAATGCTTGCAAGGCTTAAGTGATGTGCATTACCGAGAAGGCCCAGAGATACCTCTCTGACAATCGGAGTGACAAATCCTAATCTCGAAATATGCCAACCCAACATGTACCTTCGGATACACCTATAGAGCTCCTTTATAATCACCCAGTTACGCTGTGACGTTTGGTAGCACACAAAGTGTTCCTTCGGTAAACAGGAGTTGCATAATCTCATAGTCATAGGAACAAGTATAAGTTATGAAGAAAGCAATAGCAACATACTCAAGTCAATCACATCATTCTCCTAATGATGTGATCCCGTTAATCAAATGACAACTCATGTCTATGGCTAGGAAACATAACCATCTTTGATCAACGAGCTAGTCAAGTAGATGCATACTAGTGACATACTGTTTGTCTATGTATTCACACATGTATTATGTTTCCGGTTAATACAATTCTAGCATGAATAATAAACATTTATCATGATATAAGGAAATAAATAATAACTTTATTATTGCCTCTAGGGCATATTTCCTTTAGTCTCCCACTTGCACTAGAGTCAATAATCTAGTTCACATCGCCATGTGATTTAACATTAGTAGTTCACATCACCATGTGATTAACACCCATAGTTTACATCATCATGTGACCAACACCCAAAGGGTTTACTAGAGTCAATAATCTAGTTCACATCGCTATGTGATTAATACCCAAAGAGTACTAAGGTGTGATCATGTTTTGCTTGTGAGGGAAGTATAGTCAATGGGTCTGCCACATTCAGATCCATAAGTATTTTGCAAATTTCTATGTCAACAATGCTCTGCACTAAGCTACTCTAGCTAATTTCTCCCACTTTCAATATGTATCCAGATTGATACTTTGAGTCATCTGGATTAGTGTCAAAACTTGCATCGACGTAACCTTTTACTACGAACCTTTTGTCACCTCCATAATCGAGAAACATATCCTTATTCCACTAAGGATAATTTTGACCAATGTCCAGTGATCTACTCCTAGATCACTATAGTACTCCCTTGCCAAACTCAGGGTAGGGTATACAATAGGTCTGGTACACAACATGGCATACTTTATAGAACCTATGGCTGAGGCATAGGGAATGACTTTCATTCTCTCTCTATCTTCTGTCATGGTCGGGTTTTGAGTCTTACTCAACTTCATACCTTTGTAACACAGGCAAGAACTCCTTCTTTGACTGTTCCATTTTGAACTACTTCAAAATCTTGTCAAGGTATGTACTCATTGAAAAAACTTATCAAGCGTCTTGATCTATCTCTATAGATCTTCGTGCTCAATATGTAAGCAGCTTCACCGAGGTCTTTCTTTGAAAAAATCCTTTCAAACATTCCTTTATGCTTTGCAGAATAAATCTACATTATCACCGATCAACAATATGTCATAAACATATACTTATCAGAAATGTTGTAGTGCTCCCACTCACTTTCTTGTAAATACAGGCTTCACCTCAAGTCTGTATAAAACTATATGCTTTGATCAACTTATCAAAGCGTATATTCCAAATCTGAGATGCTTGCACCAGTCCATAGATGGATCGCTGGAGCTTTCATATTTTGTTAGCACCTTTAGGATTGACAAAACCTTCTGGTTGCATCATATACAACTCTTCTTTAATAAATCCATTAAGGAATGTAGTTTTGTTTATTCATTTGCCAGATTTCATAAAATGTGGCAATTGCTAAAATGATTCGGACGGACTTAAGCATAGATACGGGTGAGAAACTCTCATCGTAGTCAACACCTTGAACTTGTCGAAAACCTTTTTGCGACAATTCTAGCTTTGTAGATAGTAACACTACTATCAGCATCCGTCTTCCTCTTGAAGATCCATTTAATCTCAATGGCTCGCCGATCAATGGGCAAGTCAGTTAAAGTCCATACTTTGTTCTCATACATGGATCTCATCTCAGATTTCATGGCCTCAAGCCATTTTGCGGAATCTGGGCTCATCATCGCTTCCTCATAGTTCGTAGGTTCATCATGGTCAAGTAACATGACCTCCAGAACAGGATTACCGTACCACTCTGGTGCGGATCTCACTCTGGTTTACCTACGAGGTTCGGTAGTAACTTGATCTGAAGTTACATGATCATCATCATTAGCTTCCTCACTAATTGGTGTAGTAGTCATAGGAACAGATTTATGTGATGAACTACTTTCCAATAAGGGAGCAGGTACAGTTACTGTCGTGGAATTGTCATGGCAGATGTCCTTAGTGTCAGGACTTAGTCGCGAGGCCAACACATCTATGTGGTAGCTTGAGAGGGGTTGAGCGGGATGAGAGACGTGATGTTTTACCCAGGTTCGGCCCCTCACGGTGGAGGTAAAAGCCTACATCCTGCTTCATTGATATTGATGATGATGATCATGGTTACAAGAGTGCTCTATCTCGAGAGCTATTGTCTAAACCTAACTTGTCCAACTTGTGGAACTTGTCTCCCTTCCCCCTTTTGGGGAGCCCTACCCCTCCTTATATATGTTGGAGGGGCGGGTTACATGTAGAGTCCTATTAGGATTAGGACTAGTCTATCTCTAATACAAACCGGATACAAGTCCAGGTCTTAACTCCTTGTAAGATAAATGTTCCTCATGCCTTTCCTCTTAAACCGGCACACCATTAACATAAACCGGCCTTCTGGGCCTTGGGCCTTGTCATTCATCTGACCCGTCCGCCGGGTCACAAGTGTGTCATAATGTTCCGGCGGGTTGCTTGTAAACCGCCAGGTCAGGGCAGGTCGCCAGTGAATCGCCAAGTGTAAACCGGGTCTCAAATAAACCGCCAAGTCCAGCCGGGTCACCAATGAGTCTTCAGGCTCGTGAATCGTCATACCAGTGAACCGCCAGACACGTAAATCGCCAATCCTCTGGCGGTTTACCAATGAAACGCCTAGTCCGGCCGGGTTATACTTCCGACCGGTTTACACCGCGGGGTATATCCCCGACACTAGCCCCCAAGTTTAGCTTGGATTTATCCATGGTAAACTTATGCTGCAAAATAAACACAAGAACAAATTTGACAGGTTATGCTCCGGGTTAAGAATTCTTGTAAACCGGTACCTGATGATCTTTAAGTCCTTGTCATTTCCTCCTTCTAGAAAATCCGGGTTAACAAGCCAGCTTCATACTCAATTTGTTGACATTGGTTTCTCACAGAGAAACATTGTGAAGAATAATCCACTTGAGTCGTCTTCCAAAGCGCCGGTTTAAGAAATATGGGTCTTGAAATACTTATCTGATATTCAGCCGGTTTGAAGATGTAAAACTTGCTGGTTTAATATTACCAAACTGGCCGGTTTATAAATATTGATGGCACCGGGTCATAATTGTTGTCGACACCGGGTCATGTAATTGATCTTCCTGATTTGCTCAAAGCTGATAAAATGAAGATGTTCCTCCTTATATATGCATAATACATGTAGCCCCCAAATCTTAAGAGGAGAACATAGTGATAACTTAAGACTTGCTCCAATAAGTGTTTCAACCTTGAAGAAATCTGGTTTGTTCATCTCAATCATATAAACTGAATACTCCATATATGTAGCCCCCAAGTGCCGGGTTGTCATGCTTGCAGCAACATGGGACTTGTAATTGCTTATAAAAACTTCAATCAGTGTAACCCCCAAGGGCCGGGTCATTATGCAATAATGAGCAGGAACTTTGTAAATATAATTATGTAGATTTTAGCAGTGATGTGTAGCCCCCAAGGGCCGGCTTAGTAAGATAATACTGAACCGGGACTTGATATATACTTCAATGAAAATAACATCTTATAATGTAGCTTCCATCGTAGGGCTTGAACCCACGTCCACAAGGTTAAGAGCTTTGTGCTTTACCAACTGAGCAATGGATCCTTCAATATTATGGACGAAAACTTGTGTACCTTGAATTGTTGACAGGAGCAATTGGTAGCCCCCAAGGGCCGGCTCATTATAATATGATGAGTCGGGTCTTCAATAAGACTAGTAAAAATGACTTGACATTAGCCCCCAAGTGTCATGATGCATGCTTGTAGCGACATGAGACTTGCATGTAATCTCGATTTGAATAATGTAGCCCCCAAGTGTCGGGTTGTAAGCCTGCAGTGACTCGGGACTATTCCTTCCATTGTAGAATAAATCATATCCTTTGATAAAATAATAGATATTGCGCTAAAGCGACTTTGAAAACTTAATAATACCGGTTATTAATAACCATAAAAATCCAGCCATGTTGGCTATTCAAGATAATATAATCTGGTGAAAACCTTATTCATTCAATATCATAATGAAAATTCAGCCAAGTTTGGCTATTTGAATAATATAACCC
The DNA here is from genome assembly GCF_056163025.1 of Triticum urartu. Classification (NCBI taxonomy): domain Eukaryota; kingdom Viridiplantae; phylum Streptophyta; class Magnoliopsida; order Poales; family Poaceae; genus Triticum; species Triticum urartu. The sequence continues at coordinate 381,668,215 of NC_141877.1, forward strand.
AATGATTATAAGCGCATGATTCCAATGGCGCAATCCAAATATATATATATACTGGCGACTTATAGTCCAAAACCAGTCCGGTTTAACAAACCTGTTTCTGCATACAACAAGTTTAAAGTGTCCTGGCGGTTTACCGCCGGACGGGTCATAATGCCCAACATATAACCCGGGTTTATAACCAAGGCTACACTTAAGAATAATCAAATATGAAATATATCATACCTGTGACATTGAATCACATTGTTGGTTTTACCAACTTTTTGTAGTAAAGGTGATAACCCCAATCTTGAGTACTGATAACTCCTTCCATATTGTGCCAGTTTAGGATAAAACCGTACCGGGTTGTGATAAACACCAGATTATCCATATTCGATGCTGGCGACTTGTAGTCGAAACCAGGCGAGGTTAATAATCTCCGGATTGTAACTTGTACTGATAACTTATAGTTGACAGCCTAACCGGGTTGAGAAAACTCCAGTTTATAATTGAGTTTGTACTAACAACTGATAGTTGAAAGCTTGTGCCGGGTTAAGAAACACCAGACTGATGACTTATAGTCTGGCCGGGTCAATAGACACCGGTTCAACATAAAATTTATCAAAAGAGAAAAATCTTGGCAAATAAAACCGTGTAGTCGAGGCTTTTCAAGGGCTGCCAGGCCCAAATTCGAGGCTTTTCATGGGATGCCAGGCCGCTGAGTTAAACCATTTGACAAAGCCTTTTAAGATGGCCCTCCAACTAACCAATCATCGTTTTAACTTTGACAAGTTCAGGGTCTCAATGAGAGTAACTGTCAAACGTTCGACAGGTCATGCCAGGATTACCTGGATAGGAGTGGCTTACTTGATGAAGGCAGGTTAACCCGGGGTTTTAGGTGAATACACCAGGCTTCCAAGCCGTGGGTCAATACCCGGCTACAAGGGTCCTTTCAAACTCTTTGGTATTTGACACAAAGAGCCCCCAAGTAACTTTGTGAGCCGTGCCCAATGGGTGCCTATGTTTGAGTTGTGCGTAGCAACAAGACTCTCTTTGGCCCCTTGGGTGTGAAGCTCCCAAGCTTTGTTGTGGCATGATAGCCGGATTAATGGACAGGACTCCGCTTTGCAAGCAGAAGCCCCCATGTGATATATTTCTTAGCTGTGCTCGCCGGGTGCCTATGTTTGAGTTGTGGTGTGTAACAAACTCTCTTTGGCCCCTGATGATCATATTGTCTTGATAGCCGCATCAAGAGGGTAGTAACGCCATGTTCTCTTTGGTGAATACACCTATGTTTGAACAGGAAGCCCTCAAGTAATCATATGAGGATGACCCCATAAGGTAGGACACCCATGTGTGAACCGCGCGTCAGGGCAGCAGGTCCTCTTCGGCAACCTTTAACTTTTTACAAGAGATAAATTCTTCTTGAACCGGGATTTTAAACCGGACATTGAGAGCTTCAAAGCTTTATGGGAGACATCTTTCCCTTGAACCGGATTTTAAACCGAAATCCTCATTTTCAGCCGGAAATTTTCTGACGGCCTTTAAACTCGAACTTGCGAGAAGTTAATTCCTTTTTTGAACCGGAAATTCTTAAACCGGATTTGAGAGCTTCGGAGATTCGTGGGAGAACAGATTTCCCTTGAACCGGATTTTAAACTGGCATTCTTTATTTTGAACCAGAAATTTTCTGACGGCCTTCAAATTGCCATCAATATGGTAGTAGCCTCCGGGATCGGGTTATCTTTCCCTCCAATGTCCTGGGGTTCTTGACTTCACTGAAAACCGGCAACATTTGCTGAGTCATATTACTGTAGCCCCCGAGTCTCAAGGTCACTCGAGGAGTTGACTTGAGATTCTCCATTTTTGACCGTGATATAAACCGGTATGAGTCCTTCAACAGCTCAGTGATATAATTTTTCCTACATTGAAGAACTGAGATGTTGAGCCAGAAATTATCCATCGCGCAGTTTATGATCACCATGGTGAAGCTAAAATCAATCAAGGATGAACCGGCCATGACGTTGTAAGCCGGTGCGGACGGGGAGAGTCGACCACGGGGTCGGACGGGTAAGTCGCCCATAGTGTTGTAAACTGTCGTGGACGAGCGAGTTGTCCTCCATGTTGCAAGCTGGCGCGGACACGTGAACCGGTCGCAAGGGTGGTCGGGCGAGTCGTCCGTGGCATTGTAAGGCGGTGCGGACGGCCGAGTCAGCTGGCACGTTTGATGTAACACCACTCCTTTTTCTTTCAATAGCCGTCCTGCATAAAAATATTACAGGCCAGAATAATTGTTCTTTTGACAAAAAACAATAAATGTTTAATACATAAACTTGGACGAATACCACCTGATGTTTGGGCGGGCAGTAAAACAACCGCAGCATCAGAAGCGGCTTCAGAGAGATGAGTCGGTCGTGGCCTTGTAAACCGGCGCAGACAAGCCAGCTGTCCTCCGTGTCATAAACCGGTGCGGACGCGTGAACCGCCATGAGGGCGGACGGGCGAGTTAATTTCAGGCGTTGTGAGACGCGCGGACGGCGAGTCAATCACGGGCGAAGTCCCGGTGAGTGGATATAGATCGAGCTGCACGGGCGGCGGTTTACGCACACCCGTCCAACAGCAAATGATGAATCATTACCCTTCACACGTCATAATAGATGATGGAGTAGTAGTTGATGATAGGATTTTGGTCTTCATGCACAAAGAAGCAACAACAGATTTGATGCTTTACCTCGGGACTCGATCCCCTTGCGAGTTGCGACCACCTGGACGCGAAGCCAAAAACTTGTCCTTTCCTTTCACAGGATCAACTCCTGGCGCTCTTTCCTTTCAACACCTCATCTTCTAACTGATGCTGAAAGCTCCTGCTGATGTGTTTTTTTTCACCCTATCCTCGGGAGTAGCAGTAGTCAGAAGACACCAAAATATGTAAGTGCTCGGTGCAGCCGATTCGCTTCAATCTCGACGGAAAAAAGGAAATCTCCGAATTCGATCTTGATACAGACAACTGTTCGCTTATCGGTCTTGGTGACTCCTGTATGTAGCGGCAGCGACTCGGCGAATAAAACAAAGCCGCCGTATTTTGATGACTTCAATACGTGCAGATGAAAACCTCCTTTGCACTTGGCTATCTCGTAGCGATGAAGGAAAAAGGTGATCCGGCCACGACGGATCGCCTGCTTGCATGTGACGGCGCACACAGATTTTAAATTTTGAAGTTGACGCAGATCTTTTCAACCTGACTCTTCTTCATCCGACAAATCACGAACTTCTCGATCCCTGGAAGGGATCCCTCCAAGAACTCAACACCACCGTGCGGGAGCCCCACGGTGGGCGCCAACTGTCGTGGAATTGTCACGGCAGATGTCCTTAGTGTCAGGACTTAGTCGCGAGGCCAACGCATCTATGTGGTAGCTTGAGAGGGGTTGAGCGGGATGAGAGACGCGATGTTTTACCCAGGTTCGGCCCCTCACAGTGGAGGTAAAAGCCTACATCCTGCTTCATTGATATTGATGATGATGATGATCATGGTTACAAGAGTGCTCTATCTCAAGAGCTATTGTCTAAACCTAACTTGTCCAACTTGTGGAACTTGTCTCCCTTCCCCCTTTTGGGGAGCCCTACCCCTCCTTATATATGTTGGAGGGGCGGGTTACATGTAGAGTCCTATAAGGATTAGGACTAGTCTATCTCTAATACAAACCGAATACAAGTCCAGGTCTTAACTCCTTGTAAGATAAATGTTCCTCATGACTTTCCTCTTAAACCGGCCCACCATTAACATAAACCGGCCTTCTGGGCCTTGGGCCTTGTCATTCATCTGACCCGTCCACCGGGTCACAAGTGTGTCATAATGTTCCAGTGGGTTGCTTGTAAACCGCCAGGTCAGGGCAGGTCGCCAGTGAATCGCCAAGTGTAAACCGTGTCTCAAGTAAACCGCCAAGTCCAGCCGGGTCACCAATGAGTCTTCAGGCTCGTGAATCGTCATACCAGTGAACCGCCAGACACGTAAATCGCCAATCCTCTGGCGGTTTACCAATGAAACGCCTAGTCCGGCCGGGTTATACTTCCGGCCGGTTTACACCGCGGGGTATATCCCCGACAGTTACCTTATCAAGTTCTACTTTCCTCCCACTCACTTCTTTCGAGAGAAACTCCTTCTCTAGAAAGGATCCATTCTCAGCAATGAATAACTTGCCTTCGGATCTGTGATAGAAGGTGTACCCAACATTTTCTTTTGGGTATCCTATGAAGATTTACTTCTCCGATTTGGATTCGAGCTTATCATGTTGAAACTTTTTCACATAAGCATCGCGGTCCCAAACTTTAAGAAACGACAGCTTAGGTTTCTCGCCAAACCACAGTTCATACGGTGTCGCCTCAACGGGTTTAGATGGTGCCCTATTTAACGTGAATGTAGCTGTCTCTAATGCATAACCCCAAAACGATAGTGGTAATCGGTAAGAGATATCATAGATTGCACCATATCTAATAAAGTACGGTTACGACGTTCGGACACACCATTACACTGTGGTGTTCCAGGTGGCGTGAGTAGTGAAACTATTTCACATTGTTTTAACTGAAGGCCAAACTCGTAACTCAAATATTTTACTTCTGCGATCATATTGTAGAAAGTTTTATTTTTGTTACGATGATTCTCCACTTCACTTTGAAATTCTTTGAACTTTCCAAATGTTTTAGACTTGTGTTTCATCAAGTAGATATACTCATATCTGCTCAAATCATCTGTGAAGATCAGAAAATAATGATACCTGCCATGAGCCTTAATATTCATCGGACCACATACATCAATATGTATGATTTCCAAAAAATGTTTTGCTCGCTCCATTGGTCCGGAGAACGGAGTCTTATTCATCTTGCCCATGAGGCATGGTTCGCAAGCATCAACTGATCATAATCAAGTGATTCCAAAAGCCCATCAGCATGGATTTTCTTTATGCGCTTTATACCAATATGACTTAAACGGCATTGCCACAAATAAGTTGCACTATCATTATTAAATTTGCATATTTCGGCTTCAATATTATGAAAATGTGTATCACCAAGATCAAGATCCAACAAACTATTTTCATTGGGTGTATGACCATAGAAGCTTTTATTCATGTAAACAGAACAACAATTATTCTCTAACTTACATGAATAACCGTATTGCAATAAACATGATCCAATCATATTCATGCTCAACGTGAACACTAAATAACATTTATTTTAGGTTTAACACTAATACCGAAAGTATAGGGAGTATGCGATGGTGATCATATCAATCTTGGAACCATTTCCAATACACATCGTCACTTCACCCTTAACTAGTCTCTGTTCATTCTGCAACTCCCGTTTCGAGTTACTATTCTTAGCAACTGAACTAGTATCAAAATACTGAGGGGTTGCTATAAACACTAGTAAAGTACACATCAATAACATGTATATCAAATATACCTATGTTCACTTTGCCATCCTTCTTATCCACCAATTACTTTGGGTAGTCCCGCTTCTAGTGACCAGTCCCTTTGTAGTAGAAGCACTTAGTCTCAGGCTTAGGTCCAGACTTGGGCTTCTTCACTTGAGCAGCAACTTGCTTTCCGTTCTTCTTGAAGTTCCCCTTCTTTCCTTTGCCCCTTTTCTTGAAACTAGTGGTCTTGTCAACCATCAACACTTGATGTTTTTCTTGATTTCTACCTTCGTTGATTTCAGTATCACAAAGAGCTTGGGAATTGTTTCCGTTATCCCTTGCATATTATAGTTCATCACGAAGTTCTAGTAACTTGGTGATGGTGACTACAGAATTCTGTCAATCACTATTTTATCTGGAAGATTAACTCCCACTTGATTCAAGCGATTGTAGTACTCAGACAATCTGAGCACATGCTCACTGCTTGAGCTATTCTCCTCCATCTTTTAGCTATAGAACTTGTTAGAGACTTCATATCTCTCAACTCGGGTATTTGCTTGAAATATTAACTTCAACTTCTGGAACATCTCATATGATCCATGACGTTCAAAACGTCTTTGAAGTCCCGATTCTAAGCCGTTAAGCATGGTGCACTAAACTATCAAGTAGTCATCATATTGAGCTAGCCAAACATTCATAACGTCTGCATCTGCTCCTGCAATAGGTTAGTCACCTAGCGGTGCATCAAGGACATAATTCTTCTATGCAGCAATGAGGATAATCCTCAGATCACGGATCCAATCCGCATCATTGCTACTAACATTTTTCAACTTAGTTTTCTCTAGGAACATATAAAAATTAAACGGGGAGCAACATCGCGAGCTATTGATCTACAACATAGATATGCTAATACTACTAGGACAAAGTTCATGATAAATTAAAGTTCAATTAATCATATTACTTAAGAACTCCCACTTAGATACACATCCCTCCAATCATCTAAGTGATCATGTGATCCAAATCAACTAAACCATAACCGATCATCACGTGAAATGGAGTAGTTTTCAATGGTCAACGTCACTATGTTGATCATATCTACTATATGATTCACGCTCGACCTTTCGGTCTCAGTGTTCCAAGGCCATATCTGCATATGCTAGGCTCGTCAAGTTTAACCTGAGTATTCTGCGTGTGCAAAACTAGCTTGCACCCGTTGTAGATGGACGTAGATCTCATCACACCCGATCATCACATGGTGTCTGGGCACGACGAACTTTGGCAACAGTGCATACTCAGAGAGAACACTTTTATCTTGAAATTTAGTGAGAGATCATCTTATAATGCTACCGCCGAACTAAGCAAAATAAGATGTATAAAAAATAAACATCACATGCAATCATAATATGTGACATGATATGGCCATCATCATCTTGTGCCTTTGATCTCCATCTCCAAAGCATCGTCATGATCTCCATCGTCACCAGCATGACACCATGATCTCCATCATCTTGATCTATATCAATGTGTCGTCACATGGTCATCTTGCCAACCATTGCTCTTGCAACTATTGCTATCGCATAGCAATAAAGTAAAGCAATTATTTTGCGCTTGCATCTTATGCAATAGAGAGACAACCATAAGTCTTTTGCCAGTTGCCGATAACTTCAAGAAAACATGATCATCTCATACAACAACTTATATTTCATCACGTCTTGACAATATCACATCACAACATGCCCTGCAAAAACAAGTTAGACGTCCTCTACTTTGTTGTTGCAAATTTTACGTGGCTGCTACGGGCTTAGCAAGAACCGTTCTTACCTACGCATCAAAACCACAATGATAGTTTGTCAAGTTGGTGCTGTTTTAACCTTCGCAAGGACCGGGCGTAGCCACACTCAGTTCAACTAAAGTTGGAGAAACTGACACCCGCTAGTCACCTGTGTGCATAGCACGGCAGTAAAACCAGTCTCGCGTAAGCGTATGCGTAATGTCAGTCCGGGCCGCTTCATCCAACAATACCGCCGAACCAAAGTATGACATGCTGGTAAGAAGTATGACTTATATCGCCCACAACTCACTTGTGTTCTACTCGTGCATATAACATCAACGCATAAAACCTGGCTCGGATGCCACTGTTGGGGAACGTAGTAATTTCAAAAAAATTCCTACGCACACGCAAGATCATGGTGATGCATAGCAACGAGAGGGGAGAGTGTTGTCCATGTACCCTCGTAGACCGAAAGCGGAAGCGTTAGCACAATGCGGTTGATGTAGTCGTACGTCTTCACGATCCGACCGATCAAGTACCGAACGTACGGTACCTCCGAGTTCAGCACACGTTCAGCCCGATGACGTCCCTCGAACTCCGATCCAGCTGAGTGTCGAGGGAGAGTTTCATCAGCACGACGATGTGGTGACGATGTTGATGTTCTACCGACGCAGGGCTTTGCCTAAGCACCACTACAGTATTATCGAGGTGGACTATGGTGGAGGGGGGCACCGCACACAGCTAAGAGATCCAAGGGATCAATTGTTGTGTCTTTGGGGTGCCCCCCTGCCCCCATATATAAAGGAGCAAGGGAGGAGGAGGCCGGCCCTAGGAGGGGGCGCGCCATGTGTGGAGTCCTACTAGGACTCCCTAGTCCTAGTAGGATTCCACCTCCCATATGGAATAGGAAAAGAGGAAGGGAAAAGGACAAGGAAGGAAGGGGGCGCCCCCCTTCCCTAGTCCAATTCGGACCAGACCAAGGGGAGGGGTGCGGCCACCCTTGAGGCCCTTTTCCTTCTTTCCCGTATGGCCCAATAAGGCCCAATACGTATTCCCGTAACTCTCCGATACTCCAAAAAATACCCGAATCACTCAGAACCTTTCCGATGTCCGAATATAGTCATCCAATATATCGATCTTTACGTCTTGACCATTTCGAGACTCCTCGTCATGTCCTTGATCTCATCCGGGACTCCGAACTTCTTTGGTACATCAAAACTCATAAACTCATAATATAACTATCATCGAAACTTTAAGCGTGCGGACCCTACGGGTTCGAGAACTATGTAGACATGACCGAGACATGTCTCCGGTCAATAACCAATAGCGGAACCTGGATGCTCATATTGGCTCCCGCATATTCTACGAAGATCTTTATCGGTCAGACCGCATAACAACATACGTTGTTCCCTTTGTCATCGGTATGTTACTTGCCCGAGATTCGATCGTCGGTATCTCAATACCTAGTTCAATCTCGTTACCGGCAAGTCTCTTTACTCGTTCTGTAATACATCATCCAGCAGCTAACTCATTAGTTGTAATGCTTGCAAGGCTTAAGTGATGTGCATTACCGAGAAGGCCCAGAGATACCTCTCCGACAATCAGAGTGACAAATCCTAATCTTGAAATATGCCAACCCAACATGTACCTTCGGAGACACCTGTAGAGCTCCTTTATAATCACCCAGTTACGTTGTGACGTTTGGTAGCACACAAAGTGTTCCTCCGGTAAACGGGAGTTGCATAATCTCATAGTCATAGGAACATCTATACGTTATGAAGAAAGCAATAGCAACATACTAAATGATCAAGTGCTAAGCTAACGGAATGGGTCAAGTCAATCACATCATTCTCCTAATGATGTGATCCCGTTAATCAAATGACAACTCATGTCTATGGCTAGGAAACATAACCATCTTTGAGCAATGAGCTAGTCAAGTAGAGGCATACTAGTGACATACTGTTTGTCTATGTATTCACACATGTATTATGTTTCCGGTTAATAAAATTCTAGCATGAATAATAAACATTTATCATGATATAAGGACTTATATAATAACTTTATTATTGCCTCTAGGGCATATTTCCTTCAGGTATCTCAAGGGGCGTCAACTTGCAACTACGGCCACGCCGCGCTGGAGAGACCCCCAAGGAAACATCCTCGTGCGTTCCACGGAACATCAAGGTGCATTTGTATGAGTAGTTTATCTTGTGAGAGAAAAGGATGAACGAGGGAAGGTCTCTAGAGATAAAGATGGACACTACTACTACCAATGTAATGGACCATGCGTTGCAATGGATCCAAAGTAGTAGAATAATACTTGTTCACGTGCTTGAAATATAAACACTCTAGTTTTGATATACATGTGTCAGCAGACATGACAGCTTGTCCATGGAAGTTGAACCACGGCGACCATCACGTTTCTTGTTTCTACCACTAAGCCACTGAAGTTCGGTCCCGTGGGCCCCGAGAGGGAACTGTAACTCCTGCGGCAGGCCTTGTGGTGCTCCCGCAGTACGAGCTCGTGCCAAAACTGGAATTTGTTTCTTACTACTACCAACTAGTACTAGTAAGGTACACGTGCATTGCACGCATGAGATTCTGGTGGTTTGTGCATTATGCTTCTACATGTGGAGCTTTCTGGATTCTAACATGTGGCAAAATCTGGTGGAATGTAAGGTTAGGAAAGTTTGATTAACTTAGGCGAGTGTTTGATTCAAGCCACACCTTAGGAAAGCCACACTAAGGCCCCACATGACATACACACAGAAAATGTGGCAATATTCCCTTAGGCTTGCCAACTTGTTTCTCTCGTTTTGAAGAACTAATAACTTTGCCTAAGCTTAGTTGTGGCAAAGTTAGGGTCTGTTTGATTCAAAGGATTTCCATAGGATCTTTGAAGGATTAGAATCCTTAGGAATTTTTCCTACATTGGTCGTTTGATTCATAGGATTGAATCATGTAGAATATTTTCCTAAGGATTCATTTGTACTACGTTTCACAGGAATTCTAACATGCACTCCAACCTCTTGAAACAAATCCTTTGTTTTTCATGTGACACAATCAAACAAACTCAAATCCTATAGGGATCCAATGAACATGCCATTCCAATCCTACTTTTTTCATGTTCCTGTGTTTCTGCAATCCTATGAATCAAAGAGGCCCTTAGTCATGAATTAAGTTCAACCATGGAGTCTTCTAGATTATACATGTTGCAGAATCTGGTGGATGATATCCAACGGCCAGTAGTGCTCGGATTTGCTATCTTTGTACCGTCGGATTGGCTTCATCCAACGACCAACTTTCAAAGTTTTTCACACACTATATAGGGGGTACAGATATAGATGTGCCGGTCCGTTGCAATGGATCCAAAGTATATATATATATATTTAGTGGAGTGCACTCTAAACACATTACCTATTTATTTTTCTCTAACCTTCCGTAGCCATGCAACCAAGCCACATAAGCTTCATGGGTGCCCCCCACATCATATTATTCATACTACGTTGATTGAAAAAAAGATAAATCACCCAAAACAAGATCTTCCCGTTTTTTGTTCCTACGATGTTGTGTCGTGCACGTACCTACTAGTTGTATAGTGGTAGTACTAGTAATATAGTATTAGGAGTACAAACTTGGTACTAGTAGGAGTAGTACTAGTATAGAATGCTCCTACTCTATCAACGAGCCCCATCTGACACCAAATTTCTTGGCTTCCGTGCTACAGCTAGATCTTCCCCTCGTTTCTTTTTTCCAACCCGGCGGTGGGCGGGGTGTCCGTTTGCTCAACGGCGGTCCCACATGAAAGTGAAAATGCTAGGCAACACGCCATCCCTAAGCCATGTGTCGTGCCGGACGGGCCGTGTTGTACTCCCGATTCCCGGGCGTGTGGTGGTGCGATGCGAACACGGCAGGCCATTTCCTTTTACCAGCAATGTGCTCGTGCGTTGCGACGGATCCAAAGTAGTAGAATAGTAGTATTTGTTCACAAACTTGAAAGAAATCACTATTGTTTTGATATATTCCTAATATATTACTCCCTCCGTACCTAAATATTTGTCTTTTTTGAGATTTCAAATGGACTATCACATACGGATTATATAGACATATTCTAGTGTTTCTAGCAAGATGCCCGCGCGTTGCACAAAGTTGATGGAAAAGGTAAGCACAACTTATAAATTGACGGATCGAGTACTAGTTATAGTGATGCATATAATTAAGCAAAGGGATCACACATGTCGGTATTGACTGGAACGAGAATGCAACAGCACAATAAGAATTAAGGCCACGATGATGTGATCGTAGTGGTGGTTACAGAAGGCAAGAAGAAAGATGGATCCACGAACGTATGACCTCCTCCTCCTCAACATAGTGCGTCGGGCCACCGACCGGCGGCTAAGGAGCGGCGGCTTTTGTGGCGAGGTCGAGGTGCTTCTCAGCAAAGGCATCCAAGGCTTCCAACCGGTTGAGGAAGGCCAACGTCGTAGCATCCTCACTGGCCTTGTAGATACCTATGTACACGATTTCCTCGTACAATTGGATGTGTAGGTCGAAGAATTCTTGCAGGGCGAGGCGCCTCGCGGCGAGCGCGACCTCCAGGTGGACATTCTTCGTGGCATCGGCGGGCAGTCGCAGGGCCACCAGTGCTTGAAAGAGGTTCCGGCCATGGAGGCCGATTAGGGTGGCAGGCAATGAGGAGCCCGGGCACGCGGGCTGGAGGAGTACGGCAATGTCGTCCGCGAGCTTCTTGAGGACGGTGAACTTGTTGCTGGTGGCAACGATCATCTGGTCCAACTGAGAGTCGTAGTTGGCGTCGAAGGCGGCCATCCACCAGCCGGTCTCCAACACCGTTTGGAGACGATCCTCAGTGCCATGCCGCAGGCCGGCGTCGTGGACCATCTGGCGCAGCCGCTGGCCGCTCACGAGCATCGCCGCCATGGGTCTGGAGTGAGCTCTTTTGCACTTAGTGTAGGTGCTTAGGCAAATGCTTAGGTGCGTACGATGTGGTAGATGCATTGGAATGGAGGGGCGCCTTTATATGAGGGCAATGAGGGCAAACTGCGTTGCATTCACATCGTGCAACCTCTTTTCCCGGACCTCCTCCCATTACTTCCCTCAAGCATTAGTTGAAGAAGGATGCATTGGTCGTTCAACATATCGGGAACCGCTACTCCCTCCCTCGTCTGCATTAAAGCCGTATCGGGAACTGCGCCGCCCGCTGTCAAATCGAATACTCCCTCCATCTAGGTGAGTATTAAGTCATCTTACGAAAACCAAATAGTAAACACATAGGCGTGGTGCATTAACTCTCACGTTGTTTCTTATTTTTTGACATAAATAGAGGAATCAACCAAGAAGAGATGTGGGGCTTGTATGCTTTTAATGACTTGAGACTATCAAACATGACATGTAGTGGTCAGTTCGTTGCACAAGAACAAATACAACCCACGTCAGCACACACGCATCTTATATAGCATCACATCCAATGGCTATAAAAGATGAATGAGACCAAATTATATCTCATCTAGATGAGTTCTAGCAAAGATGTATTAATAATACTTAGTACTCATGTGCCATGTATCATATATTAGTATCATGTAGTACTTTATTCATTTATTAGGTATCCAGATGGCACTGCACCGCCAAGAAAAGAGGGTAACATCAAAATTATGGACTACTTTTTTGAGTATGTTGGTAAGGTCCGGTCATAGTCACTTGTTGAAATCTCTAAAAAGACAAATACTCCCTCCGTCCGGAAATACTTGTCATCAAAATGGATAAAAGGAAATGTATCTAGATGTATTTTAGTTTTAGATACATCTCTTTTTATCCATTTTGGTGACAAGTATTTTCGGACGAAGGGAGTAGAAAGCAGAGTTGGTGATGATGGTGTGCGTGCCATCCTGCAATATAGGCCGTCGGATTTATATCTAACGGATAGGAAAGAAACTATGGCAATTTTGCAAAAATATACCCACACGTCTCTCTACATTCGCAAATAAGGCCTTCCCTCGTTCAACCCTTTCTCTCACAAGATAAACTACTCATAAAAATGCATCTTGATGTTCCGTGCAACGCACGGGCAGCTAGCTTATTTCTTTTAAAATAGTTGCTGAGATAATTGGGTTGAAGTGATATATTTTATGTCTGCCCCGAATGATTTCAGATTCACTAGTAGTAACAAAGAAAAGGTTGCCTTGTTAATTAACATAAAATAGGGTGAAAACTATCACATGAGGCCGATAAAAACAAGGCACACTGGGTTCAGCATCATCGTCACTACAGCTGTGCGCGCGTGAGAAGTCTACATATCGAGGGGGCTACCGAGCGAGGCACCGAGACACAATGTTTGAGAGAGAAACCAATTGACAGATTATGATCAGATCGAGTTGTCACCCTTCTGCTGTCATTGTTGGGGGGAGAGAAAGACGTATCGAGAGTGTGCGCGGTAGGCACAGAGGCACAACTAGCGAGTGTGTGTGTGTGTGTGTTCGAAATAGGAGTAGATAGATTATTATCAAGATCGATGTGCCACCCTACTAGCTCCTTCGGTGTCGGGTAGTGTGTGTGTGTGTGTATGTTTGAGAGACAAGCCAGTCGATATATTAGTATCAAGATCGAGGCTTCACCCTACTCCTTCGGTGTTGGGAAGTGTGGGTGTGTGTGGGGGGGGGGGGTAGTGACACTCACATATCTCTACTCTTATAAAAAACAGAGTTGGTGATGATGGTGTTCCTGCCATCCTGCAATATAGGCCATCCAATTTATATCCGACGGACATGAAGGAAACTATGGCAATTTTGCAAAAAGATACCCACACCCCTCTCCGCATTTGCAAATAAGGCATTCCCTCGTTCATCCTTTTCTTTCACAAGATAAACTTCTCATACAAATGCATCTTGATGTTCCGTGCAATGCATGGGCATCTTGCTAGTAGGGAGAAGAAGTTTGTGTGACACATATCTAGCTATATTAAGGGATAGGTAGATAACATATGTGTGAGAGACATTAGTGGCTATGGGTGGGCGGAATTAAAGGGGTGGGCGTGTTAGACATAGAGAGCATGTGTGTTTCTGTGTGAGAGACTTGTAGGACGGGGTAGAAAGACGAATTTAACCCTGACGGAGGGAGAGAAATACACGAAGTGCACGTGTGTGATTCTGATGCCCATAGGGAAATGAGATATGTATGTGTGTGAGAGAGATTGCACAATTCATTCATGTATCACTATCTAGCGATTGTGGACGTGCGTCGCTTGAACATAAGTCAATATCTACTTCGTATCGTGGCCAAAGGTACAATATCGATTCAACGCTATAAAGATTGGACACTCACATATCACATTTTTTTTCTATTTAAATAAGCCTTTTTAGTTGTGCATGCCAAAGTTACAGTGACGTTTCTTCAAACAACCAATGTAGCTATCATGAACATGCACCATTGTTACTCTTGCATTCAAATTCATTAGTCTTGGATGATTTAAGTTTCTATTTTGAAGTAATATATATAATATTCATATATGAATTCAACGGGTACGCAATTTATGAAATGGAGGCTATGTAATCATATGAGGTAACACTTTTAAGTAGCTGACTACAATATCCATTTCTTTTTGTGCGCCTCTACACTAACACGTCAATGCATTATGTTTAAAGTAAATAACCAATGGCACTAAATTATCTATTTACACGAGAAATACATAGGCTGAGCGTTTGATCCCTTTTTTTGCGAACGCGCCACTACACCCGTACGATTGGCCGCGCCCTTTTGAACGCCCAAGTTATCGGCGCATCATCCCGAGTTATTGTCTTTTTTCTGGGGTGGACTTCACACCAGTTATTAACTGTTGACGCGTGCCCCGTGTACATAGTCTAGCATGACCTTCCCGCTAGCACAGTCCAAAATTAGTTGAAACTGGATACGAACGATCCCGCGGGCGGCAAAATCTCCCGCCTCCTTCTAAAATTTCCGCCACCTTAGTCTTTAGCATGCGAAATCCCCCTTTTGTCCTTGGTGCACGGAGACCAACAGTTACAATACCGCCCTCATCTACATGATAGGTCGGGGCTGCTTTGGTAACTTCCGGTTCCCCCACTACACGGCACCCCCATTTCCTCTCCACCTCCCGCAAAAACGACTAACTCCACAGCACCAGAGCATCTTACATCACGCCATCCGTACTTCATCGCCCTTTCTCCCCTCCCCTCTCGAAACCCTAGACTGCTCATCCACTGGCGTACCGTAGCCCATTCACTGCCAGCGGCGTCCACCTCGTCGGATCTGCTTCTACGGCCGCATCTACCCCTCCCACCTCCCCTAGAAACAAGTAGACTGCTCATCCACCATTGTACCACAACCCATAAAGTGTCGGCCTTGTCCACGGCGCCGGATCTGCTTTGCCGATACTCTCGTCAAGCGTTGCGCATCTGCAGCGGCTCATTCGTACTCCCCACTGGAGACGCTTCGTCCACACCCCCCGGAGTCGCCCCACCAATGCCCCCGTCGACGGCCTCTGATCCTCTTCGCCGACACCTTCCTCAACCCTACCGGAGCCGCTTCGCCGACACCTTCCTCAACCCTACCGGAGTAGCTTCGCCTATATCATTCTCAACCCTACAGGGGCCGCTTTGCCAACTCACAAGTCCACGGCCTCAGATCCGCTTCCTCGCACCCTCATCCAACCTACCGGAGCAGCTTCTGACGCCCCATCCACGGCCGCAGATCCGCATCGTCGACACCACCCTTAACCCAACCACCGGAGCAGCTTCTGACGCCCCGTCCACGGCCGCAGATCCGCATCGTCGACACCATCCTTAACCCAACCATCGGAGCAGCTTGACCTATGCCCTCATCCACGGCCATAGATCCGCTTCGCCCACACCGTAGTCCACCCTACCGGAGCCGCTCCATAAACACCCTACTCGGCGGTTCTAGATCTCCTTACCGGACCCCGACAGCCAGTGCAGCGTCATCACCCTCGACATTTCTAACCTGATTCCCATAGTATGGAGAGATGCCAAGCACCCGGCACAGCCTAGGTACTTGTCACCTTTAAACCCGTCCAGCATTACCTGCCCGATGTACTTCAAATATACTAACCGGTCGCTGTTACCTGTTATGCAGCTGGCAAAAACTACAAGGACGATGTTTCTTCTGGATCTAACAGCTTGGCCAACCAAGATCCTGGACTGAGGCATTGCTATGATCTTGTAAGCGCGTCTCTCTCTCTCTCTTGTATTGTTCTGTGCCTGCCAGCGTGCTTTGCTAGGATTTTCGACCAGTAATCCCTTTGTGCAGACAATGATTTCTACTACTGGCTGCTAAATTAGATATGTAGATGTCATACATGATACTACCTCGTACCTCCGTTCCTAAATATAAGTCTTTCTAGAGATTCCACTATAGGCTACATACGGAGCAAAATGAGTGAATCTACACTCGAAAATGCATCTATATACATCTGTATGTGGTCCATACTGGAATTTCTACAAAGACATATATTTAGGAACAGGGGCAGTACATTACACAAAATCGTAGGTGGCATGTAGGAATTCCAGTGCACTACATTAGGCTCCCTTAGAGTGCCTGCTAGTCCAGCATACAGAGTCATGGCTAGTTTATGGTGCGCACACAATCGTTAATTGGTGGTTTAAATATGCGCAAGGGATATGCAATGTAGTATCATGTAGAGATGTCTGAAATTAGCCGTGTCAACTTGCAGATAGGGTTACACAATGAAGAAGTACAAGATGTATGTGGCAATTTCATGGAACATCGCAAAAAAAGGAGAGGCAGTGGTGAGCCTATACAGTGTGCCATGGTACGTCACTCCTCCATTGCAATCATCGTGACATGTTATTTGTATGTCAGTTCTATTAGCCAAGTTTCTTAGGGACAATTATTACGAGTTATCCTAAGAAAATAAGCACATGTGAATATAAGCTCCATGTAATAAGCCAACTAGTTCTTTTCATTGCGTTTTCAGCTTATCTTTGGTATGATCAGTGGAAAGTCTAGATTGCATTATATTTTTTTCATTTTACTGCCCATTTGGAAATTAATTTGACTTGCAAACATCACAAATTGAACCCAGTGCAGTAATTAATATGATAGGAAAACAGACCATCACTATTTGCTCAAAATGCAAATACAAAGATACCATCTACTTGGCACAATCTACTTTGGTCAATGTTTTCCATAGAGATCCCATTGCCTAATTTAAACGAAGAATGCATGACCCACATTTAAATTAAGAACAATTATTTATTGAAATTCGATGGTCCAAGTGGCTGGTTATTATCGTATAGCAGCACCACCTGAAAGCATCATATAGCAGCAGCAGTAGCTCATAGCAACTCATCATACAACAGCAGCAGCAGTCTGCAATTCATCATATACCAGCAGCAGCTCATAGCAATTCATCATATAGCAGCAGGAGCAGCTCATAGCAATTCATCATATAGCAGCAGCAGGAGCAGCTCATAGCAATTCATCATATAGCAGCAGCAGGAGCAGCTTGTAGAAAGTCATCATATAGCAGCAGCAGGAGCAGCTTGTAGCAACTCATCATATAGCAGCAGCAGGAGCAGCTTGTAGCAACTCATCATATAGCAGCAGCAGCAGCTCATAGCAATTCATCATATAGCAGCAGCAGCAGCTCATAGCAACTCATCATACAGCAGCAGCAACTCATAGCAATTCATCATATAGCAGCAGCAGGAGCAGCTCATAGCAATGCATCATATAGCAGCAGCAGAAGCAGCTCATAGCAATTCATCGTATAGTGGAAAGGGCAGAGGAGATGCAAGCGGGCAGGACAATGAATGCGTGCGTGTTTGTTTTTACTTGAGGGTCAGGTGTGACACGGGCGTCAGCAGTTGCATTTTGAGTGTAATATAGGCAGACAACAGAGTCATTTCACTATTCCCCTTCCCTTCAATTTTTAGTGAGGTTCTACCCGAAACACCCCCCTCCAAAGCGAAATTAGTTAAGCCCAAGCCCATAACTCAAAAATGACTTCTTTACATCTTTTATGGCTTATTTTGACAATATGCCCTGAAAAGGCGGAATCGAACTGGCCTTAACCAGCAATTCAATTGTGCGTGCAATGATGAATCACTCATGCCTGCTATCTGTACATTTAGGCATCATCATACATGGCATAACCTAATACATGTGCATTCCATTGTAGAATCTGGAATATGCAATGTTTATGTTAGTTCATACGTTGCACATGATGTTTAAATGCCCCTTAAATCTGGTCAATCAAGTGATGGTATTTAAGCCTCCTTCTTTGCTTCTTTTCTTGATATGTAAGATTTGCTCACACATCTGTTCAATTGCTTGTTTGCATCAGCCAGCCATACTAGGACTGTTTGCTTTGATTACTTGTTGTTCTTGACATAACACTCTAATAGAGCTTGTGAACGATTTAAACACTAAGGGCTGCTGTACTGGGGCCTTGTCTAACTCATAGGTGACATAAAGGTTTGGTTGTACACTACAGTAGGCTCTCCAAGAGTACCTGGAGATCCAGTTCGAAGGTATGCCTAGTTTCTACATAGTGCAGACATAGTAAATGCTCATTTCATTGTGTGCAAGTGCAAGAGATGCGGCATGTTTCATTATGTGGTGTTGTTTTGTTATAATCTTATTCTTTTGTGTTCACAGACTGGAAAGTATGCATATTTATCTTCGAAGGAGACGAGTAACTAGTTTGTGTCACCTTGCAGAGGGGTTGCAATGAAGATAAGATTGAGGATTTCCAAGTACAAGATGTTAGGAAGGAGCCTTGCAAGAGAAGTAGGAGCTGCGCTAAGCCTCTTCAACCTGCTAAGGTAAGTCACTGTATGCAACTCAACAGTTCAATTCCTTGTTTGTTTCAGTCATAGTTAATTTTGTCTTTTCAATTGCTTTATTTGTCCTTAGTTAATGAGATGCCCAAATAATCATGCCTGATGTTCGGTACTTGTATCACTATTAGTTGACATAATTAAAGGCCTTACCATTTAATTACTCTGCCGAAGTCTGCCTGAAGCTTTGAAGTCTATTAACCAACTATTATTGCATGAGGCTCACAATCTAGTTTATACTACGCTAATGATTGCATAGTTTTGCCTGCTGTAGTATGTTTGTATGAAACCCTCTGTTGTTCATTATGCTCCCTAAGACTTTAATTGAGGCACAGAATGGCCAACTGCTTGCTTACTTATACGCAACGTGCTGTCTAAATTTGTAACTTGTCTGTGTTTTCGATTGGGCCCCAACATCATGCTCGTCTGGTGAGATAAGAGGGATTTCTGTATGCAGGCTGCACAGACTATCTTTTTTATAATTTTTAAAATATCACCTGCTTATGCTTCATGACGTGTAACTTTTTTTTTGAAAGTGACGTGTAACATTATTGTTAGTCCTATTTTGCCATGTAGTACAAAATAGTGTCTTGTTCGCTTCACTGTTGTAACTATATTTTTGCCCTAGTCATGTGTACTTATAGAAACATTTCAGGATGAAGTGACATCAACACAAAGATCTACGAGCAGTGCGGCATGGCCGTTACCGAATGATTATGGATTGGAATTGGAATGTGTTGATGTTCTCGAGCATCAACTAGAGGTGGCAAGACAGCGTGTACATGATTGTCAACGTATAATCAACAAGTTGAGACTGGACATGCAAGTATTAGATGCAGGAGTCAAAAAAATGAAACAAGACACTGAGGTAACCATGAAGGAATTGGAGATTTTGCAGACTGAAATTTGTGCTATCTGAATCCGGCCAATCCTATTTTCTGAAGAGATTATAGTTCAAATGGAGTTAAGTTGATGCGCGTCCATGATATATGAGCTGTATTTGCCCAGTGTATGTAATTTGTTGTTTGTGTATGCTTTATTATCACCTGTGCCGAACCATAATGCCCAGTGGGTATAATCGGCTGTAATTTCTTTATTGTATAGTGTAGGATTATTCTACCTTTCTATGCCTTGATCTCTTTGTTGTAATGGTGTAGGCTTTTTAGAGGTGATAGTATTGAGTAGGATAATTCTTTGAATATGCTATATCGTTCAAACGGGGGCCAATTCACCTGACCATGGCCCTTCACGGGCCGTCAGATCCATGGGCCTTCTATGTCTCGTAGGATCCATGGGCCTTCTACGTCTCGTAGGATCCATGGGCCTTGTACGTCTCGTAGAATCCATGGGCCTTGTACGTCTCGTAGGATCCATGGGCCGCCGGCTCATTTATGGGTCTTGTACGGGCCTTTAATGGGCTATAGATGGGCCTTTAATGGAAATCGTACGTTTTATGGGCTGACCATAATGAGCCGTTAATAGGCCGTATTTGGTGATGCTATGAAAATGGCCCAACAGACTAACGGTCCGCAAATGGGCCGACTGTAACGACGGGCTGAATTTGGCCCACAAACAGAAAATGACAGTAACGGACCATAAGTAACCGAATGCTGCAAATGAGCCCAAGAATAAATGGGCCCTCAGAAGGCCGAAAGTTAACTTGGGCTGGAAATGGCCCAACGGAATAACGGGCCATTAATGGGTATAAAGTGATACATTGTTCATTACGGGCCAGTTTCACCACGGGCCGTTAATGGGTGTAAAGTAATACACTGTTCATTACGAGCCAGTTTCAGCACGGGCCGCTAATGGGCTAAGAGTTACAAAGGGCCTCATATGGGCCTAAAGACGTCATGGGCTATAAATGGGACAGAAGTGAAAACGGGCTGGAATCATATTGGACGGCCCAGATGATGCTACTGGGCCTAATTCGGATAGGGCGTAACGGGCCTTGGATTAGCGGGCTGTAAATGGGCTATATGCGAACATGCCGTTAAAAGGCTTTCCATGGGCCGGCCCGCCAGCTTTTGACCAAGTCAAATGGGCCGTCCTTTTCACAGGAATGGGCCACTATTGGGTCGTGCCACGTGTCGACGTATCATAGGCGCCTTCTGTCCAGTGAGTGGATGACATCTGTCCCAACGATGAGCCGACACGTGTTTCCTCTAGCCAATGATGATTTTACACGTGGAAAATCCCCATTGGTCGGGGCTGTTAATGGGTTATCGGATCCAAAACCCGACCCGATAGCTTAACGGCGTTCCGTTACAGTGGATGCCACGTGTCGGTCACCCTTGACGAAAGCACTTCTGTGACGCGCGCTTTATTGTCATGGAAGTGGACACTTCCGTGATGATAATTTTGGTAATGTCATGGAACACTTCTACGACAGCACAGGTATGACTATCTTGATTCTGTCATAAATTTGTCATGGATGTACATGCATGACAAAAAAAGCGACCTACTGTGACAAACATGTATCATCACGGAAGTGTATTTTTTTGTAGTGTATTCATGATAAAGGTTTATTATTCATGCTATAATTGTATTGATCGGAAACGTAAATACATGTGTGAATACATAAACAAATACCGTGTCCCTAGTAAGCCTCTACTAGACTAGCTCGTTGATCAAAGATGGTTAAGGTTTCCTAACCATAGACATGTGTCATCATTTGATAACGGCATCACATCATTAGGAGAATGATGTGATGGACAAGATCCATCCGTTAGCTTAGCATAATTGCCGTTCAGTTTATTGCTATTGCTTTCTTCAAGTCAAATACATATTCCGTCGACTATGAGATTATGCAACTCCCTAATACCGGAGGAATACCTTGTGTGCTATCAAATGTCACAACATAACTGGGTGATCATAAAGATGCTCTACAGGTATTGCCGAAGGTGTTTGTTGAGTTGGCATAGATCGAGATTAGGATTTGTCACTCCGAGTATCGGAGAGGTATCTATGGGCCCTCTTGGTAATACACATCATAAGCTTGCAAGAAAATGACTAAGGAGTTAGTCACGAGGTGATGTATTATGGAACGAGTAAAGAGACTTTCCGGTAACGAGATTGAACTAGGTATAGAGATATCGACGATCGAATCTCGGGCAAGTAACATACCGACAGACAAAGGGAATTATGTATGTTGTTATAAAGGTTCAATTGATAAAAGATCTGCATGAAATATGTAGGAATCAATATGGGCATCCAGGTCCCGCTATTGGTTATTGACTGGAGAGATGTCTCGGTCATGACTACATAATTCCCGAACCCACAGGGTCGCACGCTTAACGTTCGTTGACGCTAGAGTAGTATTGAGATATTTGATGACTGGTAAAAAAATGTTGTTCGGAGTCCCGGATGAGATCCCGAACGTCACGAGGAGTCTCGGAATGGTCAAGAGGTAAAGATTTATATATGGGAAGTCATATTTTGGGTTCCAGAAAAAGTGCAGTTTTTTTGGTATTGTACTGGGAAGCTTCTAGAATGTTCCGGAGGATTCCGAAAGTCCACAGGTGTGTCCACCATGATCCAAGGGCTGGCATGGGCTGCAGGGAGGTGCCCTGGCCTTATTGGGCTAGGTGCACCAAGTCTTCAAAAGCCCATGTGGCTAGGGAAGGCAAAAAAAGGAAAGAGTCCTAGTAGGAATAGGATTGGACTTGGAGTCCAAGTCCTCTCCCCCTTAGATGCGCCCTAGTGCTTGGAGGGGCTGTTTCTCACTCCCCCCCTCCTATATATAGAGGGAAGGGGTGCCCCAAGAGGACACAGCAAGCCCTTGGCGCCCCTCTCTCTCCCGTTACTCCGTAGTTCCACCGCCTCGTCCCGATGACGCTTAGCGAAGCATTGTCGGTACTCCACCACCACCATCACCAACCACGCCGTCGTGTTGGTTGTGATCCCATCTACTTCTCCTCTCTCGCTTGGTGGATCAAGAAGGAGGAGACGTCATCGAGCCGCATGTGTACTAAACTCGGAGGTGCCGTCCATTCGGCACTAGATCGGTTGGATCATGATCGGATCGCGAAGAGTACGACTATCTGCTTACGGTCTACGAGGGTATGTAGACGAACTTTCCCCTCTCGTTGCTATGCATCTCCATGGATAGATCTTGCGTGTGCGTAGATTTTTTTGTTTTCAATGCAACGTTTCCCAACAGTGGCATCATGAGCCAGGTCTATGCGTAGATGATATGCACGAGTAGAACACAAAGAGTTGTGGGCGGCGATAGTCATACTTCTTACCACCAAAGTCTTATTTTGATTCGGCGATATTATGGGATGAAGCGGCCCGGACCAACCTTACATCTCCACGCACATGATACCGGTTCCACCGACTAACATGCAACTAGTTCTGCATAAAGGTGGATGGCGGATGTCTGTTTCTCCTACTTTAGTTGAATCGAATTTGACTACGGTCGGTCCTTGAAGAAGGTTAAAACAACAAACTTGATGAATCACCATTTTGGTTTTGGCCATAGGTAAGAACGGTTCTTGCTAGAAACCTGTAGCAGCCACGTAAAACTTGCAACAACAAAGTAGAGGACGTCTAACTTGTTTTTGCGGGGATGTTGTGATGTGATATGGTCAAGACATGATATGATATACATTATTGTATGAGATGATCATGTTTTGTAAGATATCAGGCAACCGACATGAGCCTTATGGTTGTCTCTTTATTGTATGAAATGCAAACACCATGTAATTGCTTTAGTTTATCGCTATGAGTTAGCAATAGTTATAGAAGCAATAGTTGGCAAGACAGCCACGACGCAACGATGGAGATCAAGGTGTCGAGCCGGTGATGATGGAGATCATGACGATGCTTTGGAGATGGAGATCAAAAGCAGGAGATGATGATGGCCATATCATGTCACATATTTTGATTGCATGTGATGTTTATCTTTTATCCATCTTATTTTGCTTAGAACGGCGGTAGCATTATAAGATGATCCATTCACTTAAATTTCAAGATATAAGTGTTCTCCCCGAGTATGCACCATTGCAAAAGTTCATCGTTTCGAGACACACGTGATGATTGGCTGTGATAGACTCTACATTCACATAAAACGGGTGCAAGACAGTTTTGCACATGCAGAATACTTGGGTTAAACTTGACGAGCCTAGCATGTACAGACATGGTCTCGGAACACTGGAGACCGAAAGGTCAAACACGAGTCATATAGTAAATATGATCAACATGAAGATGTTCACCATTGAAGACTACTCCATATCACGTGATGATCAGACTTGGTTTAGTTGATATGGATCATGTATCACTTAGACAACATGAGGGATGTTGATTTAAGTGGGAGTTCATTAGTAATTTGATTAATTGAACTTAATTTATCATGAACTTAGTCTTGATAGTATTTGCATAACTATGTTGTAGATCAATTGCTCGCGGTATAGCTCCCCTATTTTTGATATGTCAGTAGAGAAAAATAAGTTGAAAGAGGGAAGTGGCAATGATGTGGACTGGGTCCGTGATCTGAGGATTATCCTCATTGCTGCACAGAAGAATTATGTCCTTGATGCACTGCTAGGTGACAGACCTATTGTAGGAGTAGATGCAGACGTTATGAACGTTTGGCAAGCTCGATATGATGAATACTTAATATTTTAGTGTACCATGCTTTACGGCTTAGAACCAGGACTTCAAAAACATTTTGAATGCCATGGAGCATATGAGATGTTCCAAGAGCAGAAATTGGCATTTCAGACTCATGCCCATGTTGAGAGGTATGAGACCTCTGACAAGTACTTTGCCTACAAGATGGAGTAGAATAGCTCAGCTAGTGAGCATGTGCTCAGAATGTCCGAGTACTACAATCACTTGAATCAAGTGGGAGTTAATTGTAACATCCCGGATATGATTTACCCAATATGTACTCCAACTCTTGCCGTTTCCGGCCTTAAGTTATTTTATTTTCTCGGGTTCGGGTTTTTGTCTTCGTGTGTTGTTGTCGTTGTCATGCATCTCATATCATGTCATCATGTGCATTGCATTTGCATACGTGTTCATCTCATGCATTCGAGCATTTCCCCGTTGTCCGTTTTGCATTCCGGCCCTCCGTTCTCCTCCGGTGGTCATTTCTACCTTTCTTTCGTGTGTGGGGATTAAACATTTCCGGATTGGACCGAGACTTGCCAAGCGGCCTTGGTTCACTACCGGTAGACCGCCTGTCAAGTTTCGTGTCATTTGGACTTCGTTGATGCTCCTATGGTTAACCGAGGGACCGAAAAGGCCTCATGTGTGTTGCATCCCAACACACCTCCAAGTTGGCCCAAAACCCACCAAAACCCTCTCCATCATCTAGAGCGTTCGATCACGATCGCGTGGCCGAAAACCGCACCTCATTTGGACTCTCCTAGCTCCATCTATGCCTATATAAAGACACCCCCGAAAATCTCCTTCTCCTTCCCCCCTGAAAACCCTAGATCCACTCATCATCACGCGCCGCCGGACACAACAGCCACCGACGGACATGTCCGTTTCGCCCCCGCCGCCGCCACGTGGCAACCGTCGCCGCCGCCGCCTCTGAGGCCCGCCGAGCCCAGCGCGGGCCCGTGGAGCCCATCATGCCGCACCCCGCCGCCTGGGTGCCCCGCCGCCATCGCCACCGGAGCCGGCCGCGCCTGCCGCCTCTCCCTCCACGCCAACCACTGGCGACCTCCGCCGCCACGAACCTCCGCCGGTGCCGCCCCGGCCACCGGTGCCCGCTGCCCCGGCCGCCTCGCCGCGCCGGTGCCGCCACTTCGGCAGCTCCGGCAACCCCCCACCCCCCCCCCCCCCGCGCAAGGACTCCGGCGACCTTCAAGATTTCCGGTGATCCTCGTAAAGCGTGCCGGCTGGATCTAGATCTGGGAATAGATCGGGTTGACTTTTTGCCCAAAACCCTAATTATTTTGCTATGTTCTTTGCATCGTAACTCCGCATCCGTAGCTCCGTTTTGGGCATATAGCATATCGAAATGTTCGTCTCAGAGAGTACATCATTTCATCTCATTGCATCATTTTCATTTGCGTTCATCTTGATGCCCGAAATGCTATTAGAAGAGTGCTATTTGAGATAATTGTCAGATCTGCTGCTCCAATTAGACATTTGTCATTTTTGCCATGATTAATGTGTGCATGATATGCCCCTGAGCTCTACATGAGTTTTGTTATATGTTTTGCCATCTACCCAGAGGTGCAACCCATGTATTTTTGTGATGTGTGTGGTGACTAGCACAAGCTTGCAAAGGGGAGCATTTGTTAATGCTGGTTTCAGGGACTTAGCATTTCAACCAAGTCCTTGATCTGTTTATCTCAATATGCCATATGTTCATGTTGTTTCCTAGTGATCCGTGCCTCTTTTGAGGATGATTACTCAGGATGTTTTGTTAATATTGTAGTGCTCTACCCATCTATGGCTTTGTTCGCATTTATGGAGCACCCTAGCTTGAGTCAATCGAGCTCTACTTTTGCTATTTCGTGAAGCTGGGCAGATTGTCTACTTGTTAGCAATTTTGCCGAGGATGTTGTAGTTGATCCGTGCATGCTATGCTATTGTTCTTTCCATGTCTAGCTTGTATAATGTGTATTCTTGATGGGTGTATGCTTAGATTGTCATGACTTGCTCTGTAGTGAGTGCATCGAGCTCGTAAACATGCCTACTTGATATCTGTTTCAGCATGCTCCAGTTTTCACTAAGTCTGTGATCTCATTATGTTTTTGCCATGTTCACATGCTTGCAAATGTATTTTCTGATCCCCTTTGGCTCAAGGTCACTAAGGGACTTTTGTTAAGCTCTTTGAGTAGCTCCATGCCATGCTTTATTTTATCATGTTTAGCACCTGTAGCATATAGTTTTCATGCTCCAAAGTGTGCTACCTGATCTGAAATTCCAGACAAGTGTTAATTTCACTGTCTGAAATCTGTTTACCAAATGCATTTTTGCCATGCTTGTTTGAACCTGTTAATGGATGAATTTGCCGCAGCTCAGTGCTAGTCTTTTGTTAATCATCATGAGTGGATCCCTGTCATGTATTTTGATGCCATGTTTGGGTGCTGTAGCATGTTCATCTTGTTGCATCTAGTGGACTACTTGCTGTAAATCGCAGAACATGGTCATATTTGAATCGCTTGCCATTTCCAAACCGTACCTCCGATTCCGGTGTTCTTTATATCGTTTTCAAGCGGTTTCACCTCACCTTTCCAGTGGCACACTTGGATTTCCAAGTTGAGGCCAGGTTCATGCATTCCTTGTCAAATCTTGCATATGCATCACATATTGCATCCCGCATAGCATACCATCTTTGCATCATGTTGTTTGAGTTTGCACGTGGTTGATTGTGTCCTTGTTGCTTGTTTGTCTTGTTTGGGTAGAGCCGGGAGACGAGTTCGCTAACGAGGAGCCCGTTGAGTTTGCTTTCGAGGATCCAGTCAACTCTGACAACTTTGCAGGCAAGATGATCATACCCTCGAAATCACTACTATCTTTGCTTTGCTAGATGCTCGCTCTTTTGGTATGCCTATGCTACGATGCCTACCACTTGCTCATCATGCCTCCCAAATTGCCATGTCAAACCTCTAACCCACCATGTCCTAGCAAACCGTTGATTGGCTATGTTACCTCTTTGCTCAGCCCCTCTTATAGCGTTGCTAGTTGCAGGTGATGATTGGAGACTGTTCCTTGTTGGAACATTATTTACTTGTTGGGTTATCATTATATTATCTTGTTATTGTAATGCATCTATATACTTGGTAAAGGGTGGAAGGCTCGGCCTCTCGCCTAGTGTTTTGTTCCACTCTTGCTGCCCTAGTATCCGTCATATCGGTGTTATGTTCCCGGATTTTTGCGTTCCTTACGCGGTTGGGTGATAATGGGAACCCCTTGATAGTTCGCCTTGATTAAAGCTTTTCCAGCAATGCCCAACCTTGGTTTTACCATTTGCCACCTAGCCGTTTTTTCCCTTGGGTTTCCGGAGCCCGAGGGTCATCTTATTTTAACCCCCCCCCCCCCCGGGGCCAGTGCTCCTCTGAGTGTTGGTCCACCTCGTCAGCCGCCGGTGGCCACCAGGGGCAACTCTGGGCTGGCCTACCGGAAGTTTGGACAATCTGAGTGTGCCCTGAGAACGAGATATGTGCAGCTCCTATTGGGATTTGTCGGCACATTCGGGAAGTGTTGCTGGATTGGTTTTAACTTGTCGGAGTGTCTTGAAGAACCGGGATACCGAGTCTGATCGGAATGTCTCGGGAGAAGGTCTATTCCTTCGTTGACCGTGAGAGCTTGTCATGGGCTAAGTTGGGACTCCCCTGCAGGGATTTGAACTTTCGAAAGCCGTTCCCACGGTTATGGGCAGATGGGGATTTGTTAATGTCCGGTTGTAGATAACTTGAACCTTAACTTAATTAAAATGAATCAACTGTGTGAGTTGCCGTGATGGTCTCTTCTCGGTGGAGTCCGGGAAGTGAACACGGTGTTGGAGTAATGCTTGCCGCAGGTTGCCCTCTAGTTACTCATTCGCGCTTTGCCTCCTCTTCTCGCTCTCTTTTGCGAACAGGTTAGCCACCATATATGCTAGTCACTTGCTGCAGCTCCACATATTTACCTTGCCTTACCTATAAGCTTAAATAGTCTTGATCGCGAGGGTGCGAGATTGCTGAGTCCCTGTGGCTCACAGATTACTTCCAAACCAGCTGCAGGGCCTGATGATTCCATTCCAGATGACGTGCTTGAGCTCAAGTGGGAGTTCGACGAGGACTCGCGCCGATACTACGTGTCTTTCCCTGATGATCAGTAGTGGTGCCCAGTTGGGGTGATCGGGACCGTGTCGCATGTTGGGTTTATCTTTGATTTTGGCGCCGTAGTCGGGCCATGAGTGTTTGGTTGATGTAATGCTATTTATGTACTTTGATTGACGTGGCGAGTGTAAGCCAACTATGTATCTTCCCCTTTATTATCTATATTACATGGGATGTTGTGAATATTGCCTAACTTGCGACATTGCTTTCAATGCGGTTATGCCTCTAAGTCGTGCCTCGACACGTGGGAGATATAGCCGCATCGAGGGCGTTACAAGTTGGTAATCAGAGCCTTCCCCGACCTTAGGAGCCCCCATTGTTTGATCGTTTTTAGCGGCCGAGTTGAGTCTAGAAAAAATGTTTTGAGTCATTTAGGAATTATATATCGGAGAGTTTAGGAATTCTTTTTTACTTCCCAGTCTCCTCATCGCTCTAGTAAGGCATCCTGACGTAGAGTTTTGACTCTTCTCTTCTCAAATTTCACTAAAAAAATTTAGGATCACGCGGGTATCTTGGAATCGTTCCGATGGTTTTGTGACGAGAACATTGTTCTTGGTGCCTCCTGTCTTTAGGGGTTGTGGCAGTGTCCCGGGGAGTTGAGCTCCGAGGTGTTGTCATCACAATTTTATCGTTGCAGTTCTGGAATACCTGAGTTTAGTACGCCGACATCAAAAATCTCTTTTATGCAGTTCGTTGGTGAGATAACCTCGACGCCACCCAGTACTGGGGCGGGAGTTCGGGAGTATCGCCATAACTTGTATAACGGATGCTTTTCGAAGGTTCAGGTAGATGGTTTCCGAAGTTTTTCTCGGTTATGTGTTGAAGGATGGATACAGCTGGATGTATGATTTGCTAGTTTTGGGTGAGATATTATGCTTCCCCTGTATCCCCAACACCTGATTGCATAACCGAAAAGGTTCGAGAGTTTCATAGGTGAGAATTCTTGTAGCTCTAGCTCTTCTTCCACAGATATTTGGTTTGAGATTGGGATTTCTTACCGAGTATTCGTTCTTGGTCTGTACTTTGTTGATTTATTCCTCTACCTAAATTCTAAGTGGCTTCTCAATTTATGGATATGTGACCATTTCAAGTGGAATGCATTCGTTCTTATGTTCGGATGTGAAGACTATATGTTGCAATTTCAAACCATTTGATTTAGCTTCATTTTGTCTATCAATGTGCTAACGGTTGTCACCCTCTTCAGGATGGCTCCCGCTAAGAGCACCAATCAGAATGAGAATCAGGATCCACCACCATCTCCACCTCCTCCGGAGGCATGGCAAGCTGTGATGGCTGCAACCAATGCAAACACACAGTTGATCATGCAAATTCTTCAAGAGCGCAATCAAGCGAACCAAGGCAACCAAGGCAACAATCAGAATCACTTTGCTACACTCAACCAGTTCCTTGCTAACGGGCCAAAGACTTTCAGCAATTGTGTTGAGGCAACTGATGCTGACGATTGGCTCGTGGATTTGTGCAAGCATTTCGAGTGCAGTAACGTCAGGCCTGAGGACTTTGTCAAGTTCGCATCCTTCCAACTCAAAGACCAAGCTGCATAATGGTTCCAGCAGTACAAGGACTCCAGAGGAGGCCGTGTGATTACCTGGGATGAATTCCGTCAAGACTTCAAAGCTCATCATATTCCTCAGAGCGTGGTTGAAAGCAAGCGTGAGGAATTCCGCAACCTGAAGCAAGGCTCTTTGTCTGTCTATGACTACAACAAGTTGTTTCAGAAGCTCGCCCGCTTTGCTAAGCAGGACCTCCCCGACGAGAAGAGCATGATATACTAGTTTAGGGGTTGTCTCAGAGAAGAAATTCAGCTAGCTCTTGTTCTCTTTGAGCCCTTGAGGTACGATGAGTTCTACAGCATGGCATTGAAGCAAGAGGCCACTCAAATGAGGTGTGATGCTTCCAAGAAGCGAGTCAGAGATGCTACTCCTTCTTCCTCTACTCAAGTGGCCAAGCAGCAGAAGTATTGGCTTCCTCCTCCTCCGTTCCGTCAGCCGTATCAGCAGAAGAGCAAAGGTGGCAGTGGATCTTCCCACCCACCCAACCCTGGCTTTCAGAACAAGACTTCGTCTCAAGCTCCAAGATCTAGTGCTCCGTATCACCGTCCGCTTTCAGAGGTCACGTGCAACAAGTGCCAATAGAAGGGTCACTATGCCAACAAATGCTTCAATCAGAGGCGTCTCCCTCCTCCTCCTCCTGTGAGATCAGCAAGTACAGCTGTGGTCAAGCATAACCCCAAGCACGCCAAGGTCAACTTGATGAACGCAACTCAGGCAGAGGACTCGTCAGATGTCATCATGGGTAACCTTCCTATTAACGATGTTCCTGCAAAAGTTCTTTTTGACACTGGTGCATCGCATTGTTTCATCTCGAAACCTTTTGCATCTAAGCATGAGTTGATTTCCCAAGTTATGCATACACCGTTAGCAGTTGTCTCTCCGGGTAGATGTTTGCTCGCTCACCACGAGATCCCGGATATTTCTATCATGTTGGGTGACTTCAAGTTGCTGGCTTCTCCAATGGTTCTTGGTAACTCGGATATTGATCTTATTCTCGGGATGGATTGGCTTTCTAAGCACAAGGCTCAGCTTGATTGTGTAGCCAGGCAGATTCAATTGACTCATTCGTCTGAGGATGTAATTGTCTTTGCCGCTCGGGATAATACTATCTGTCTGTTTTCTCTCAATGACAAGGGTGAACTGGATGCCATCTCGCAAATTCCAGTTGTTTGCGAATATCAAGACGTCTTTCCAGAAGAGCTTCCAGGAATGCCTCCGCACCGGCCAGTTGAATTCGTCATTGATCTTGAGCCCGGCACGGAACCTGTATGCAAGCGTCCTTACAAGCTCGGACCCGAAGAGTTGAAGGAGCTGAAGAAGCAACTCGATGTTCAAGAGAGAATGGGTCTCATCCGGCCTAGTTCTTCTCCGTGGGGTTGTGGTGTTCTTTTTGTGAAGAAGAAGGATGGAACGGACCGACTTTGTGTTGTAACATCCCAAAATTCTAAATTTTGGAATGTTATAATAAATAGATAGATTTGATTGATTGTTTGATTGATTGACTGAAAGTTAGTGAATTCGAAACTCTTTGAAAGTTAAATGAGAGGGAATAAAAGGACTTTCCCAAACTTTCATATTTGCTTTTATGATCTCCATGAATTCAAATTCTTTTCAACACAAAACCCTAGAGAGAAGATAACATGACTTCTTCCATTTAAAAATGAAAAGGGTGTTTGAAAAATATTTGAATTCCATTGGGAAATATTTTCCACTTCAGAAACTTTATGCCACTCAATGATTTTCACGAGAGAAGATAAAATGACTTCTTCAAATTATGAAATATGAGTTGGGAGTTTCAAAGGATCAATTTCAAGTCCTTTTGGAATTAATTTTCAATTTGGAGTTATTTGAGTTTTATTCAAATTATTTTTTCTCCAAAAATAAAATATATGGAAATTAGGGTAACACGATTCCCTACATTAGAAAATTGGAGAAAAATTAATTTGAAATCATTTTGGTATTTTAAAAATGATTTTTGTTGGATTTTAATAGACCAGTAGCACTCTTTGATTTATCTGAATTTGTGTGTATTTTATTTGGTGCTACAAAAATGTTCATGTCGAAGAAAATCTTTTTCTGAAAATTTTGATATATTATATGCCTATATAATATTTTAACTATTTTGCTTTTATTATTTTATTTGTCTGGAAAATTATGTTTAAAAAAAACCCTCCTCGCCGACTGGGCCGGCCCAGCCGAAGCCAGGCCAAGGCCCAGCTCCACGCCGCCTCCCTCCCGTCCCCGACTAGGACTCCTCTCGAGTCCGCCGCCGCGCCGCCATGGCCGTCGTGCCCGCCCCGGACTCCTCCTACCCCTTCCCCAAGCCGCGCCACCCCTCCCCTATAAAGCCGCCGCCCCGGGCCCCGTCCCTCCTCTCCTCGCCTCGCCCCGCCTGCCGTCGCCGCCGCCTCCTTGCGCTGCACGCCTCCGCCGCGCCTGGATCCGCCGCCTGCGCTGCCGTTGCCCGCCGCTGCGACCTCGCCACCTCGCCGCACCTCTCCGCCGCCAGCGCCGCCGTCCCGCGCCACCGCCAACCATCGCCGGAGCCGCTGCTGCCGTCGATCGTCGCCGTTTGGTTTTTCCTACCTGAACCGCTAATCTGGTAAACCGCCAGGTCCGGTTTATTTTTTTGGGGGGGTTAGGTTTTTCTTCGGTTTTCTGTTTTAAAACCCGGTTTCCTTTTTAATCAAGTTATTTAGTGAATGTTCGCAGGTTAGGTCTTCCCAGCGAACGATTTTTCGTTCGCTAGCGTTCGGTAACGAACACTCGCTATTTAGACTTTTTCTTTTTCTGTTATTTTCGGCCAGGGACCTATTTGTGATAAATTTCTTCACAGATTAGTCCCTGTACTTCAAACCCTCATAACTTTTTACTCGTTAGTCCAAATCCAACGAAACCAACGCCCACATCTTCGTTACGATCTCCTCTATCCAGTAATCCAACTCAAACATGTTTTTGAAAAGTTTAAAATTTGAATTAGATCAGTTTTGAATTCAAACTTCATTTGATCATAACTTGAGTTTCGTAGCTCCGTTTGAGTTGATTCTTTTTGCAAATCGAAGCTCTTTACCTAAACATTCTAATAAGGCCAAATTCATATAATTTTGGTACTGTTAGAAATTGTTTTATGTTGCAAGAATTATTTGCTTGGTTTTGATGTTTTCTGAATCATCTTCTTCGTTCTTTCTGATCTTTTGAGTGATTGCTTATGTGTGGTTACTATTGCTTGCTTACGATAGATTGACCGGCATGTGATGAGTAGAGCTATCAAGAGTTTTGAGTGTGAATCATCTTCATCAACATTGCAGGCAAGTTCACACTTTGATCATACCTTTTCTGCAACCCAGTTTTATTGCATTAGATCAATCCTCACACATTGCATGATTAGGATCTAATTAAATTGTGGGATGGGAAGTAGATGAGGTAGTGCCTATTACCTGTTTATTTTCAAACCTTTGGGAGTTACTTCTATGCTTGCTTATTATGCTATGCTATGCTAGTAGACGTGGATTGGGTGAGTGATATCCATGACAGATGTGAGATTGATAATTAAGGGTTTATCTAAGGTGGCAACCTAACACACATCTGGGTGGATTGAGGCACATGATGTCTATCAGGACTTGCCTGTTTTTATTTCGGACCGCCACCCAGGCTCAAAGGGATCATAAGATTATTCATACTAGAAACTTCCGTGTGCAGCCACAAGCCATTATGGGCTCTGGCATAGTTGATTAAGTCGTGCGAACTCTTACGGGTAGACTAGCAGATGTAGGGGAAAGTAGGTGTACCGGTCTATCCGTCGTAAGGTGCTAGCGCTTCTGAAAGACTGTGTCTCGGTCATCCGTCTTCTCAAACACCCTGTAGTGCGAGAAACCAAACGGAGGCGATCGAGTCTTGTGGGAAAAAGTGCGCAAACCTCTGTAGAGTGTAACAAACTAATCATGATTAGCCGTGTCCCCGGTTATGGACATTTTGAGTATCTAGTTCTTGGATTATCCTGTTGATCTCATCACGTTACTTTAAATGAATATTGTTGGGTCTTAATGATGATGCTTAATTGGGATTGAGAATGCTGTCAATCATTCTCAATGTTCAACAACCACCATGATAGTTAAATAAATTTATTCCTTTGAAGTAGGGAAAAATTGGCTTTACGCAAAAACCTTATAACCATAGAGCTTTTCCACCAGCCATATATGCATATAGTGATAGCCATTGTTCATCATTTTCTCTATGGTGTGAATTTGCCAGTACATTCAATGTACTGACCCGTTTCGGGCTGCAACGTCTCATGTTGCAGGTTTCTTACGTCGAGTAAGTGATACGTTAGGGTTACGATTTCTACACTCAACTTTGCCGTTGGTGTTGATTGGAATCCACAACCTTGTTGCTTCCGCTATATGGATTGAGGTAATAGTATTTACGTTACTTTATACATGTGATTTACCTCTGTTATAAATCCTTCGAGTACTGTGTGTGTCAGCATACCGATCCAGGGATGACACTTAAGCACAGAGACTTGATCCATTCGGGTCAGGTCGCTACAAGATGGTATCAGAGCACATGTTGACTGTAGGACGTGACCCTAGAAACTGGCAAGCCCATAGCAAAGATTTTTCTCTACAACTTTCCCTTTCAAAAAGATCTTTTACCTCTCTTCTCTTCTGAGCTTATTCAAAAATTCCCTTTAGTGAGACCATACCCCTTTCCCCTTTTGACCACACGAAGATTCGACTGATGAGACCACTCCAAGAAGTACTAGATATCGGATAACTAAGACCACTATGGAATGAAGGAGATTTTACCATGCATTATAGTAATGGAAACTACAGTGGTTGAAGACCGAAGACTAGGAGAATTGGAGGCTCTGAAGAATTCCCAGATTTGTATGACCTAGGAAGGCTACCCTTATGGAACTTGACAGATTATGGAAGTTGTCAATACCCGAGATCAAGGTGTGTTGGAGAAAGACCGGAGCATGTAGAGTTAAGAACTCAAGGATTTGTCAAGGAAAACCCTAAGGCAGGAGATATCAATTATGGAAGATAGCTCATGGCAATGACAAGGGCAGAAACACGGTTATCCGTGATGTCATCACCCGCTAATGCTATTGTCACCGTGCTGAGTTAAGGATGCAAGTCTTCAGAATGGATTTGATGGAAGAAGGCTGATGGAGCACCTAGCATAAGATGAAGTTTTAGCCCTAGCCGGTATATCACCAGGGTCTGGAGTAGTACATCAAGAAGTTAAAATGGAGCTCCAAGAAGTCGTATTAGACAAGGAAGTATTTCATGAGGAACTCAGGATCCTGAAGATGAGAGTAGACAAGCTGGAGGAGCTACAACCTCGAGATATTGGAGAATTGTCAAGAACTAAAGGACAGTATGACCATGGTTCATGTGAAGGATGTTGAAACCAGAAGTTTGAAATGCGACTCCGGAATATTAAAGGATGTCACGAGAGATTTCACGTCAACAGAGATTGATCTGGCAAAAGAACTTGAGAAAGACAAGCATGATCGGAAGAAGCCATTGGAGGCATGAACAAGGCTTGAAGAGTTTGGAGACGTTGAAGATTTATTGACCTTAGGAGACCAAACCCCTGTTATATACCTACGTTAGATGCGATGTTTGTGAGCTGTCATTTGTTTGTTGTTTTTCCGACAGCCACAATAAAATCTGTCTTTTCAAAAACTATTGTTTGTATTGTGTGCATCCCTCTTGATCTCTCTTATCTCACCCCAAACCCATGGACCCAATAGAGGATGAATGGAGATGAGCTTGTATTTTTGGGACCAATGAGTCAATTGGAGACAGACCGATGGATTTAGAACATGGAGGATCATATGGGGAACAACCCTATAGTCGGAAAGGATATGGCCCAGCATGCTCTTCAATGCTTTGAAAGAGGTGCTGCTACTTGGTGGAGGATGTAACAAACCATCAATGGATGGCAAGGAGTAACCACTTGGAAAGAATTTAAGTTGACTTTGCCAAAGTCTCGGTTTGTGTCCCAGAAGTTGAAGCCTTATGGAAAGGATATGAAGAAACCTTGTGCATGCAAGATTTGTGGAGAAATCGGACACACCCATAAAGAACACAAGGATGAATGCCCTAATTGTGAAGGAAGTCACCCAGCTGAAGAATGCCCAACTAGGCAGATCACTTGTTTCTTGTGTGAAGGGACTACCCACTATCCTGCTCAGTGTCACATTTACCCCATGGTACAACGAACCATCCAGCAGAAGAAAGAAGTAAAGAAAGGAGCCCTTATGGGAATTTTAGAAGAAACTTTGATGAAAGAAGAGGTGGAGGACACACCCAAAGAAGAACCAATTAAACCCTGCACCAAGTCTTGCTATTCATGTGGAGAAGAAGGACACATCTCCCAGAATTGTATGAATGGGGATCTAGTAGAATTCCCGACGGAGGAAGTAGAATATGACCCATAGGAAATAGAAGCCCTGATTGGAATGGAAAAGTCCAGGAAGAGAAACCGATTGGATTCCATGAAGGACCTGAGTCATATCACCTGTTACAGGTGCAAGGAGTCAGGGCACTACCACAACAATTGCCCAAAAAGGAAGCCAAGGACCCAAGAAGGCTATATAATCACAAGGAAACCTCGAAACTTGCCAGAAGTAATATGTTTCCATTGTAATGAAGCAGGGCACTTTGCCAGAGAATGCCCCAAGGAGAAGGAAACTTGTGCTAGATAGTTGAGTTTGCAACAAAAGAAATGGAGTAGTAGAAGTGAGAACATTTTCTTTTATATTGAGGTGTTGAGTTGAGACATGTAATGGAGAAGCGAGAGATTGTAATCATTTGAGAATGAATGAAGTAGCATCGTTGGTACTGATATGGATTTTATGAGTTGTTACCCTATGAAGAAGGATTTTGACCATTTTTAGGATAAGAGAAATATGGTCTATGGAAGGTTTGTGCATTTTAAGGGTGGTAGTACCCTGTAAATAACCCTTGACTCTTGGAAAAGATAAGGATACTCCACTGAGTGGATTTCGGACAAAATGAATGTGAGTTTTGTCTCAATATGTATGATGCCCCAAGAGTATGTGGGATGAAGTTGGAGACCGAAAATTGTTTGGACCAAATGTGATCAAGGAGTCGGAAGAGAATGTTAAGTTGACTCGAGATAGACTGAAGGTAGCTCAGTCCAGGCAGAAGATTTATGTAGACTCAAAAACTCAAGGAGGTAGTCTATGAAATTGGAGGCCGAGCATGTCTTCATGTGTTCCCTCTGCGAGGAGTTAAACGAATTGGAGTTAAGGTAAAGTTAGCCCCGAGATTTGTAGGACCATACCGAGTTTTGGAGCGTATGAGAGAAGTGGCCTACAAGTTTGAGTTATCTGAAGGACTGTTAGGAGTTCAGGATGTGTTTCACGTTTCCCAGTTGAAGAAGTGCCATGCAGAGATGGCCAATATTCCCCTGTAAGGACGCTTGACCGCGGAAAGGATAATGATGTTCCACGAAGTGGAATATGGACTTCATAAGTATAAGTTTTTATCTCGGTATGAGGGATACCCCACGAGGATGAAGAGATGAAGTACTATTGGATATAAAGGAGGTATGATGTTGGAATACGGATCAATGGAAATTCCATGATGAGTTTGAGTAATCACGTTTTAGTTTGGTGCCAATAGAAGGAAGGAAGACAATACAATTGGATGGATTTAAGAATACTAGGAAGTTGGAACAATGATCAGTTGCCCGATGATAAGTTCAAGGACTACAAGTGATGAGATGGGCCATAACCCACAGGCCCCAGGACCTGCCAAGAAGCAAGCACATTCTTGCTGAAGGAAAAACCCTGGAAGTGGATATACCTTTGTCGACAGACGATTTTATAGGAGTTTACGCAAAACCTGAGAGTTGTGAAGGAACGATAGATGGTTGTTTGGCTTGCAGAATCTATGGATTTATCCGAACTTGGTTCGTCGACAAGAGAAATTCTGCAATGCTTGTGAGGATGACCGAGTGTTAGAATGCGAGATTCGCTAAACTATATACAAGGTAATGATTTGGGTGCGGGATGGATTGATCACCATACCGACTTACTCTTATTATTCGCCTTGCTATATGGGATGGTAAATCTGAGTGACTTGCCTATAGTAGAGAGACGATGATATTAAACCTTGTTAAACCTTAGAATGGTATAAGAATTTTTCCTTGTACACGGCAGCTTTTTGCCAACCGTAGGTTATACGGTGAGGATCAACCCAGACCCATTTCCTGCAGGAGAAACCATAAATTATTGACCACCATGAGATAACGATAGTTGTTTAGTTTTGGCGCCAGACCCGTCAGCTAAGAAGACCCAATCTCGGAAGAACCTTACCAAGAGGAAAGGACAGAAGAATTGAGGAAAAGGTTATGCCACTACCGGAAGAGCCAGAGAAGGAATTTTCCGAGGATTTGAGAAGACCAACACTGTTAACAATATGGATGGAGTATATGAGTTTTGATGGAACTGTAACCATGCTTCTAAAGGGTGGTAGCACCCCAGACCCCTGTGATGATTGATGGATTTTTGAGGAGACCCCCAAACCCTAACTTTTTCTTGCTAGCCTCTCCGAATCTCGAGGACGAGATTCATTTTAAGGGTGGTAGGTTTGTAACATCCCAAAATTCTAATTTTTGGAATGTTATAATAAATAGATAGATTTGATTGATTGTTTGATTGATTGACTGAAAGTGAGTGAATTCGAAACTCTTTGAAAGTTAAATGAGAGGGAATAAAAGGACTTTCCTAAACTTTCATATTTGCTTTTATGATCTCCATGAATTCAAATTCTTTTCAACACAAAACCCTAGAGAGAAGATGACATGACTTCTTCCATTTAAAAATGAAAAGGGTGTTTGAAAAATATTTGAATTCCATTGGGAAATATTTTCCACTTCAGAAACTTTATGCCACTCAATGATTTTCACGAGAGAAGATAAAATGACTTCTTCAAATTATGAAATATGAGTTGGGAGTTTCAAAGGATCAATTTCAAGTCCTTTTGGAATTAATTTTCAATTTGGAGTTATTTGAGTTTTATTCAAATTATTTTTTCTCCAAAAATAAAATATATGGAAATTAGGGTAACATGATTCCCTACATTAGAAAATTGGAGAAAAATTAATTTGAAATCATTTTGGTATTTTTAAAATGATTTTTGTTGGATTTTAATAGACCAGTAGCACTCTTTGATTTATCTGAATTTGTGTGTATTTTATTTGGTGCTACAAAAATGTTCTTTCTGAAAATTTTGATATATTATATGCCTATATAATATTTTAACTATTTTGCTTTTATTATTTTATTTGTCTGGAAAATTATGTTTAAAAAAAACCCTCCTCGCCGACTGGGCCGGCCCAGCCGAAGCCAGGCCAAGGCCCAGCTCCACGCCACCTCCCTCCCGTCCTCGACCAGGACTCCTCCCGAGTCCGCCGCCGCGCCGCCATGGCCCTCGTGCCCGCCCCGGACTCCTCCTACCCCTTCCCCAAGCCGCGCCACCCCTCCCCTATAAAGCCGCCGCCCCGGGCCCCGTCTCTCCTCTCCTCGCCGCGCCGCCTCGCCCCGCTTGCCGTCGCCGCCGCCGCACTTAGCCGCCGCCGCCTCCTTGCGCTGCACGCCTCCGCCGCGCTTGGATCCGCCGCCTGCGCCGCCGTTGCCCGCCGCTGCGACCTCGCCACCTCGCCGCACCTCTCCGCCGCCAGCGCCGCCGACCCGCGCCATCGCCAACCATCGCCGGAGCCGCTGCTGCCGTCGATCATCGCCGTTCAGTTTTTCCTACCTGAATCGCTAATCTGGTAAACTGCCGGGTCCGATTTATTTTTTTGGGGGGTTTAGGTTTTTCTTCGGTTTTCTGTTTTAAAACCCGGTTTCCTTTTTAATCAAGTTATTTAGTGAATGTTCGCTGGTTAGGTCTTCCCAGCGAACGATTTTTCGTTCGCTAGCGTTCGGTAACGAACACTCGCTATTTAGACTTTTTCTTTTTCTGTTATTTTCGGCCAGGGACCTATTTGTGATAAATTTCTTCACAGATTAGTCCCTGTACTTCAAACCCTCATAACTTTTTACTCGTTAGTCCAAATCCAACGAAACCAACGCCCACATCTTCGTTACGATCTCCTCTATCCAGTAATCCAACTCAAACATGTTTTTGAAAAGTTTAAAATTTGAATTAGATCAGTTTTGAATTCAAACTTCATTTGATCATAACTTGAGTTTCGTAGCTCCGTTTGAGTTGATTCTTTTTGCAAATCGAAGCTCTTTACCTAAACATTCTAATAAGGCCAAATTCATATAATTTTGGTACTGTTAGAAATTGTTTTATGTTGCAAGAATTATTTGCTTGGTTTTGATGTTTTCTGAATCGTCTTCTTC
This sequence comes from Triticum urartu, assembly GCF_056163025.1. Taxonomy (NCBI): domain Eukaryota; kingdom Viridiplantae; phylum Streptophyta; class Magnoliopsida; order Poales; family Poaceae; genus Triticum; species Triticum urartu. Next base: position 381,708,979 of record NC_141877.1, read on the forward strand.
GTTCTTTCTGATCTTTTGAGTGATTGCTTATGTGTGGTTACTATTGCTTGCTTACGATAGATTGACCGGCATGTGATGAGTAGAGCTATCAAGAGTTTTGAGTGTGAATCATCTTCATCAACATTGCAGGCAAGTTCACACTTTGATCATACCTTTTCTGCAACCCAGTTTTATTGCATTAGATCAATCCTCACACATTGCATGATTAGGATCTAATTAAATTGTGGGATGGGAAGTAGATGAGGTAGTGCCTATTACCTGTTTATTTTCAAACCTTTGGGAGTTACTTCTATGCTTGCTTATTATGCTATGCTATGCTAGTAGACGTGGATTGGGTGAGTGATATCCATGACAGATGTGAGATTGATAATTAAGGGTTTATCTAAGGTGGCAACCTAACACACATCTGGGTGGATTGAGGCACCTGATGTCTATCAGGACTTGCCTGTTTTTATTTCGGACCGCCACCCAGGCTCAAAGGGATCATAAGATTATTCATACTAGAAACTTCCATGTGCAGCCACAAGCCATTATGGGCTCTGGCATAGTTGATTAAGTCGTGCGAACTCTTACGGGTAGACTAGCAGATGTAGGGGAAAGTAGGTGTACCGGTCTATCCGTCGTAAGGTGCTAGCGCTTCTGAAAGACTGTGTCTCGGTCATCCGTCTTCTCAAACACCTTGTAGTGCGAGAAACCAAACGGAGGCGATCGAGTCTTGTGGGGAAAAGTGCGCAAACCTCTGCAGAGTGTAACAAACTAATCATGATTAGCCGTGTCCCCGGTTATGGACATTTTGAGTATCTAGTTCTTGGACTATCCTGTTGATCTCATCACGTTACTTTAAATGAATATTGTTGGGTCTTAATGATGATGCTTAATTGGGATTGAGAATGCTGTCAACCATTCTCAATGTTCAACAACCACCATGATAGTTAAATAAATTTATTCCTTTGAAGTAGGGAAAAATTGGCTTTACGCAAAAACCTTATAACCATAGAGCTTTTCCACCAGCCATATATGCATATAGTGATAGCCATTGTTCATCATTTTCTCTATGGTGTGAATTTGCCAGTACATTCAATGTACTGACCCGTTTCGGGCTGCAACGTCTCATGTTGCAGGTTTCTTACGTCGAGTAAGTGATACGTTAGGGTTACGATTTCTACACTCAACTTTGCCGTTGGTGTTGATGGGAATCCACAACCTTGTTGCTTCCGCTATATGGATTGAGGTAATAGTATTTACATTACTTTATACATGTGATTTACCTCTGTTATAAATCCTTCGAGTACTGTGTGTGTCAGCATACCGATCCAGGGATGACACTTAAGCACAGAGACTTGATCCATTCGGGCCAGGTCGCTATATGTGTTGATTACCGTCCATTGAACAAGAAGACTATCAAGAACAAATACCCACTTCCCAACATCAATGAGCTGTTCGAACAACTCAAAGGTGCCCAAGTATTCTCCAAGCTTGATCTCCGTATGGGTTATCATCAGATCCGAATCCGTGAGCAAGATATTCCCAAGAATGCTTTCAGGACAAGCTTTGGTTCATATGAATACACTGTCATGTCTTTTGGCCTCATCAACGCTCCTCCGACGTTCTCTCGCATGATGAACTTCATCTTCAACGCCTACACCAATGACTTCGTTTTGGTCTATCTCGATGACATTCTGGTCTTTTCGAAGAACAAGGAAGATCATGCCAAGCACTTGCGTTTGGTACTCGACAAGCTCAGGGAACACCAGTTCTACGCCAGGTTCTCCAAGTGCGAATTTTGGCTCGATGAGGTTCTTTATCTTGGTCATATCATCTCTGCCAAGGGCATTGCCGTGAATCCTGAGAAGGTGTCTGCAATTGTGAATTGGGAACCACCTCAGAACGTGAAGCAACTCCGTAGCTTCCTCGGTCTCGCAAGCTACTGTCGAAGATTCGTTGAAAACTTTTCAAAGATCGCGAAGCCTCTCTCAAATATTCTCCAGAAGCACGTCAAGTACGTTTGGTCTCCGGAGTGTGACATTGCTTTCAACACTTTGAAAGAGAAATTGGTCACTGCTCCAGTTCTGACTCCGCCTGATGAATCCAAGCCGTATGAGGTCTTTTGCGATGCCTCTCTCCAAGGTCTCGGCGCAGTGTTGATGCAAGAGAAGAAAGTTGTGGCTTATACCTCTCGCCAGTTGAAGCCCAACAAGAAGAACTACCCCACTCATGATCTCGAGTTGGCGGCAGTTGTGCATGCTCTTTTGACTTGGAGACATCTCTTATTGGGAAGAAAAGTGGACATCTTCACTGACCACAAGAGTCTCAAGTACATCTTCACTCAGCCTAATTCAACCTCAGGCAAACTCGATGAGTCGAAATGATTCAAGAGTATAATCCGAGTATCGAGTATACTCCAGGCAAGGCCAATGTGATTGCTGACGCATTGAGCAGGAAGGCTTATTGCAACAGCCTGATTCTCAAGCCTTATCAACCCGAGCTTTGTGAAGCTTTCCACAAACTTAATCTGCAAGTTGTTCCTCAAGGTTTCCTCGCCAACTTTCAAGTATCTCCTACCTTGGAAGACCAGATTCGCCAAGCCTAGCTTCTTGATGCTATGGTGAAAAACGTGAAGATTGGGATTGCCAAGAGTCAACCCAAGTACAAGTGCTACCGCCTTGATGACAAGGATACTCTCTTCTTCAAGGATCGTATTGTTGTGCCCAAAGGTGACCTTCGTAAAGTGATCATGAACGAGGCTCACAATTCTCTCCTCTCCATTCACCCTGGGAGCACGAAGATGTATCAGGACCTCAAGCAGGCTTATTGGTGGACCCGAATGAAGCGCGAGATTGCTCAGTTCGTGAACGAGTGTGATGCCTGCAGAAGAGTGAAGGCAGAACACCAAAGGCCAGCGGGTCTCCTCCAACCTCTTGCCATTCCATAATGGAAGTTTGACCACATTGAGATGGACTTCGTGACTGGGTTTCCAAAGTCCAAACGTGGAAATAATGCTATATTCGTTGTCATCGACAAACTCACTAAAGTGGCTCATTTTCTGCCTATCAAAGAGTCAATCACTGCAGCTCAATTGGCGGAGCTCTATACCTCTCGAATTGTCTCTCTGCACGGTATTCCACAGGTGATCTCTTCAGACCATGGCAGCATCTTTACCTCCAAGTTTTGGGATTCTTTTCAGAAGGCCATGGGCACCAACATCCGCTTCAGCACAGCTTTCCATCCTCAAACTAGCGGTCAAGTTGAGCGTGTCAATCAGATTCTTGAAGATATGCTCAGGGCTTGTGTGATCTCCTTCGGCATGAAGTGGGAGGATTGTCTTCCTTATGCTGAATTCTCCTACAACAACAGTTTTCAAGAAAGTTCGGGCAAGGCCCCATTTGAAATTCTGTATGGCAGGAAGTGCCGTACCCCTCTCAACTGGTCTGAAACCGGTGAACGTCAACTTCTGGGAAATGACTTAATCACAGAGGCAGAGGAGATGTGCAAAGTCATTCGAGATAACCTCAAAGCAGCCCAATCCCGCCAGAAGAGCTACTATGATAGTAAGCACCGTGATTTGGCTTTCGAGATCGGAGATCATGTTTACCTCCGCGTCTCTCCAATGAAAGGTACTCGTCGCTTCGGTATCAAAGGGAAGCTTGCCCCTAGATACGTGGGACCTTTCAAGATTGTCAGCAAGAGAGGCGATCTCGCCTATCAACTCGAGCTTCCTTCAAACTTTGCAAATGTTCATGACGTGTTCCATGTCTCTCAGCTTCGAAAGTGCTTCAAGACTCCTGACCGCACCGTCAACTTCGAAGACATTGAGCTCTAAGAAGATCTCTCTTATCGTGAGCACCCAGTTGCTATTCTTGAAGAGACTGAACGCAAGACTCGCAACAAGTCAATCAAATTCCTCAAAGTCAAGTGGTCACACCATTCTGACCGTGAAGCTACCTGGGAACGCAAGGATCACCTCCATTCTGAGTACCCAGCGTTCTTTCAGTCCTAGATCTCGGGACGAGATCCTTTCATAGTGGTGGAGTGTTGTAACACCCCGGATATGATTTACCCAATATGTACTCCAACTCTTGCCGTTTCCGGCCTTAAGTTATTTTATTTTCTCGGGTTCAGGTTTTTGTCTCCGTGTGTTGTTGTCGTTGTCATGCATCTCATATCATGTCATCATGTGCATTGCATTTGCATAAATGTTCGTCTCATGCATTCGAGCATTTTCCTCGTTGTCCGTTTTGCATTCCGGCGCTCCGTTATCCTCCGGTGGTCATTTCTACCTTTCTTTCGTGTGTGGGGATTAAACATTTCCGGATTGGACCGAGACTTGCCAAGCGGCCTTGGTTCACTACCGGTAGACCGCCTGTCAAGTTTCGTGCCATTTGGACTTCGTTGATGCTCCTACGGTTAACCGAGGGACCGAAAAGGCCTCGTGTGTGTTGCAGCCCAACACCCCTCCAAGTTCGCCCAAAACCCACCAAAACCCTCTCCATCATCTAGAGCGTTCGATCACGATCGAGTGGCCGAAAACCGCACCTCATTTGGACTCTCCTAGCTCCCTCTATGCCTATATAAAGACACCCTCGAAAATCTCCTTCTCCTTCCCCCTCGAAAACCCTAGATCCACTCATCATCGCGCGCCGCCGGACACAACAGCCACCGACGGACATGTCCGTTTCGCCCCCGCCGCCGCCACATGGCAACCGTCACCGCCGCCGCCTCTAAGGCCCGCCGAGCCCATCGCGCCGCACCCCGCCGCCCGGGTGCCCCGCCGCCATCGCCACTGGAGCCGGCCGCGCCTGCCGCCTCTCCCTCCGCGCCAGCCACCGGCGACCTCCGCCGCCACCAACCTCCGCCGGCGCCGCCCTGGCCACCGGTGCCCGCTGCCCCGGCCGCCGCGCCCGCGGCCGCCTCGCCGCGCCGGCGCCGCCACTTCGGTAGCTCCGGCACCCCCCCCCCCCCCCCGCACAAGGACTCCGGCGACCTTCAAGATTTCCGGCGATCCTCGTAAAGCGTGCCGGCTGGATCTAGATCTGGGAATAGATCGGGTTGACTTTTTGCCCGAAACCCTAATTATTTTGCTATGTTCTTTGCATCATAACTCCCCATCCGTAGCTCCGTTTTGGGCATATAGCATATCGAAATGTTCATCTCAGAGAGTACATCATTTCATCTCACTGCATCATTTTCATTTGAGTACATCTTGGTGCCCGAAATGCTGTTAGAAGAGTGCTATTTGAGATAATTGTCAGATCTGCTGCTCCAATTAGACATTTGTCATTTTTGCCATGATTAATGTGTGCATGATATGCCCCTGAGCTCTACATGAGTTTTGCCATATGTTTTGCCATCTATCCAGAGGTGCAACCCATGTATTTTTGTGATGTGTGTGGTGACTAGCACAAGCTTGCAAAGGGGAGCATTTGTTAATGCTGGTTTCAGGGACTTAGCATTTCCACCAAGTCCTTGATCTGTTTATCTCTATATGCCATATGTTCATGTTGTTTCCTAGTGATCCGTGCCTCTTTTGAGGATGATTACTCAGGATGTTTTGTTAATCTTGTAGTGCTCTACCCATCTATGGCTTTGTTTGCATTTATGGAGCACCCTAGCTTGAGTCAATCGAGCTCTACTTTTGCTATTTCGTGAATCTGGGCAGATTGTCTACTTGTTAGCAATTTTGCCGAGGATGTTGTAGTTGATCCGTGCATGCTATGCTATTGTTCTTGCCATGTCTAGCTTGTATAATGTGTATTCTTGACGGGTGTATGCTTAGATTGTCATGACTTGCTCTGTAGTGAGTGCATCGAGCTCGTAAACATGCCTACTTAATATCTATTTCAGCATGCTCCAGTTTTCACTAAGTGTGTGATCTGATTATGTTTTTGCCATGTTCACATGCTTGCAAATGTATTTTCTGATCCCTTTTGTCTCAAGGTCACTAAGGGACTTTTGTTAAGCTCTTTGAGTAGCTCCATGCCATGCTTTACTTTGTCATGTTCAGCACCTGTAGCATATAGTTTTCATGCTCCAAAGTGTGCTACCTGATCTGAAATTCCAGACAAGTGTTAATTTCACCAAGTCTGAAATCTGTTTACCAAATGCATTTTTGCCATGCTTGTTTGAACCTGTTAATGGATGAATTTGCCGTAGCTCAGTGCTAGTCTTTTGTTAATCATCATGAGTGGATCCCTGCCATGTATTTTGGCGCCATGTTTGGGTGCTGTAGCATGTTCATCTTGTTGCATCTAGTCGGCTACTTGCTGTAAATCGCAGAACATGGTCATATTTGAATCGCTTGCCATTTCCAAACCGTACCTCCGATTACGGTGTTCTTTATATCGTTTTCAAGCGGTTTCACCTCACCTTTCCAGTGGCACACTTGGATTTCCAAGTTGAGGCCAGGTTCATGCATTCCTTGTTAAATCTTGCATATGCATCACATATTGCATCCCGCATAGCATACCATCTTTGCATCATGTTGTTTGAGTTTGCACGTGGTTGATTGTGTCCTTGTTGCTTGTTTGTCTTGTTTGGGTAGAGACGGGAGACGAGTTTGCTAACGAGGAGCCCGTTGAGTTTGCTTTCGAGGATCCAGTCAACTCTGACAACTTTGCAGGCAAGATGATCATACCCTCGAAATCACTACTATCTTTGCTTTGCTAGATGCTCGCTCTTTTGCTATGCCTATGCTATGATGCCTACCACTTGCTCATCATGCCTCCCAGATTGCCATGTCAAACCTCTAACCCACCATGTCCTAGCAAACTGTTGATTGGCTATGTTACCGCTTTGCTCAGCCCCTCTTATAGCGTTGCTAGTTGCAGGTGAAGATTGGAGACCGTTCCTTGTTGGAACATTATTTACTTGTTGGGTTATCATTATATTATCTTGTTATCGTAATGCATCTATATACTTGGTAAAGGGTGGAAGGCTCGGCCTCTTGCCTAGTGTTTTGTTCCACTCTTGCCGCCCTAGTTTCCGTCATATCGGTGTTATGTTCCCGGATTTTTGCGTTCCTTACGCGGTTGGGTGATAATGGGAACCCCTTGATAGTTCGCCTTGATTAAAGCTTTTCCAGCAATGCCCAACCTTGGTTTTACCATTTGCCACCTAGCCGTTTTTTCCCTTGGGTTTCCGGAGCCCGAGGGTCATCTTATTTTAAACCCCCCCAGGCCAGTGCTCCTCTGAGTGTTGGTCCACCTCGTCAGCCGCCGGTGGCCACCAGGGGCAACTCTGGGCTGGCCTACCGGAAGTTTGGACAATCTGAGTGTGCCCTGAGAATGAGATATGTGCAGCTTCTATCGGGATTTGTCGGCACATTCGGGCGGTGTTGCTGGATTGGTTTTAACTTGTCGGAGTGTCTTGAAGAACCGGGATACCTAGTCTGATCGGAATGTCTCGGGAGAAGGTCTATTCCTTCGTTGACCGTGAGAGCTTGTCATGGGCTAAGTTGGGACTCCCTGCAGGGATTTGAACTTTCGAAAGCCGTGCCAGCGGTTCTGGGCAGATGGGGATTTGTTAATGTCCGGTTGTAGATAACTTGAACCTTAACTTAATTAAAATGAATCAACTGTGTGAGTTGCCGTGATGGTCTCTTCTCGGAGGAGTCCGGGAAGTGAACACGGTGTTGGAGTAATGCTTGCCGCAGGTTGCCCTCTAGTTACTCGTTCGCGCTTTGCCTCCTCTTCTCGCTCTCTTTTGCGAACAGGTTAGCCACCATATATGCTAGTCGCTTGCTGCAGCTCCACATATTTACCTTGCCTTACCTATAAGCTTAAATAGTCTTGATCGTGAGGGTGCGAGATTGCTGAGTCCCTGTGGCTTACATATTACTTCCAAACCAGATGCAGGGCCTGATGATTCTGTTCCAGATGACACACTTGAGCTCAAGTGGGAGTTCGACGAGGACTCGCACCGATACTACGTGTCTTTCCCTGATGATCAGTAGTGGTGCCCAGTTGGGGTGATCGGGACCGTGTCGCATGTTGGGTTTATCTTTCATTTTGGCGCCATAGTCGGGCCATGAGTGTTTGGTTGATGTAATGCTATTTATGTACTTTGATTGACGTGGCGAGTGTAAGCCAACTATGTATCTTCCCCTTTATTTTCTATATTACATGGGATGTTGTGAAGATTGCCTAACTTGCGACATTGCTTTCAATGCGGTTATGCCTCTAAGTCGTGCCGCGACACGTGGGAGATATAGCCGCATCGAGGGCATTACATTAATCTTCCAGATAGGATAGTGAATGATAGAGTTCTCTAGTCACTATCACCAAGCTACTAGAACTTCGTGATGAACTATAATATGCAAGGGATGAAGAAAATGATCCCCGAGCTCTTCGTGATGCTGAAATCGGGGAAGGTAGAAATCAAGAAAGAGCATCAAGTGTTGATGGCTAACAAGACCACTAGTTTCAAGCAAAAGGGCAAGGGAAAGAAAGGAAACTTCAAGAAGAATTGCAAGCAAGTTGTCACTCCCGTGAAGAAGCCCAAAGCTGGACCTAAGCAAGAAACTAAGTACTTCTACTGCAAAGGAATGGTCACTAGAAGCGGAACTGCCCCAAATACTTGGCGGATAAGATGGATGGAAAATTGAACAAAGGTATATTTGATATACATGTTATTGATGTGTAATTTACTAGTATTCGTAGTAGCCCCTGGGTATTTGATACTGGTTCAGTTGCTAAGATTAGTAACTCGGAACAAGAGTTGCAGAATAAACATAGACTAGTTAAGGGTGAGGTGACAATGTGTGTTGGAAATGATTCCAAGGTTGATACGGTCACCATCGCACACTCCCTCTACCTTCGGTCTTAGTGTTGAATCTAAATAAATATTCTTTGGTGTTTGCATTGAGCATGAATATGATTTGATCATGTTTATTGCAATACAGTTATTCATTTAAGTCAGAGAATAATTGTTGTTCCGTTTACATGAATAAAACCTTCTATGGTCATACACCCAATGTAAATGGTTTATTGAATCTCGACCACAGTGATACGCATATTCATAATATTGATGCCAAACGATACAAAGTTGATAATGATAGTGCAACATACTTGTGGCACTGCCATTTAGGTCATATTGGTGTAAAGCGCATGATCAAACTCCATGTGGATGGACTTTTGGAATCACTTCATTATGAATCATTTGATACTTGCGAACCATGCCTTATGGGCAAGATGACTAAAACTCCGTTCTCTGGATCAATGAATCGAGCTAATGACTTATTGAAAATAATACATACCGATGTATGCGGTCCGATGAGTGTTGAAGCTCGCGGCGGGTATCGTTATTTTCTCACCTTCACAAATGATTTAAGTAGGTATGGTTATATCTACTTGATGAAACACAAGTCTGAAACATTCGAAAACTTCAAAGAATTTCAGAGTGAAGTGGAGAATCATCGTAACAAAAATATAAAGTTTCTACGATCTGATCGCAGAGGCGAATATTTGAGTTACGAGTTTGGCCTTCATTTAAAACAATTGTTTCACAACTCACGCCACCTGGAACACCACAGCGTAATGGTGTGTCCGAACATCGTAAACCGTACTTTATTGGATATGGTGTGTTCTATGATGTCTCTTACCGATTTACCATTATCGTTTTAGGGTTATGCATTAGAGACAACCGCATTCACGTTAAATAGGGCATCATCTAAATCCGTTGAGATGACACCGTATGAACTGTGGTTTGGCAACAAACCTAAGCTGTCGTTTCTTAAAAGTTTGGGGATGCGACGCTTATGTCAAAAGGCTTCAGTCTGATAAGCTCGAACCCAAATCAGAGTAGTGAGTCTTCATAGGATACCCTAAGGAAACAATTGGGTACATGTCGGTGTCAAACCGGCAGATCTCGGGGTAGGGGGTCCCGAGCTATGGATTCTCGGATCAATGGTAACAGGAACGAAGGAGACGATGTTTTACCCAGGTTAGGACCCTCTTGATGGAGGTAAAACCCTACTGTAAGTCTGTAACGCCCTGAGACCGTTGCACCAGGTGTCTTCCAGTTATTCGCTGTTGTTGCCTTGGCATTTGGTTGCGTGTCATGCATTTCATATCATGTCATCATGTGCATCGCATTTGCGTACGTGTTCGTCTCATGCATCCGAGCATTTTCCCCGTTGTCCGGTTTGCGTTCCGACACTCCTATGTCCTCCGGAGCCCCCTTTTGCCTCTTTTCGTGTGCAGGTGTTAAACGTTCTCGGATTGGACCGAGATTTGCCAGGCGGCCTTGGTACACCACCGGTAGACCGCCTGTCAAGTTTCGTGCCATTTGGAGTTCGTTTGATACTCCAACGGTTAATCGAGGAACCGTAAAGGCCTCGTGTGTGTTGCAGCCCAACACCCCTCCAAAGTGGCCCAAACCCATCTAAACCCCCTCCATACTCTCGGCCGTTCGATCACGATCGTGTGGCCGAAAACCGCACTCCATTTGGACTCTCCTAGCTCCCTCCATCTATAAATATGTGCATCTCCCCGAAATTTGCGGATGAACCCTAACCTCCTTCCACCTCGCGCCGCCAGACAAAACCGCCACCGACGGACGTGTCCAAATTCCCCGTGTCGCCGCCACGTGTCGCCTCCTGATTCACCATCGCCCCGTGCCCACTTCACCACCCCTCCCGCGCAGGCCCGCCAGGCCCAGGCGGGGCCATCCCGGCCCACGCGCCCGGGCCGCCGCTCGCCGCCCGCGCGCGCAGGAGTTCGTCGCCGCGCCGCCGCCTACTTCCTCCCGCCGGCCGCCTCCCGCACGCCGCCGCCACCGCTTTCGCGCCGCCCGCCACCCGCACTCCGGCGTCCCTCTGTCGTGCCGCACCCGCTCCTCCTCGGCGCCCTCGTCGCCGCAAGCACTCCGGCGACCTTCTCCGGCCTCGTCCTCCAGCTCCGGCCGCCGTCCCCATCGTCAACAGTGAAATCCGGTGATCCTCGGTTCGCGTGCCGTCCAGATCCAGATCCAGCTACAGTAAACCCTAGGTTGACTCGTTTTTCCCTAAGTCCCTAACATTTTCATGGCATGTTCATCGCATCATAACTCTGTCATCGTAGCTCCGTTTCGTGCGTGTGGCATATCAGTTTGTTCGTTTGGATGTCCTCTTCATTTCATTCCATTGCACCATGCTTGTTTGAGTCCATCTTGATGCCTAAAATGCTGTTGCAAGAGTGCTATAAAATGTTAGTTCTTGATTCTTATCAGATTATGAGCATTTGTCGTTTTTGCCATGATTAATGTGTGTTGCATATGAGCATGAGCTCTACATGTGTTTTGGGCTATGCCATGCCATCTTTACAGGGGTGTATGCCATGTATTTTTATGATCAATATGGTGACTAGCACAAGCATGCAAAGTAGCTCTCGTAATATTGTTGTTTTCAGGATATCAGGATTTTGGCTAAGTCTTTGTCTGCTGTTATTTTTATGCCATGTATTCATGTTGCTACAGAGAGATCCATGCTTCTTTTGAGTATGTTCAGTAAGGATGATTTGGGCATATGGTTGTGCTCTATCCATCCATGCCCCTGTTTGCATTTATGGAGTACCCTAGCATGACTCAATCTTGCTCTACTTTTGCTATAAAATGTTCCTGGCAGATTGTTTACATGTTAATCAATTTTGCCAAGGTTGTTGTAGTTGATCCAAGCATACTATGTACTTGTTCTTGCCATGGTTAGCTTCTTGAGCATGTCTTCTTGCTGGTAGTATGCTTATTTTGTCATGCAATGCCTTGTGTTGAGTGAATCGAGCTCGTAAACATGCCTTCATAATTCTGTTTATGTCATGTCCAGTTTTCTGCTAAGTCTGAATCTGTTAACGAAACTTGCTATGTTTACATGGGTGCCATCATATCTTATGATCCTTTTTGGCTTATGGTCAGTAAGGGATTTTTGTTATATGCTTTGAGTAGATTCATGTCATGCCCTTGTTTGCTATAATCTGGTCCTGTAGCGTGTTGTAATCTTGCTCTGAACTTTGCTTCCTATTGTTATTTCCTGGCATGTTGTTATTTTCACTAAGTCTGTGAAGGTGATATCTTTTGCACTTTTGCCATGCTTGTTTGAACCTTCTATTTTGTGATTTAGCCGTAGCTTAGTGTTCATATTTTTTCAAGCATCTTGAGTAGATCACTTCCATGTGCTTTGTTGCTATGTTTGAGTGCAGTAGCTTAGTTTCTTGTTGCATTCTAGATGGCATCGTGTTGTTAATCGCAGAATTGTGCCATTATCGTTTTGCTTGCCATTTGCAAACCGTGTCTTCGATTCCGGCGATCTTTATATCGATTTCGACCAGAATAATCCCATCTTTTCAGCGGCACTCTTGGTTTTCCAAGTTGAGTCCTGATTCTATCTTTCCCTTCTGAAGCACGCATATGCATTGCATATCACCTCTCACATATCATGCCATGTTTTGCATCATGTTGCTTGTGCATTGCACCGTGATTGATTGTCGGTTCTTTTGCTTGTGTTCTTGCCTTGGGTAGAGCCGGGAGACGAGTACGTGATCGAGGAACCTGTCGAGTACGCTAACGAGGATCAAGCTTTCGTCAACTCTGAGAACTTTGCAGGCAAGATGACCATACCCTCGAAATCACTTCTATCTTTGCTTGCTACTTGCTCGCTCTATTGCTATGCCGCGATACCTACCACTTGCTATATCATGCCTCCCATATTGCCATGTCCAGCCTCTAACCCACCTTGTCCTAGCAAACCATTGTTTGGCTATGTTACCGCTTTGCTCAGCCCCTCTTATAGTGTTGCTAGTTGCAGGTGAAGATGAAGATGAAGTTTGTTCCATGTTGGAACATGGTTATTGTTGGAATATCACATTATCTCTTATTTAATTAATGCATCTATATACTTGGTAAAGGGTGGAAGGCTCGGCCTTATGCCTGGTGTTTTGTTCCACTCTTGTCATCTTAGTTTCCGTCATACCAGTGTTATGTTCCTTGATTTTGCATTCCTTACGCGGTTGGGTGATAATGGGAACCCCTTGACAGTTCGCCTTGAATAAAACTCCTCCAGCAAGGCCCAACCTTGGTTTTAACATTTGCCACCTAAGCCTTTTTCCCTTGGGTTTCGCAGACTCAAGGGTCATCTTTATTTTAACCCCCCCCCCCAGGCCAATGCTTCTCTAAGTGTTGGTCCAACCTAAGCGATGTTCGGCACCCCCTGGGCAACCAGGGTCTATGCCAACCCGACGTCTTGCTCATCCGGTGTGCCCTGAGAACGAGATATGTGCAGCTCCTATCGGGATTTGTCAGCACATCCGGGCGGCTTTGCTGGTCTAGTTTTACCATTGTCGAAATGTCTTGTAACCGGGATTCCGAGTCTGATCGGGTCGTCCTAGGAGAAGGAATATCCTTCGTTGACCGTGAGAGCTTGTGATGGGCTAAGTTGGGACACCCCTGCAGGGATTTGAACTTTCGAAAGCTGTGCCCACGGTTATGGGCAGATGGGAATTTGTTAATGTTCGGTTGTAGAAAACTTGACACTTGACTTAATTAAAATACATCAACCGCGTGTGTAGCCGTGATGGTCTCTTTTCGGCAGAGTCTGGGAAGTGAACACGGTTCTTGCGTTATGTTTGAACGTAAGTAGTTTCAGGAACACTTCTTGATCGTTATTAGCTTCTCGACCGTGTGTTGCTTCTCTTCTCGCTCTCTTTTGCGTATGCTAGTGCTTGCTGCAGCTCCACCTCACTACCCTTTCCTACCTTTAAGCTTAAATAGTCTTGATCGCGAGGGTGTGAGATTGCTGAGTCCCCGTGGCTCACAGATACTTCCAAAACAGTTGCAGGTGCCGATGATACCAGTGCAGATGACGCAACCGAGCTCAAGTGGGAGCCCGATGAAGATCTTGTTTGTTGTTTTGTTTCTTTTCCGGTCGATCAGTAGTGGAGCCCAGTTGGGGAGATCGGGGATCAATGCATTTGGGGTTGTCTTTATTTTGGTTCTGTAGTCGGACCTTGATTGTATTCTGGATGATGTATGATATTTATGTATTGTGTGAAGTGGCGATTGTAAGCCAACTCTTTATCCCCTTCTTTTTCAGTACATGGGATGTGTAAAGATTACCCCTCTTGCGACATGCCTACTATGTGGTTATGCCTCTAAGTCGTGCTCCGACACGTGGGAGATATAGCCGCATCGTGGGTGTTACACCTACGTCCTACTCTTGTTTATATTGATGGAGTATCAAGTACAGAGTTGATCTACCGCGAGATCATATGTTGTGGTCTAAAACCTGAGGGTATGATGAATAATGTCATAATGATCTATCGACTAGCCTCGCCTCGGTTTATATAATGTACCGGAGGCCTAGGATAACAAGAGTCCTAGTCAAATATGTTGGTGGAGAGGAGTCCTTGTCTTGATCATCAAGTCTTGTGGAATATTCCTTGAATGCGACATGGGTTGCCCGAAGTGGCCCATGAGTAAACTGCCATGGGGGTCCTCGGCCCGATCCACCTGGTCGAGAGATGACGTGGTGAGTACCCCCTAGTCCAGGACACCGTCAGTAGCCCCCTGAACCGGTCTTCAAGTTGGGGACACTCCTCGATTCTTCCGAACTGCTCTTCATCATCGGTCGCCGGTCTTGCAAACTGGTTCAACAAATCTTCCCATCTTCGATCTTGAGGATCACCGAAGTGAGTCCGAAGAGTTTACACGTTGGGTATTCGAGGAGCCCCTTTAAGTTATCGGCTGTTATCAATGCCTTGTTATTTTTACGCCTACCTTGGGTTTGAAGTGTTTCCCGTGCAGCGGTGTCCTCTCGCGTCCGAGCTCCAATGCGGACTGCATTCGAGGTATCTTTTGCAGCCGAGCACCAACGCCGGACTGCTTCCGAGCTTCAATGCCGGAATGTAACCGAGCTCCGACGCCGGACTATATCCGAGGTGTCATAGATTACCTTGGTCTTGAAAAATTTAAAAGGGTTCAAATGAGATTAATGCCAGAGATTCCCTCTATGGAGCCAGCCACTTGCAACCGAGCTTTATGCCGGACTGCTTCCGAGGTATCTTTTGCGGTTGAGCACCAATGCCGGACTGTATCCTCGGTGGTGCACCACCTCGGCCATGGGCTGATTGTTATGAATTTGATTCCAAATTGTGCAATGTATTCTCTGCCGAGATGTATAGCTAGTGGCCCTCAAGGTGCATGTTGGCCTAATATCCAGGATGCACCTGAAGGATAAAATCAAACCACTGACCCTAGTAGCCCCTGAGACTCGGGTCGATTCGTAAAATCAGCTTGAGGATCAACTCCCAGCTCGGCAACATACTTAGGAATAGAAACATGGTGTAATATATTAGAGGAAATAGTGATCGGCGAATGGGCCCTTGAGAGAGGGTTTTGAGAAGTCACCGTAATATATTATCTTGATGCCGGATAAGTCCTAGATGGTACCTATTATTGTCCGAAGACGCGTTTGGGCATAGTCCGGTCTAGCCGAACACTGAGCACTTTAAATTTTCTGTATTGAATAGGCAATGCAGTAGCCCCCGAGACACTGGTCGGGTGGCAACACAAAATCAGGGGATCGATGTGCCCCTTTAATATTAGTGAATGATAAGCCTGAAGCCCAGTAGCCCTGGAGCCTTAATGCGTGCACGGGTGGCCGAATTAAGGATCGATATCCAGAGTAAAATCACAAATTATGTGTAATGATTTTATGTATCCAAGTACTTTACATCATTAATGCTCAGATCTGCACTGTACAAAACTTTGTTGACTGACCATCGGATTCAACCTCCTCGGCCATAAGCCGGGGAGTGTTTGTCATACTTTATAAAGCTGTTATAAGGGCAAAGATTTATGGAAAACAAGGCAATCCGGCCATACGGTTTTATAAACAAAGGTAAGCAGAGAGATATGAAACATCTTCCAAAGAAAATGATCCCACTATCTGTTCCTTTCTTTGGGTTGTCATGTTCATCATGATCATGAAACCTCACCTCCAATCAATGTGGGAGGAAAATATTGAGGATTTAGGTCGGGGAAAGTTCCCGAACTCTATGGTATTAATGAACCAAAATTTTCACTTCCGTCATTGCCGACCAATTATATCGTTTAAGATCGCTAGCTTTCGGCTTCACCCAATCTGAGGTACTAACTCGGATGACCCGGTAGTAACAATCACAGAGGTGCTCCCTTTACCGCCTAGCTGAACAATCGGGAACGTAGGGGTAAGCACAGGAGCCAGGCAACCCAGCTTGGCCAAAATCTTAAGTCAAATTGATGCATATTTTTATAACAATGATTGCGGAAGGCAACCCTCGTATATTAAATACAAACGCCGATGATATGTTTATTTTGACTCCATTGCGACCATTTGTCAGTTGAAAGTGGCCCATCGTCGGCTTCCACCCCCTTGTAGATGCTACGCAGGGTGTTTTCGCAATAACAAAACAACCCTTAGCCGACGTCTCGGTGCCCGAAGGCGGTTGTGTTAGCGGAAACGAGGCAATCAGATATGCGGGCTTTATAACTTTCACTTAGTCATGGGAGCTTAAAGTTGGGAGGCCGGTAAGCCCCCGGTTAGTGTTCAGCAACAGTCGAGGTCAAGCCGTAAACACTTTGGCCAATGTTATGAACGCCGTCATTTAACACGTGGTGACCTCTATCGATCTTATAGTTTAATACAATCATCAGATCGCTGACCAGTTTACGCTTATTGTGACAGTCAGTTTTTGGCTTTCTCCACTGAGGCGCTTAACCATGCTAGCTGGAAGAACAATCGCAGTGGTTCTCCCTTTGCGCAGCTAGCCGAACAAAGAGGAACGTAGGAGGCAAGCACAGGAGCCGGGCAACCCAACTATTGACTGAAGACACAATTCGGAACTGATGCATATAAAGCAACATCCGAGAACATTTTTCCGAGGACACCTCGGAGTACCTTGGCTTTTGGTGGGTTCGGCTCAAGTCGCAGCCCCCTGTTGATATTGTCGATGCTTAAAAAGTGTCCGACAGTGTACTGTGGGACTTATGCTCGGATCCAACACCGAGGTGCAGGTTGGCAGAAAAAATGCCAAACTATGGGTCGAAAAAGATTTCCCAAACTGGATTATTACGCTGGGTACCTCGGTCAAGAGGATGTCCCGCCTCATAAAAAAGGCACACAAATAGATCAAAAAGTGCCATAAGCTTAAAAAACCAAAAAACTTATGCGGAAACTCTACGTCCGAACTAAATCAATTTTTTTGTGCCAATCCGAAAATTGGTCTTAAAATTAGTTTGTGCTTCCGTCGTGCTTTAACATGACACATCCGATCTTAAGACGTCGAGTGGGTTAGCCTTCAGCTTCAACCTCATATCCTAAAGGCGGAGTGATATGTCTCCAACGTATCTATAATTTTTGATTGCTCCATGCTATATTATCTACTGTTTTGGGCAATATTGGGCTTTATTATCCACTTTTATATTATTTTTGGGACTAACCTATTAACCGGAGGCCCAGCCCAGATTTGTTGTTTTATGCCTATTTCAGTGTTTCGAAGAAAAGGAATATCAGACGGAGTCGAAACGGAACGAAATCAACTAGAGAAGTTATTTTTGGAACGAAAGCCACCCGATGGACTTGGACCCCACGTCAAGGAAGGAAGGAGGATCTCACGAGGGTAGGGGTGCGCCCACCCCCCTGGGGCGCGCCCCCTGCCTCGTGGGGCCCTCGTGGCTCCCCTGACGTGCTTCTTCTGCCTATATAACTCCATATACCCTAAAACTTCCAGAACAGAGATTAGATCGAGAGTTCCGCCGCCAGAAGCCTCTGTAGCCATCGAAAGCCAATCTAGACCCGTTCTGGCACCCTGCCGAAGGGGGAATCCTTCTCCGGTGGACATCTTCATCATCCCGGTGCTATCCATGACGAGGAGGGAGTAGTTCTCCCTCGGGGCTGAGGGTATGTACCAGTAGCTATGTGTTTGATCTCTCTCTCTCTCTCGTGTTCTTGATTTGGCACGATCTTGATGTATCGCGAGCTTTGCTATTATAGTTGGATCTTATGTTTCTCCTCCCCCTCTTCTCTCTTGTAATGAATCGAGTTTCCCCTTTGAAGTAATCTTATCGGATTGAGTCTTTAAAGATTTGAGAACACTTGATGGATGTCTTGTCGTGGATATCTGTGGTGACAATGGGATACCACGTGCCACTTGATGTATGTTTCGGTGACCAACTTGTGGGTTCCGCCCATGAACCTATGCATAGGGGTTGGCACACGTTTTCGTCGTGATTCTCCGGTAGAAACTTTGGGGCACTCTTCGAGGTCCTTTGTGTTGGTTGAATAGATGAATCTGAGATTGTGTGACGCATATCGTATAATCATACCCACGGATACTTGAGGTGACATTGGAGTATCTAGGTGACATTAGGGTTTTGGTTGATTTGTTTCTTAAGGTGTTATTCTAGTACGAACTCTAGGGCTGTTTGTGACACTTATAGGAATAGCCCAACGGATTGATTGGAAAGAATAACTTTGAGGTGGTTTCGTACCCTACCATAATCTCTTCGTTCGTTCTCCGCTATTAGTGACTTTGGAGTGACTCTTTGTTGCATGTTGAGGGATAGTTTTATGATCCAATTATGTTAGTATTGTTGAGAGGACTTACACTAGTGAAAGTATGAACCCTAGGCCTTGTTTCCACACATTGCAATACCGACCCTAGGCCTTGTTTCCACACATTGCAATACCGTTTACGCTCACTTTTATTATTAGTTACCTTGCTGTTTTTATATTTTCAGATTACAAAAACTATTATCTACTATCCATATACCACTTGTATCACCATCTCTTCGCTGAACTAGTGCACCTATACAATTTACCATTGTATTGGGTGTGTTGGGGACACAAGAGACTCTTTGTTATTTGGTTGCAGGGTTGCTTGAGAGAGACCATCTTCATCCTACGCCTCCTACGGATTGATAAAGCTTAGGTCATCCACTTGAGGGAAATTTGCTACTGTCCTACAAACCTCTGCACTTGGAGGCCCAACAACGTCTACAAGAAGAAGGTTGTGTAGTAGACATCAAGCTCTTTTCTGGCACCGTTGCCAGGGAGGTTAGCGCTTGAAGGTATATCTTTAGATCTTGCAATCGACTCTTTTAGTTTCTTGTTTTATCACTAGTTTAGTTTATAAAAAAACTATAAAAATGGAATTAAGTTTGTCTCATACGCTTCACCTTTTTAATATCTTTCGTGAGTATGATGGAAAGGATAATTGTGCTCAAGTGCTAGAAGAAGAAATCTATAAAATGTTTGGCACTAAATATTTGAATGATGAGCATGATTGCAATGTTGTTAGTATGAATTCCTTGAATATCCATGATGCTAATGATATGCAAAGCCACAAGATTGGGGAAGCTATATTTGATGAAGATGATATTTTTTGTCCCCCAAGTTTTGATGAGCAAATTTATTATGATGAAAGCATGCCTCCTATTTATGATGATTATATTGATGAAAGTGGTTTGGGAAAGGTCATGACTTTATTTAGTAATGATTCCACTATTCTGGAAGAGGTTCCAATTGATTATGAGAACAAAGTTGCTATCTATGATGATTATTGTGATGACACGTATGCTTTAAAGAATAATGATAACCATGAACTTGTCATCTTGATCTTAATTTTCAATCACATGATAGTTATTTTGTTGGTTTGCTCCCATTATTATCCATGAGAAGAAATTTGCCTATGTGGAGAGTAGTAAATTTTCTATGCTTGTAGATCATGAAAAGAATGTTTTAGGTGCTGGTTATATTGTTTAATTCATTCGTGATGCTACTGAAAATTATTATGAGAGAGGATCATATGCTTCTACATATTGCAATAATATCAAGTTTCCTCTCTATGTGCTTAAAGTTTTGAAGTTACGCTTGTTTTACCTTTCTATGCAAGTTGATTCTTGTTCCCATAAGTGTTTTGCTCAAAAAATCTCTATGCATAGGAAGCATGTTAGACTTAAATGTGCTAGTCATATTCTTCATGATGCTCTCTTTATGTTACAATTCTTATCTTTTATATGAGCATCATTGAAATCATCATGCCTAGCTAGGGTCGTTAAACGATAGCGCTTGTTGGGAGGCAACACAATTTATTTTTATTCCTTGCTTTTGTTCCTGTTTAGTAATAAATAATTCATCTATCCTCTGTTTAGATGTGGTTTTATGCTTTTAATTAGTGTTTGTGCTAAGTAGAACCTTTGGCAAGACTTTGGGAAAGTATTGTTGATCATGCTGTCAAAAATTAGAAACTTTAGCGCTCACGAGAATTGCTGCCATTTTTATTTGGAGAGTGCTATTTAGTTAATTCTTTTTGAAGGTGATTAATAGATAAATTCCTCAGGTCCAGCAATTTATTTGAGAATTTTATGAGTTCCATAAGTATACGTTTGATCAAGATTACTACAGACTGTTCTGTTTTTGACAGATTCTGTTTTTCATGTGTTGTTTGCTTATTTTGATGAATCTATGGCTAGTAAAATAGTTTATAAACCATATAGAAGTTGGAATACAGTAGGTTTAACACCATTATAAATAAATAATGAGTTCATTACAGTACCTTGAAGTGGTGATTTATTTTCTTATACTAATGGAGCTTACGAGTTTTCTGTTAAGTTTTGTGTTGTGAAGTTTTCAAGTTTTGGGTAAGGATTCGATGGACTATGGAATAAGGAGTGGTAAGAGCCTAATCTTGGGGATTCCCAAGGCACCCCAAGGTAATATTCAAGGACAACCAAGAGCCTAAGGGCATCCCCTCTTTCGTCTTCGTTCATCGGTAACTTTACTTGGAGCTATATTTTTATTCGCCACATGATATGTGTTTTGCTTGGAGCATCAATTTATTATGTTAGGATTTTCTTGCTGTTATTTAGAATAATGTTTTGCATCTTTTATTTCAATAAAAGTGGCATCGATAGCCTTTACTATGCCTATGTTACAAGTATACATGTTGCTGTTTGAAAACAGAAAGTTTACCGCTGTTGAAATAATTCCCTAGAAAAGTCAGAATGTGATAAAATGTTGAAACCTTTTGCATATTAAGCTCTCATAAATTTACTACAGTGGTAATTTTCGTTCATAATTTTTGGATCTAGGTAAGTATGGATGTTGCAGCATTCTTTACAGACTATCCTGTTTAGGCAGATTGCTGTTATGTTTGCATTGTTTGCATGTGTTTGCTTCTTTAATGATTCTATTTGAGGATAGGACTATTAAATATTCAGAGGCATTTAGTATGCAATGTTGAATAATAATTTTAGTGATTTGCTACAGTAGAGTATGATAAGGTTTTTGCAATGGTTTATACTAACTTATCTCACGAGTCCTTGTTGAGTTTTGTGTGGATGAAGCTTCTGAGATTTAGGGAGACCGTGATATGAGAGGAATTAAGGGGAAACAAAAGCTCAAGCTTGGGGATGCCCAAGGCACCCCAAGATAATATTTTAAGAAGTCTCAAGCATCTAAGCTTGGGGATGCCCCGGTTGGCATCCCACCTTTCTTCTTCAACAATTATTGGTTAGTTTCGGTTGATCCTAAGTTTTTGCTTCTTCACATGATGTTTGCTATTCTTCGATGTCATTTTACTTTGCTTTGCTTGCTGTTTGAATAAAGTACCAGGATCTGAAATTATTAAATGTTATATAGTCTTCACATAGTTGCATAATTATTCGACTACTCATTGATCTTCACTTATATCTTTCGAAGTAGTTTGTCATTTGCTCTAGTGCTTCACTTATATCTTTTAGAGCATGGTGGTAGTTTTATTTTGAAGAAATAGATGAACTCTCATGCTTCACTTATATTATTTTGAGAGTCTTAAATAGCATGGTAATTTGCTTAAAATCCTAATATGCTAGGTATTCAAGAGTAATAAAAATTCTCTTATGAGTGTGTTGAATACTAAGAGAAGTTTGATGCTTGATGATTGTTTTGAGATATAGAGGTAATAATATCAAAGTCGTGCTAGTTGAGTAGTTGTGAATTTGAGAGATACTTGTGTTGAAGTTTGTGATTCCCGTAGCATGCACGTATGGTGAACCGTTATGTAACGAAGTCGGAGCATGAGGTGTTTATTGATTGTCTTCCTTATGAGTGGCGGCCGGGGACGAGCGATGGTCTTTTCCTACCAATCTATCCCCCTAGGAGCATGCGCGTAGTACTTTGTTTCGATAATTAATAGATTTTTGCAATAAGTATGTGAGTTCTTTATGACTAATGTTGAGTCTATGGATTATACGCACTCTCACCCTTCCACCTTTGCTAGCCTCTCTAGTACCGCGCAACTTTCGCCGGTACCATAAACCCACCATATACCTTCCTCAAAACAGCCACCATACCTACCTATTATGGCATTTCCATAGCCATTCCGAGATATATTGCCATGCAACTTTCCACCGTTCCGTTTATTATGACACGCTTCATCATTGTCATATTGCTTTGCATGATCATGTAGTTGACATTGTATCTGTGGCAAAGCCACCATTCATAATTCTTTCATACATGTCACTCTTGATTCATTGCATATCCCGGTCCACCGCCGGAGGCATTCATATAGAGTCATCTTTCTTCTAGTATCGAGTTGTAATTCTTGAGTTGTAAATAAACAGAAGTGTGATGATCACCATTCAATAGAGCATTGTCCCAAAAAAGGCAAAAAAAGGAAAGGCCAAATAAAAAAAGAAAGGCCAAAAAAAGGAAAGGCCAAAAAAGGGGCAATGCTACTATCCTTTTTCCACACTTGTGCTTCAAAGTAGCACCATGATATAGCGAGTCTCATATGTTGTGCTTCAAAGTAGCACCATGTTCTTCATATAGAGAGTCTCATATGTTGTCACTTTCATATTCTAGTGGGAATCTTTCATTATAGAACTTGGCTTGTATATTCCAATGATGGGCTTCCTCAAAATGCCCTAGGTCTTCGTGAGCAAGCGATTTGGATGCACACCCACTAGTTTCTTTTATTGAGCTTTCATACACTTATAGTTCTAGTGCATCCGTTGCATGGCAATCCCTACTCACTCACATTGATATCTATTGATGGGCATCTCCATAGCCCATTGATACGCCTAGTTGATGTGAGACTATCTTCTCCTTTTTTTGTCTTCTCCACAACCACCATTCTATTCCACCTATAGTGCTATGTCCATGGCTCACGCTCATGTATTGCGTGAAGATTGAAAAAGTTTGAGAACATCAAAAGTATGAAATAATTGCTTGGCTTATCATTGGGGTTGTGCATGATTTAAATATTTTGTGTGGTGAAGATGGAGCATAGCCAGACTATATGATTTTGTAGGGATAGCTCTCTTTGGCCATGTTATTTTGAGAAGACATGATTGCTTTATTAGTATGCTTGAAGTATTATTATTTTTATGTCAATATTAAACTTTTGTCTTGAATCTTATGGATCTGAATATTCATGACACAATTAAGAAGAATTACAATGAAATTATGCCAACTAGCATTCCACATCAAAAATTATCTTTTTATCATTTACCTACTCGAGGACGAGCAGGAATTAAGCTTGGGGATGCTTGATACGTCTCCAACGTATCTATAATTTTTTTATTGCTCCATGCTATATTATCTACTGTCTTGGGCAATATTGGGCTTTATTATCCACTTCTATATTATTTTTGGGACTAACCTATTAACCGGAGGCCCAGCCCAGATTTGCTGTTTTATGCCTATTTCAGTGTTTCGAAGAAAAGGAATATCAGACGGAGTCGAAATGGAACGAAATCAACTACAGAAGTTATTTTTGGAACGAAAGCCACCCGATGGACTTGGACCCCACGTCAAGGAAGGAAGGAGGATCTCACGAGGGTAGGGGGCGTGCCCACCCCCCTGGGGCGCGCCCCCTGCCTCATGGGGCCCTTGTGGCTCCCCTGACGTGCTTCTTCTGCCTATATAACTCCATATACCCTAAAACTCCCAGAACAGAGATTAGATCGAGAGTTCCGCCGCCAGAAGCCTCCGTAGCCACCGAAAGCCAATCTAGACCCGTTTCGGCACCCTGTCGGAGGGGGAATCCTTCTCCGGTGGACATCTTCATCATCCCGGTGCTCTCCATGACGAGGAGGGAGTAGTTCTCCCTCGGGGCTGAGGGTATGTACCAGTAGCTATGTGTTTGATCTCTCTCTCTCTCTCGTGTTCTTGATTTGGCACGATCTTGATGTATCGCGAGCTTTGCTATTATAGTTGGATCTTATGTTTCTCCTCCCCCTCTTCTCTCTTGTAATGAATCGAGTTTCCCCTTTGAAGTAATCTTATCGGATTGAGTCTTTAAAGATCATACCCACGGATACTTGAGGTGACATTGGAGTATCTAGGTGACATTAGGGTTTTGGTTGATTTGTTTCTTAAGGTGTTATTCTAGTACGAACTCTAGGGATGTTTGTGACACTTATAGGAATAGCCCAACGGATTGATTGGAAAGAATAACTTTGAGGTGGTTTCGTACCCTACCATAATCTCTTCGTTCGTTCTCCGCTATTAGTGACTTTGGAGTGAATCTTTGTTGCATGTTGAGGGATAGTTTTATGATCCAATTATGTTAGTATTGTTGAGAGGACTTACACTAGTGAAGGTATGAACCCTAGGCCTTGTTTCCACACATTGCAATACCGTTTACGCTCACTTTTATTATTAGTTACCTTGCTGTTTTTATATTTTCAGATTACAAAAACTATTATCTACTATCCATATACCACTTGTATCACCATCTCTTCGCCGAACTAGTGCACCTATACAATTTACCATTGTATTGGGTGTGTTGGGGACACAAGAGACTCTTTGTTATTTGGTTGCAGGGTTGCTTGAGAGAGACCATCTTCATCCTACGCCTCCTACGGATTGATAAACCTTAGGTCATCCACTTGAGGGAAATTTGCTACTGTCCTACAAACCTCTGCACTTGGAGGCCCAACAACGTCTACAAGAAGAAGGTTGTGTAGTAGACATCACGGAGTACTTCTCGTTAGGCCAGTTTAGTGAACTAAACTTGAGCGGTCATTAGAGAGAAAATGGGCCATCCGGCTATTGACCACACACTCGCGTCGAAAAAGGAGTGATAGAAAATGACTTTGCAATGACTAGGAAGAAAACACATTTACTATAAAACGGCTCATATAAATTTAAGAGCCCCCAGTAAACTTGGCTAAGAGAAGTATTTTTAACAAATAACGTATGTGAGCATGGTCAAACTGAACACAGATTAAAAAATTTAAAACTTTGAGCATAAAAGCGACTTAGCTGGTTGATGTGTTCGACATTAATGACGCGGTTCGAGCTTACGGCGGGACGAGGTCCCAGCCCCCAAGCCGGTCCCGAGGTGGCAGAGCGAAGAGCTCAATGCTTTGAAGTGGCGACATAGCACGGCCGATGCAGGCCGCAGTTTGACGCCGAAGTACCCAGCATGGGTTAATGAAGTGATGGCGAAGCCCCCGGTCCAGCCGAGGTGACGTGGTATGTGGATACGTCGAGGTGACAGCGCTGGCCAATCCGGATCATTTACATGTGCATAGAAGATAGTGCAAGCCGGAGATAATAGTAATAATTTTTTTTAATAAAAGTTGCATGATTAATAATTTATGCAAAGTGAGTAATAAAAGAAATATGGCCCGTCGCCAAACACCCGACGAGGTAGGACCCCCTTGATGATGTCAAAGTCCCCAAGGCAACCGAACATGTCGGTATGGGAATTCAATCAACAATCTGATCATGCGAGCCGATTTATGCCAATTGGGATGACGACGTTGCTTGCCGAAGTGACCGCGTGACGCAGTCGAAGTCGATCACCTACACACATAAAATAGTGCGGTCTAAAAAAATAATATAAATATATATAAAATCCTTGCATAATTGCTTTTCACAAAAATAATTTATTTAAATAGGTGTGACCGGGCGCCGAAGTCAATGTTTATGCAGGGCGTCGACGTGACACGGCGAAGGCGTGGCAAAGCCTAAATTCACAGGCCGGTCCGAGTTCCGGATTTGGCATTCGTCGAACTGTATACGCAAACTGACCGAACCACCACGCGACCGTCGTTAATGCGGCCACCATTTGACAGACCTGGTTTATCTGTTGTAGCAATATGAAGAAAGATTACTCCCAAAATTGGGACTAGATTCGCACACCCATTGCCTAATGGGCGATGAAGGGACGGCATGGCGATGATGGCAAAGGTTGGCTCGCCGAGGCAAAGCCCCCGGTCCAGCTAATGTGACAAAGCTAGTTGGTTGGTGAATGTCGAAGTCTCCAGAGTAGGCTGATGAAGAGATGGCGAAGCCCCCGGTCTAGGCCGAGGTAACGGAGCGGGTCAGTAAGGAGATGTTGCAGCTGCCATGTCAGCCGAGGTATTGAAGTAGTTCGGCGTGATGGACATCAACTTGAAGAAGCAGCAGTGCGGCCATGCCGACGCTGGTCATAACTTGTGACGCGGTGAAAGCCGGATTGATGAAGTGACCGAGCGGCGATGTCGGCGCGCCTAGCCCATGCAATCCGTGGGACGATGGTGTTGGTGATAATTTAGTATTCGTTATGTTGAACTCTTTTTCGGCTTGTCGAGCTGATGATCCGGTAAGGTTGGGCTCGGCTCGATGAAGTGACGATCTGTCTAGCGCAGGTCGGCAGACGTGGATAAAAGGCTGGTTTGACACCGGCGTGACGACGAAGATTACCTCCGAAAAGGAGCAAAATTGTGAGCATGTGTTCGTAAACAAAACACAATACCCTACAAAGATATTCTTCCAAAAAGGTTGTCCAATATCCCGTTCATGAAGAAAGATGAACTCGAGTCAGATTCGTATTCGCGCAGAAAACAGATCCAAAAAGTGATGCACTAATCGGAAGGTTCCTAGAGTTTGAACGGTCGGATCGAGCTGAAATTTTGAGAGGCGGTAGATATAGGAATTATGCAGCCGATCAATGGTTGGATCTTCCAAAGGACGTCTGATCTAGATGTTGGGCGCCACTCTCCAAACTCATCCAGATTCCCGTCCAGATTCGACACGGCTCCGGTATATCGGAGATCAGCAGAGATTGCTCTATCAGAACGCGACGAAATTTTACTGTGTTGTTGTAGACTCAATTCCGCACAATTCCACCAAAGGAATCGTCAAAGTGATGCTCGAGGAGGTGGTGGTAGGGGATACAAGTTTGTTGTTCGGAAAAACAGCACGGTCGCTTGAGGGCAATATTGACGTTGAGCCCTCGAGCTCCATGGATGATTCCTACATGATCATGATAGAGATCGGAGTTGATGTTGATGAAGGACCTCATCCGAACTTGACGATTGAAGGCAGGGCACAGTCCTCGGTCAAACCAAGGTGACCAGTCGAGCCGGTGACGAAGACGCCGACATCGCAGTTGATCTGCAGTCGAGCCATTGATCTTTTGCCGATCACATAGCGGAACTCTCAATGAAAGCACCATTGTCGGTGTAAAAACCAGCAGATCTCGGGGAAGAGGGTCCCGAGCTATGGATTCTCAGATCAATGGTAACAGGAACGAAGGAGATGATGTTTTACCCAGGTTTGGGCCCTCTTGATGGAGGTAAAACCCTACGTCTTGCTCTTGTTTATATTGATGGAGCATCAAGTACAGAGTTGATCTACCGCGAGATCATATGGTGTGGTTTAAAACCTGAGGGTATGATGAATAATGTCATAATGATCTATCGACTAGCCTGGCTTCGGCTTATATAATGTACCGAAGGCCTAGGATAACAAGAGTCCTAGTCGAATACGTTGGTGGAGAGGAGTCCTTGTCTTGATCATTATGTCTTGTGGAATATTCCTTGAATGCGACATGGGCTGCCCTAAGTGGCCCATGAGTAAACCGCCATGGGGGTCCTCGGCCCGATCCACCTGGTCGGGAGACAACATGGTGAGTACCCCCTAGTCTAGGACAACGTTAGTACACCTTCTACCACAAATCCGAAGGCAAGATCTTGGTTGCCAAGAATGGAACCTTTCTAGAGAAGGAATTTCTCTCGAAAGAAGTGATGGGAGGAAAGTAGGAGTTGATGAGGTAATCGTACCTTCTCTCGAATTGGAAAATAGCACATCAGAGAAAGCTATTCCCGTGATGCCTACACCAACTAGAGAGGAAGCAAATGATAATGATCAGGAAACTACAGATCAAGTTGCTACTGAACCTCGTAGGTCAACCAGAGCATGATCCACACCAGAGTGGTATGGTAATCCTGTCCTAGAAGTCATGTTACTAGAACAAGGCGAACCTAGGAACTATGAAGAAGCTATGAGGAGCCTAGATTCCGACAAATGGCTTGAGGCCATGAAATTTGAGATTGGATCCATGTATAAGAACAAAGTGTGGACTTTGGTGGACTTGCCCAAGGATCGGCAAGCCATAGAAAATAAATGGATCTTCAAGAAGAAGACTGGCGGTGATGGTAATGTTGCTGTCTACTAAGCTCAACTTGTCGCGAAAGGTTTTCGACAAGTTCAAGGAGTTGACTATAATGAGACTTTCTCACTCGTAGCGATGCTTATGTCCGTCCGAATCATGTTAGCAATTGCCGCATTTTATGATTATGAAATCTGGCAAATGGATGTCAAAACTGCATTCCTTAATGGATATCTTAAAAAAGAGTTGTATATGATGCAACCAGAAGGTTTTGTCGGTCCTAAAGGTGCTAACAAAGTGTGCAAGCTCCAGGAATCTATCTATGGACTGGTGCAAGCATCCCGAAGTTGGAATATGTGCTTTGATGAGGTTATCAAAGCATATGGTTGTATACAAACTTACGGTGAAGCTTGTATTTAGAAGAAAGTGAGTGGGAGCTCTGTAGCATTTCTGATATATATGTGGATGACATATTGCAGATTGGAAATGATATAGAATTTCTGGATAGCATAAAAGGATACTTGAATAAGAATTTTTCAATGAAAAACCTCGATGAAGCTGCTTACATATTAGGCATTAAAATCTATAGGGATAGATCGATACGCTTAATAGGACTTTCACAATGTACATACCTGATAACCCACAAGTATAGGGGATCGCAATAGTTTTCGAGGGTAGAGTATTCAACCCAAATTTATTGATTCGACACAAGGGGAGCCAAAGAATATTCTCAAGTATTAACAGTTGAGTTGTCAATTTAACCACACCTGAAAGACTTAATATCTGCAGCAAAGTATTTAGTAGCAAAGTAATATGGAATTAATTGGTAACGATGGCAAAAGTAACAGTATTAGTTTTGTAGTGATTGTAACAGTGGCAACGAAAAAGTAAATAAGCAAAGATCAATATGTGAAAAGCTCGTAGGCAATGGATCTGTGATGGATAATTATGTCGGATGTGATTCCTCATGCAACAGTTATAACATAGAGTGACACAGAACTAGCTCCAGTTCATCAATGTAATGTAGGCATGTATTCCGAATATAGTCATATGTGCTTATGGAAAAGAACTTGCATGACATCTTTTGTCCTACCCTCCCGTGGCAGCGGGGTGATAACCAACAAGTATAGGGGATCGCAACAGTTTTTTAGGGTAGAGTATTCAACCAAATTTATTGATTCGACACAAGGGGAGCCAAAGAATATTCTCAAGTATCAAAAGTTGAGTTGTCAATTCAACCGCACCTGAAAGACTTAATATCTGCAGCAAAGTATTTAGTAGCAAAGTAATATGATAGTAGCGGTAACGGTAGCAAAAGTAACAGTAGCGGTTTTGTAGTAATTGTAACAGTGGCGATGGAAAAGTAACTAAGCAAAGATCAATATGTGAAAAGCTCGTAGGCAATGGATCAGTGATGGATAATTATGCCGGATGCAATTCCTCATGCAATAGTTATAACATAGGGTGACACAGAACTAGCTCCAGTTCATCAATGTAATGTAGGCATGTATTCCAAATATAGTCATGCGTGTTTATGGAAAAGAACTTGCATGACATCTATTGACTTGCAATATAGGATCAAGAACTCACATTATTCATGAAAACATAATAGGTTCAGATCTGAAATCATGGCACTCGGGTCATAGTGACAAGCATTAAGCATAACAAAGTCATAGCAACATCAATCTCAGAACATAATGGATACTAGGGATCAAACTCTAACAAAACTAACTTGATTACATGATAAATCTCATCCAACCCATCACCGTCCAGCAAGCCTACGATGGAATTACTCATGCACGGCGGTGAGCATCATGAAATTGGTGATGGAGGAAGGTTGATGATGACGATGGCGACGGATTCCCCTCTCCGGAGCCCCGAACGGACTCCAGACCAGCCCTCCCGAGAGAGATTAGGGCTTGGCGGCGGCTCCATATCGTAAAACACGATGAATCCTTCTCCCTGATTTTTTTCTCCCCGAACATGAATATATAGAGTTGGAGTTGAGGTCGGTGGAGCACCAGGGGGCCCACGAGGCAGGGGGCATGCCCCCCCACCCTCGTGGATAGGGTGTGGCCCCCCTGGCCTTGATTCTTTCGCCATTATTTTTTATATATTCCAGAAATATTCTCCGTTGATTTTCAGATCATTCCAGAACTTTTATTTCTGCACAAAAATAACACCATGGCAATTCTGCTGAACACAACGTCAGTCCGGGTTAATTCCATTCAAATCATGCAAGTTAGAGTCCAAAACAAGGGCAAAAGTGTTTGGAAAAGTAGATACGATGGAGACGTATCAACTCCCCCAAGCTTAAACCTTTGCTTGTCCTCAAGCAATTCAGTTGACAAACTGAAAGTGATAAAGAAAAACTTTTACAAACTTTGTTTGCTCTTGTTGTTGTAAATATGTAAAGCTAGCATTCAAGTTTTCAGCAAAGATTATGAACTAACCATATTCACAATAACATTTAGGTCTCTTGTTTACTCATATCAATGGCATAATAAACTAGCGAGCAATAATAATATGATATTACACTTTCTCAAAACAATCATGATATGATATAATAACATGGTATCTCGCTAGCCCTTTCTGAGACCGCAAAACATAAATGCAGAGCACCTATGAAGATCAAGGGCTGACTAGAAATTGTAATTCATGTTAAAAGAGATCCATTCACAGTCATACTCAATGTAAACTAATAATAATACATGCAAATGACAGCGGTGCTCTCCAACTGGTGCTTTTTAATAAGAGGATGATGACTCAACATAAAAGTAAATAGATAGCCCCTTCGTAGAGGGAAGCAGGGATTTGTAGAGGTGCTAGAGCTCGGTTTTGAAATAGAGATGAATAACATTTTGAGCGGTATACTTTCATTTTCAACATAACAACTGAGAGATCTCGATATATTCCATGCTACACACATTATAGGCGGTTCCCAAATAGAATGGTAAAGTTTATACTCCCCCTACCACCAACAAACATCAATCCATGGGTTGTCTGAAACAATGGGTGGCTCCAACTAACAACAATCCTGGGGGAGTTTGGTTTGCAATTATTTTGATTTGATTTGAGCATGGGACTGGGCATCCCGGTTACCAGCCATTTTCTCGTGAGTGAGGAGCGGAGTCCACTCCTCTTGAGAATAACCCGCCTAGCATGGAAGATATAGACAACCCTAGTTGATACATGAGCTATTCGAGCATACAAAACAGAATTTCATTTGAACGTTTAGAGTTTGGCACATACAAATTTACTTGGAACGGCAGGTAGATACCGCATATAGGAAGGTATGGTGGACTCATATGGAATAACTTTTGGGGTTTATGGATTTGGATGCACAAGCAGTATTCCCGCTTAGTACAAGTGAAGGCTAGAAAAAGACTGGGAAGCGACCAGGTAGAGAGCGACAACAGCCATGAACATGCATTAAAATTAATCAACACTGAATGCTAGCATGAGTAGGATATAATTCACCATGAACATAAATATCGCGGAGGCTATGTTGATTTTTTTTCAACTACATGCGTGAACATGTGCCAAGTCAAGCCACTCGAATCATTCAAAGGAGGATACCACCCTATCATACCACATCACAACCATTTTAATAGCATGTTGGCATGTAAGGTAAACCATTATAAACTCCTGGCTACCTAAGCATGGCATGAGCAACTATAATCTCTAATTGTCATTCCAAACATGTTTCATTCATAATAGGCTGAATCAGAAACGATGAACTAATCATATTTACAAAAACAAGAGAGGTCGAGTTCATACCAGCTTCTCTCATCTCAATCAGTTCATCATATATCGTCATTATTGCCTTTCACTTGCACGACCAAACGGTGTGGATAATAATAATAGTGCACGTGCATTGGACTAAGCTGGAATCTGCAAGCATTCAATTCAAGGGAGACGACAAGGTAATATGTGCTCTTTGTTAGATCAACAATAATGCATATGAGAACCACTCAACATTTTCATCATGGTCTTCTCCTCTCGGCCCCCAAATAAAAGAAAAGAAACAAAACTATTTACACGGGAAAGCTCCCAACAAAAAAAGAAGAACGAGAAATCTTTTTGGGTTTTCTTTTAGTTACTACTACTACAGGTATGGAAAGTAAACTAGCTAAAAGCTAGAACTATTTTTTTTGTTTTCTTAAGGTTTTTCAAACACAGAAGAAGAAACCTTAAAACAAAAAATAAACTAGCATGGATGATATAATGAAAAAGTATGAGCATCGACAACTGGCATGAGTGTGTGAACATGAATATAATGTCGGTGAAAATACGTACTCCCCCAAGCTTAGGCTTTTGGCCTAAGTTGGTCTATGGCCACGGCTGGCCTGGTGGAAATCCAAAGTTGTAACTGGGGTCATACTGAAATGCGGCAGCTATTGCCACACGAGCTGCAGCTTGGAGGCGTGCTGCCTCCGTCCTCCTCTCATACTCGTTCGCCTCCTCCCTAGTTATAACATATCTCTCTTTTGTCTGAAAGTCAAAGAAAGCAGGAGCAGGGAGAGCAACATGGACGGTGCGCCGTCTATCAAAGATTAGTCGGTACTGGAGGAACTGATCGTTCCTCTCAACAAACTGATGACGAACCATAGGATTATAATCTAGATAAGCAGGAGGCAATTCAATATCATTCTCATGTATGGGTATCTCAAGAAAATTAGCTACACGAGTTGCATAAATTCCACCAAACAAGTCTCCACTTAAACTATTAAGATGCAACCTACGTGCAACAATAGCCCCCAAGTTGTATTGTTTATCACCCAATACCGCACTCTTGAGGACACTAAGATCTGAAACGCACATGTGGCAAGCCTCATCTTTACCGTTAATGCAATGTATGGTAGGAAAATGAATGCTCCCTATGGTAGCTTGTGTTATTTCTCTAGATTCCCCCACAGTGATACTAGCAAGAAATTCTTTAAATTCATATTTGTGAGGTTCACTAACACTACCCCACTGCGGGAGTTTACAAGCAGTATTAAAATCTTCTAAGTCCATGGTATAAGATTTGTCATAGAGATCAAATAGGTCAGTGTGAGAATTGCGTGATGATGTAAATTTAAACCTTCTCACAAAGGAATCAGATAAGTGATAATATTGGGGGCACTTATCTGACACGAAGCCCTCAAGTTCAGCATTACACACATACGCGTCAAATTCCTCCTTAATTCCTGCTTGGACCTTAAAATCTTCTAGCGGCCATTCACAAGGCCGCACTTGAGCTTCTCTTGGTAGTTCATAGTCCGGCTCACGTATCACGGGCCTGGGTCCTTGCTTCCTTGAGGAACCACCTTGGTACATTTTTCTAAACATATTTCTTCCTCTGAAAAATTTCAGAAATTTTGGTGACTCGAAATAAAGGTGAACCAAACTCAACAAAATTGATAGTAACTACTCCTATAAGTACCTAGAGGCTATATCATGCATTAAAATTACTTGCGACCATATAAATTTGACATGCAAGCCCAAGAACAGGGTCACCTAAGCAGCAAAAAATTGCAATCAATAAAGCACTAGAACAAAAACTAATTGGACCATTGGAGGATTCACATACCGAAGAACAATCCCCGAAAGCAGTTTTGTGAATGGAGCTTTGAGCAAGGAGATCAAAAATGGCAGCAAGATGAGCTAGAACTCGGGTTTGAGCTAGTGGGTGATTTTTTTCTGGAGGAAGACGATGTGTGTGGGTGCAAGAATAAGTGGAGGGGGCCCACGTGGGGTCCACGAGGCAGGGGGCGCGCCCAGGGGGTAGGGCGCGCCCTCCACCCTCGTGGGCACATGGTGAGGCCCCCTTGTGTGTTCTCAGTGCCAAAAATTCTTAAATATTCCAAAAAATCATATTTCATTTTCGGGACATTTGGAGAACTTTTATTTTTGGGGTATTTTTTATTGCAAGGATAATTCAGAAAACAGACAGAAAATACTATTTTTGCTTTATTTAAACTAAATAACAGAAAGTAAAAAGAGGTACAGAAGGTTGTGCTTTCTAACTTCATCCATCTCATGCTCATCAAAAGGAATCCACTAACAAGGTTGATCAAGTCTTGTTAACAAACTCTTTCCGAATAACATGAAACTGGAGAATTTTCGATTAACACTAGGTTACCTCAACGGGGATATGCACATCCCCAACAATAAGAATATCATATTTCTTCTTGACAGTAGGAAGAGGAAATTCAAAACCTCCAATAATAATCGCTGGAATTTTTCCAATTGAATTGATACTGTGGACTTGAGGTTGTTTCCTCTAAAAGTGTATTGTATGCTCATTACCATTAACATGAAAAGTGACATTGCCTTTGTTGCAATCAATAACAGCCCCTGTAGTATTCAAAAAGGGTCTTCCAAGAATAATGGACATACTATCGTCCTCGGGAATATCAACAATAACAAAGTCCGTTAAAATAGTAACGTTTGCAACCACAACAGGCACATCCTCACAAATACCGATAGGCATAGCAGTTGATTTATCAGCCATTTGCAAAGATATTTTAGTAGGTGTCAACTTATTCAAATCAAGTCTACAATATAAAGAGAGAGGCATAACACTAACACCGGCTCCAAGATCACATAAAGCAGTTTCAACATAGTTTTTTTTTTAATGGAACATGGTATAGTTGGTACTCCTGGATCTCCGAGTTTCTTTGGTATTCAACCCTTAAAAGTATAATTAGCAAGCATGGTAGAAATTTCAGCTTTCGGTATCTTTATTTTATTAGTAAAAATATATTTCATGTACTTAGCATAAGGATTCATTTTGAGCATATCAGTCAAACGCATACGCAAAAAGATAGGTCTAATCATTTCAGCAAAGCGCTCAAAATCCTCATCATCCTTTTTCTTGGATGGTTTAGGAGGAAAAGGCATGGGTTTCTGAACCCATGATTCTCTTTCTTCACCGTGCTTCCTAGCAACAAAGTCTCTCTT
The DNA here is from genome assembly GCF_056163025.1 of Triticum urartu. NCBI lineage: Eukaryota > Viridiplantae > Streptophyta > Magnoliopsida > Poales > Poaceae > Triticum > Triticum urartu. Next base: position 381,744,294 of record NC_141877.1, read on the forward strand.
ATCATAACATTGATTCTTTGATTGTGGGTTATCAAGATCAACGGCAGGTTAAATCTCTACATCATTGTCATTGCTAGGTTGAGCATCAACATGAACATTATCATTAACTTTATCACTAGGTTCATGTTCATTACCAGATTGTGTTTCAGCATCAGAAATAGAAATATCATTGTGATTCTCAGGTGTGTCAACAACAGGTTCACTAGAAGCATGCAAAGTCCTATCATTTTTATTTTTCTTCTTCTTAGAAGAACTAGGTGCATCAATATTAGTTCTCTGAGAATCTTGCTCAGTTCTCTTAGGGTGGCCCTCAGGATACAAAGGTTCCTGAGTCATTTTACCCCCTCTAGTCATAACTCTAACCGCATTATCATTTTTCTTATTATTTAATTCATTGAGCAAATCATTCTGAGCTTTAAGTACTTGTTCTACTTGAGTGGTAACCATAGAAGCATGTTTACTAATAAGTTTAAGTTCACCTTTAACTCTAGACATATAATCACTCAAGTGTTCAAGCATATAAGCATTACGTTTTAATTGTCTACCAACATAAGCATTGAAGTTTTCTTGTTTAACAATAAAATTATCAAACTCATCCAAGCATTGGCTAGCAGACTTATAACGAGGAATATCACCTTCATCAAATCTATAGAGAGAATTTACCTTTACTACCTGTGTCGGGTTATCAAGACCATGAATTTCTTCAATAGGTGGCAAATTCTTAACATCTTCAACTTTAATACCTTTTTCTTTCATAGATTTCTTTGCCTCTTGCATATCTTCAGGACTGAGAAATAGAATACCCCTTTTCTTCGGAGTTGGCTTAGGAGTTGGTTCAGGAAGTGTCCAATCATTTTCATTACTCAACATATTATTCAATAGCAATTCAGCTTGATCGACTGTTCTTTCCCTGAAAACACAACCAACACAACTATCCAGGTGGTCTTTGGAAGCATCGGTTAGTCCATTATAAAAGATATCAAGTATTTCATTTTTTGAGAGGATGATCAGGCAAATCATTAAGTAATCGGAGAAGCCTCCCCCAAGCTTGTGGGAGACTCTCTTCTTCAAATTGCACAAAATTATATATTTCTCTTAAGGCAGCTTGTTTCTTATGAGCGGGGAAATATTTAGCAGAGAAGTAATAAATCATATCCTGGGGACTATGCACACAACCAGGATCAAGAGAATTAAACCATATTTTAGCATCACCCTTTAATGAGAACGGAAATAACTTAAGGATAAAGTAATAGCGAGTTTTCTCATCATTAGTGAATAGGGTGGCTATATCATTTAATTTAGTAAGATGTGCCACAACAGTTTCAGATTCATAGCCATAAAAAGGATCAGATTCAACCAAAGTAATTAACTCAGGATCAATAAAGAAATCATAATCCTTATCGGAAATACAGATAGCTGAAGTAGCAAAAGCAGGGTCATATTTCATTCTAGCATTCAAAGACTTTTCTTTAAGCTTAGCTAACAGTTTCTTAAGATCATATCTATCGTTGCAAGCTAAGAAATCTCTAGCAGTTTCTTCATCCATAACATAACCCTCAGGTACAACAGGCAATTCATATCTAGGGGGAGAATCTTCATCATCACTTTCATCAATATTATCAGTTTCAATAATTTCATTCTCTCTAACCCTAGCAAGTTGTTCATCAAGAAATTCACCTAATGGCACAGTATTATCAAGCATAGAAGTAGTTTCATCATAAGTATCATGCAAAGCAGAAGTGGCATCATCAATAACATGCGACATATCAGACTGAATAGCAGGAGTAGGTGTCGCATGTTTACACAAAACAGAAGGTGAATCAAGTGCATAGCTAGATGGCAGTTCCTTACCTCCCCTCGTAGTTGAGGGAAAAATCTTGGTTCTTTTATCTTTCAAGTTCTTCATAGTGATCAACAGATATAAATCCCATGTGACTCAAAGAATAGAGCTATGCTCCCCGGCAATGGCGCCATAAAATAGTCTTGATAACCCACAAGTATAGGGGATCGCAACAGTTTTCGAGGGTAGAATTCAACCCAAATTTATTGATTTAACACAAGAGAGCCAAAGAATATTCTCAAGTATTAACAGTTGAGTTGTCAATTCAACTGCACCTGAAAGACGTAATATCTACAGCAAAGTATTTAGTAGCAAAGTAATACGATAGTAGCGGTAACGGTAGCAAAAGTAACAGTAGCAGTTTTGTAGTAATTGTAATAGTGGCAATGGAAAAGTAATTAAGCAAAGATCAATATGTGAAAAGCTCGTAGGCAATGGATCAGTGATGGATAATTATGCCGGATGCGATTCCTCATGCAATAGTTATAACATAGGGTGACACAGAACTATCTCCAGTTCATCAATGTAATGTAGGCATGTATTCCGAATATAGTCATGCATGCTTATGGAAAAGAACTTGCATGCCATCTTTTGTCCTACCCTCCCGTGGCAGCGGGGTCCTATTGGAAACTAAGGGACATTAAGGCCTCCTTTTAATAGAGTACCGGAACAAAGCATTAACACTTAGTGAATACATGAACTCCTCAAACTACAGTCATCACCGTAATGGTCCCAATTATTGTCACTTCGGGGTTAACGGATCATAACACATAATAGGTGACTATTGAATTGCAAGATAGGATTGAGAACTCACATATATTCATGAAAACATAATAGGTTCAGATCTGAAATCATGGCACTCGGGCCCTAGTGACAGGCATTAAGCATAACAAAGTCATAGCAACATCAATCTCAGAACATAATGGATACTAGGGATCAAACCCTAACAAAACTAACTCGATTACATGATAAATCTAATCCAACCCATCACCGTCCAACAAGCCTACGATGGAATTACTCACGCACGGCGGTGAGCATCATGAAATTGGTGATGGAGGAATGTTGATGATGACGATGGCGACGGATTCCCCTCTCCGGAGCCCCGAACGGACTCCAGATCAGCCCTCCCGAGAGAGATTAGGGCTTGGCGGCGGCTCCGTATCGTAAAATGCGATGCATCCTTCTCCTTGATTTTTTTTCTCCCTTAACGTGAATATATAGAGTTGGAGTTGAGGTCGGTGCTGCACCAAGGGGCCCACGAGGCAGGGGGCGCACCCAGGGGGTAGGCACGCCCCACCCTCGTGGACAGGGTGTGGGCCCCCTGGCCTTGATTCTTTCGCTAGTATTTTTTTATATATTCCAAAAATATTCTCTGTTGATTTTAAGGTCATTCCGAGAACTTTCATTTCTGCACAGAAATAACACCATGGCAATTCTGCTAAAAATAGCGTCAGTCCGGGTTAGTTCCATTCAAATCATGCAAGTTAGAGTCCAAAACAAGGGCAAAAGTGTTTGGAAAAGTAGATACGATGGAGACGTATCACGGGGTCCTATTGGAATCTAAGGGATATTGAGGCCTCCTTTTAATAGAGCACCGGAACAAAGCATTAGTACTTAGTGAATACATGAACTCCTCAAACTATAGTCATCACCGGGAGTGGTCCCAATTATTGTCACTTTGGAGTTACCGGATCATAACACATAGTAGGTGACTATTGACTTGCAAAATAGGAACAAGAACTCAGATATATTCATGAAAACATAATAGGTTCAGATCTGAAATCATGGCACTTGGGCCCTAGTGACAAGCATTAAGCATAGCAAAGTCAGAGCAACATCAATCTCAGAACATAATGGATACTAGGGATCAAACCCTAACAAAACTAACTCGGTTACATGATAAATCTCATCCAACCCATCACTGTCCAGCAAGCCTACGATGGAATTACTCACGCACGGCGGTGAGTATCATGAAATTGGTGATGGAGAAAGGTTGATGATGACGATGGCGACGGATTCCCCTCTCCGGAGCCCCGAACGGACTCCAGATCATCCCTCCCGAGAGAGATTAGAGCTTGGCGATGGCTCCGTATCGTAAAACCCGATGAATCCTTCTCTCTGATTTTTTCTCCCCAAACGTGAATATATAGAGTTGGAGTTGAGGTCGGTGGAGCCTCAGGGGGGCCACGAGACAGAGGGTGGGCGCGCCCCCACCCTCGTGGACAGGGTGTGGGCCCCCTGGTGTTTTTTATATATTCCAAAAATATTCTCCATGAAGTTTCAGGTCATTCCGAGAACTTTTATTTCTGCACAAAAATAACACCATGGCAATTCTGTTGAAAACAGCGTCAGTCCGGGTTAGTTCCATTCAAATCATGCAAGTTAGAGTCCAAAACAAGGTTAAAGTGTGTACCAAACCTATTGTGTACCTTGCCATGAGTTTGGAAAGGGGGTACAATAGTGATCCAGGAGTGGATCACTGGACATCGGTCAAAACTATCCTTAGAAGACTAAGAAAATGTTTCCCGGTTGTGGAGGTGATAATCAATGCAAGCTTTGACACCAATTCAGATGACTCTTAGTCTCATTCTGGATACATATTGAAAGTGGGAGCAATTAGCTAGAGTAGCTCAATGCAGAGCATTGTAGACATAGAAATTTGCAAAATACATATGGATCTGAATGTGGCAGACCCGTTGACTAAACCGTTCTCACAAGCAAAACATGATCACACCTCATTACTCTTTGGGTGTTAATCACATGGCGATGTGAACTAGATTATTGACTCTAGTAAACCCTTTGGGTATTAATCACATGGCGATGTGAACTATGGGTGTTATTCACATGGCGATGTGAACTAGATTATTAACTCTAGTGCAAGTGGGAGACTGAAGGAAATATGCCCTAGAGGCAATAATAAAGTTGTTATTTTATATTTCATTATTCATGATAAAGTTTTATTATTCATGCTATAATTGTATTGATCGGAAACCTAAATACATGTGTGAACACATAAACAAATACTGTGTCCCTAGTAAGCCTCTACTAGACTAGCTCGTTGATCGAAGATGGTTAAGGTTTCCTAACCATAGACATGTGTTGTCATTTGATAACGGGATCACATCATTAGGAGAATGATGTGATGGACAAGACCCATCTGTTAGCTTAGCATAATGATCGTCCAGTTTATTGCTATTGCTTTCTTCATGTCAAATACATGTTCCTTCGACTATGAGATTATGCAACTCCCGAATACCGGAGGAATACCTTGTCTGCTATCAAATTTCACAACAAAACTGGGTGATCATAAAGATGCTCTACAGGTATCACCAAAGGTGTTTGTTGAGGTGGCATAGATCGAGATTAGGATTTGTCACTCCGAGTATCGGAGAGGTATCTTTGGGCCCTCTTGGTAATACACATCATAAGCTTGCAAGTACACATCATAAGCTTGCAAGCAAATGACTAAGGAGTTAGTCATGAGGTGATGTATTACAAAACGAGTAAAGAGACTTGCTGGTAAATTGAACTAGGTATAGAGATACCGATGATCGAATCTCGGGCAAGTAACATACCGACAGACAAAGGGAATTATGTATGTTGTCATAAAGGTTTAACCGATAAAATATCTTTGTGGAATATGTAGGAATCGATATGGGCATCCATGTCCCGCTATTGGTTATTGACCGGAGAGGTGTCTTGGTCATGACTACATAATTCCCGAACCCGCAGGGTCGCACGCTTAACGTTCGTTGACGCTAGAGTAGTATTGGGATATTTGATGAGTAGTAACAAAATGTTGTTCAGAGTCCCGGATGAGATCCCGGACATCACGACGAGTCTCGAAATGGTCGAGAGGTAAAGATTTATATATGGGAAGTCATATTTTGGGTTCCGGAAAAAAGTGCAGTTTTTCGGTATTGTGCCGGGAAGCTTCTAGAAGGTTCCGGAGGATTCCGAAGGAGTCCGGAAGTCCACAGGTGGGTCCACCACGACCCAAAGACTGGCATGGGCTGCAGGGAGGTGCCCTGGCCTTATTGGGCTAGGCGCACCAAGTCCTCAAAAGCCCATGTGGCTAGGGAAGGCAAAAAAAGGAAGGAGTCCTAGTAGGAATAGGATTGGACTTGGAGTCCAAGTCCTCTCCCCCTTAGATGCGCCCTAGGGCTTGGAGGGGCTGTTTCCTACACCCCTCCACATATATATAGAGGGGAGGGGCGCCCCAAGAGGACACATCAAGCCCTTGGCGCCCCTCTCTCTCCCGTTACTCCGTAGTTCCACCGCCTCGTCCCGACGATGCTTAGCGAAGCGCTGTCGGTACTCCACCACCACCATCACCACCATGCAGTCGTGTTGGTTGTGATCCCATCTACTTATCCTCTCTTGCTTTCTGTATCAAGAAGGAGGAGACGTCAACGAGCCGCACGTGTGCTAAACTCGGAGGTGCCGTCCATTCGGCACTAGATCGATTGGATCGTGATCGGATCGCGAAGAGTATGACTACATCAACCGCATTGTTAAACGCTTCCGCTTACGGTCTACAAGGGTAAGTAGACACACTCTCCTCTCTCGTTTCTATACATATCCATGGATAGATCTTGCGTGTGCGTAGAATTTTTTTTGTTTTCCATGCGACGTTTCCCAACAGTTGTCACTTAAGGGAGTTCTTGGTGTTGGACCAGGAATGAGAGCGTGGAGTGAATTAGGTTCATCGTTTCACTTTTATAGAGCAGTAAAAGACTACGGGCACCACGTCACGCAGTAAATCCACCAGTTCCCAATGTGTCATGCAATATATGCGTGCGAGGATTAAGATATCTTGTTAATGTTATCACCTAAACTCTGGAGCACAATCCCTTTATCGATGGGACGTGCCAATAGAAACGGCCTTGGGCCATGATATGCCCAGTATTGACTATTGATGAGAGGGCTCGGTTCCGTGGTAAGCAGTGACGGTTCGGTTTTTGGCTGAAAAGTTGTCAGGGCTCGACCAAATCAGCCTACTGCGCCCATGTGGCGTGCCTTCGTGGTTAAGATAAGGAAGACTTGGACCTAGTAAAAAATAATATATACATAAGAGGTCCTTGTTAAAAGATGCCCTTGTTGCCTAGAATAAATTATTGTGCAGACTTGTGAGTGGTCATAATCGAAGGGGAATCCGATGATCGAACATAAAAAAGACTTCAGATCCAAATAAATCCTCAGATATAGAAACCGACGTGGAAGATGGAAGTTGCCTACGAAGCCGAAGACCAGAAGATGAAGCTACTCCGAGGAAGTATCAATGTCTTCGTCTTGGAGACTAGTTTAGGGGCTACTGATGGTGTCCTGGATCAGGGGGGTGCTCACCATGTCAGCCTACAATTCATGGGTCGGGACAAGGACCCACTGACAACTGAAGAATGGGCCATGCAAGACGTGGACCCCGGCGCACTCAAGGTGGAATCCTCCAAAGACTTGGCGTATACTTCAAGGCATACTCAAATAATTAACATGTTTATCCCTAGATGCAACCGACCATGTGTAAACCCTAGACACTCCTGATGCCTATATAAGCCAAGGGGTTTAGTCTGTAGAAGCAAGATTTTAAGCTAGAACTCATCCATATGATCTCAAGGTACATCATCTTGTACTCTGTACCCCATCACAATCAATATAACAAGAGCAGGACGTAGGTTTTTACCTCTTAGAGAGGGCTCGAACCTGGGAAACATTGTGTCTTTATCTACTTCCTATTACCATCTAGCCAAGACCACAAGCTCAGGACCCCCTACCCAGGATCCACCGATTTTAGCACCAGCAGGTGGCCCACGCATGTCCTAATGCGTATTCGCCACGGTACAATTGGAATTTAGATTGGTGACCACTAGTAACTTACCACAACATAGGGTCAGATTGTGTTGCTTTGCTAAACCTAGAATACTTTTTGGAATCCTCTAGCCTCTCTGCATAGGTAGGGGTTATCTCCCACCTAGCCTCCTCTGTCATGTTGCTTGTCCCTTGATATTTGACCATCAACTAAGATCTTATTACACCTGTCATGATTTTAATTGGTTTTGACCTAAGCTCTAGTATGTACCTATTGAAGACTGCACTAATGTTGTTAACAACTAGATCAGTCTTGCAATTGAAGTCCATTATATGCCTAGCCCAAGTTTCTTTTGAGATTCTATCTAACCATTTCCATGATTCTTCATCCTCATGTTTAAGTTTGACCATTGCAACATCAAATCCATGTTGAGTGTAGGAATAACTGGTCTGGTCCATATACTGCTTTAGCTCCTCGACCCTAAAACCATCTGCTTAAAAATATGCATAGATATGCCTAATGCAGTACTGAAGGAAATATGCCCTAGAGGCAATAATAAATTTGTTATTTTATATTTTCTTACTCATGATAAAGGTTTATTATTCATGCTAGAATTGTATTGATCGGAAACCTAAATACATGTGTGAATACATAAACAAACACCGTGTCCCTAGTGAGCCTCCACTTGAATAGCTCATTGATCAAAGATGGTTAAGGTTTCCTAACCATGGACATGAGTTGTCATTTGATAATGGGATCACATCATTAGGATAATGATGTGATGAACAAGACCCATCCGTTAGCTTAGCATAATGATCGTTCAGTTTTATTGATATTGCTTTCTTCATGTCAAATACATATTCCTTTGACTATGAGATTATGCAACTCCCGGATACCGGAGGAATACCTTGTGTGCTATCAAACGTCACAACGTAACTGGGTGATCATAAATATGCTCTACAGGTATCTCCGAAGGTGTTTGTTGAGTTGGCATAGTTCGAGATTAGGATTTACTACTCCGAGTATCAGAGAGGTATCTCTGGGCCCTCTCGGTAATACACATCATAAGCTTGCAAGCAAATGACTAAGGATTTAGTCACGAGGTGATGTATTATGGAACAAGTAAAGAGACTTGCTGGTAACGAGATTGAACTATGTATAGAGATACCGACGATCGAATCTCGGGCAAGTAACATACCAATGGACAAAGGGAATTACGTATGTTGTCACAACGGTTCGACCGATAAAGATCTTCGTAGAATATGTAGGAGCCAATATGGGCATCCAGGTTCTGCTATTGGTTATTGACCGGAAAGGTGTCTCGGTCATGTGTACATAGTTCTCGAACTCGTAGGGCCCTCACGCTTAACGTTCAATGATGATATAATATTATTTGAGTTATGTGATTTGGTGACCGAATATTGTTCAAAGTCCCGGATGAGATCACAGACATGACGAGGAGTATCGAAATGGTTGAGAGACAAATATTGATATATATAGGACAGGGGTATTCGGACACCGGAAGTGTTTTGGGGGGTACCGGGTACTTATCGGGTCACCAGAAGGGGTTCCGGGAACCCCTGACAAAAGATATGTGCCTTGTGGGCCAAGAGGGGAAACGCACCAGCCATAAGGGGCTAGTGCGGCCCCCATATGGGCCAGCCTAAGGAGGGGAAGGAAAGGGGAGAAGGGAAAGGAAAGTGTGGATTAGGATTCCCACTTCCCTCCCTCGCCCCCCTCTTTCCTTCTCCCTCGGTTAAATATGGCAGGGGGCGCCACTTGGGAGGACCCCAAGTAGGATTTGGCCTACTTGGGACACCTCCTGGTAGCCTCCCTCTCCCTCACACACACACACACACACCACACACATATAGGATCACAGCTAGCAAATGACCGGGGGTGTAAACGGTAGAGGGGGCGCCGCACACGGCTAACAATTGATATCATGTGTGTTAGCCCCCCCCCCCCCCCGGGTCATTTTTTCGTCGTGCTTAGGCGAAGCCCTGCGGAGATCACTTCACCATCACCGTCACCATGTCGTCGTGCTGACAGAACTCATCTACTACCTCGATGTCTTGCTGGATCAAGAAGGCGAGGGGCGTCATCGAGCTGAACGTGTACAGAACGCGGAGGTGTCGTGCGTTCGGTACTTGATCGGTTGATGTGAGAAGAAGTTCGACTACATCAACCGCATTGTGAAACATTTCCGCTTACGGTCTACGAGGGTACGTAGACACACTCTCCCCCTCGTTGGTATGCATCTCCATGGATAGATCATTACGTGTGCGTAGAATTTTTTTTGTTTTCCATGCAACGATTCCCAACAAGTACCTATGGGAGAATTTGGGAAATTTTGCCCAATAGCATCTAGCAAGCCCTGAGGAAATAAATATGTAATTATCCTAAGTAATGTGATAGTTTAGATAAATAAATATGTAAACATTTCTAAATGAGTACAAAGTCTAACTTGTGGACTAACCTTCTGCCTAACAGAAATGAAAGTGTAAGTGACAAATTTATTATCCTCTCCAATGGATTGCTTCAACTGATACAAGAACCGGCTCCAGGATGGGGTATCTTCCTTTTCAACCACACCAAATGCAATTGGAAAGAGATTGTTATTTCCATCTCTACATGTTACTGCGAGGATTTGCTGGCCACAACTTGGCTTTATGAAACATCCATCCACACCTACATCAAATAACCAATCATTTGCGATAAGTGAAATGCAAAACAAAAGGATAGACAAAGGTGCACTAGAAAATACCTATGAATGACATACAACCATCGAGAAAGCCTTCCCTAGATGCATTGAGGCACATAAACATCATATGGAACCTACGGTTGGTGCTTGGATGTTCTGGTATGTTTCTTGTTGTCATAGTACACCTGCTGCCAGGATTTATGTCTAAAACTGCCTGCAAATAGTCTCTGGATCTGGTGTACTGTGCTTTAACATCTCATCCAACAACTTCCAAAGCCTTTTTCCTGGCCTTGGTCTTGGGTATTTCCACCTCATACTTCTCCTTTGCATTTTTAAAAATTGTGTCAACCTTTGTCCTGGGATCTGTTCTAATTGCATGCTCACATTCCTTGGCGACCTAATCTGTTGTAACTTTTGTGTTCTCACTATTTGCAGGACATGTATGTGGCATTCTCAATTTTCTGATAACAAATGTCTTCTCATTCTTGACTTGTGAAGTTGTCATCATAAAGGGGCATTCAACCACTTTGCAATAAATAATTACCTTGTCTTTGCAATTCCTCCAATAAGTGTAGCTCCTCAACTGAACTACTTGGCATTGTCTTAGAGCTCTTTTGAACTGGTACACATTTTCAAAACATACGTGCTCACATAACTGCTCCTGAGGGTTTTCTTCTTTCTCCTCATACCAAATCATGTCTTCTTTCTTGCTAGGCCTTCTTTCCCTCTTGCCACATAAAACTATATTCCTTTTGACAACACCATAATAATCATTATCATTAACCTCAGAAAAATTGCTCAATTCATCATTGGAAGGCACCCAGACATGAAAGGGAAGAATTTCTTCTTCATGGCGAGCTCTGCTAGAAGGGTCAACACTCTTTTTTTTCTACTTCTTCGGAGGAGAAGACTCGGCCTTAGAATCGTCCATTTCCTCATCCTCGACTGATAAACCTCTTCCACATCTGTGTCGCCTTCATATTGGTCCTGAAGGAAATATGCCCTAGAGGCAATAATAAAGTTATTATTTATTTCCTTATATCATGATAAATGTTTATCATTCATGCTATAATTGTATTAACCGGAAACATAATACATGTGTGAATACATAGACAAATAGAGTGTCACTAGTATGCCTCTACTTGACTAGCTCGTTAATCAAAGATGGTTATGTTTCCTAACCATGAACAAGGAGTTGTTATTTGATTAAAGGGATCACATCATTAAGTGAATGATCTGATTGACATGACCCATTCCATTGCTTAGCACCCGATCGTTTAGTATGTTGCTATTGCTTTCTTCATAACTTATACATGTTCCTATGACTATGAGATTATGCAACTCCCGTTTACCAGAGGAACACTTTGTGTGCTACCAAACGTCACAACGTAACTGGGTGATTATAAAGGAGCTCTACAGGTGTCTCCAAAGGTACATGTTGGGTTGGCGTATTTCGAGATTAGAATTTGTCACTCCGATTGTTAGAGAGGTATCTCTGGGCCCTCTCGGTAATGCACACCACTTAAGCCTTGCAAGCATCGCAACTAATGAGTTAGTTGCAGGATGATGTATTATAGAACGAGTAAAGAGACTTGCCGATAACGAGATTGAACTAGGTATTGGATACCGACGATCGAATCTCGGGCAAGTAACATACCGATGACAAAGGGAACAACGTATGTTGTTATGCGGTCTGACCGATAAAGATTTTTGTAGAATATGTAGGAGCCAATATGAGCATCCAGGTTCCGCTATTGGTTATTGACCGGAGACATGTCTCGGTCATGTCTACATTGTTCTCAAACCCGTAGGGTCCGCACGCTTAAGGTTACGATGATAGTTATATTATGAGTTTATGCATTTTGATGTACCGAAGGTTGTTCGGAGTCCCGGATGTGATCACGGACAAGACGAGGAGTCTCAAAATGGTCGAGACATAAAGATTGATATATTGGAAGCCTATGTTTGGATATCGGAAGTGTTCCGGGTGAAATCGGAATTTTACCGGAGTACCGGGAGGTTACCGGAACCCCCGGGGAGCTAGATGGGCCTTAGTGGGCCTTAGTGGAAAAGAGAAGGGGCAGCCCAAAGTGGGCCGCGCGCCCCTCCCCTCCCTTGATTCGAATAGGACAAGGAGAGGGGGCCGGCCCCCCTCTCTCTTTTCCTCCCTCCACTAATCCTATTCCAACTAGGATTGGGGGGGGGGGGGGAATCCTACTCCCAGAGGGAGTAGGACTCCTCCTGGCGCGCCTCTCCTAGGCCGGCCGCACCCCCCCCTTGGTCCTTTATATACGGAGGCAGGAGAACCCCAGAGAGACATAAGTTGATCCACGTGATCATATTCTTAGCCGTGTGCGGTGCCCCCTTCCACCATAGTCCTCGATAATATTGTAGCGGTGCTTAGGCGAAGCCCTGCGACAGGAGTACATCAAGATCGTCACCACGCCGTCGTGCTGACGGAACTCTTCCCCGACACTTTGCTGGATCGGAGTCCGGGGATCGTCATCGAGCTGAACGTGTGCTAGAACTCGGAGGTGCCGTAGTTTCGGTGCTTGATCGGTCGGGCCGTGGAGACGTACGACTACATCATCCAAACGCTTCCGTTGTCGATCTACAAGGTACGTAGATCACACTCTCCCCTCGTTGCTATGCATCATCATGATCTTGCGTGTGCGTAGGAAATTTTTTGAAATTACTACGTTCCCCAACAGTGGCATCCGAGCCTAGGTTTTATATGTTGATGTTATATGCACGAGTAGAACACAAGTGAGTTGTGGGCGATATAAGTCATACTTCTTACCAGCATGTCATACTTTGGTTCGGCGGTATTGTTGGACGAAGCTGCCCGGACCGACATTACGCGTACGCTTACGCGAGACCGGTTCTCCCGACGTGCTTTGCACATAGGTGGCTTGCGGGTGACAGTTTCTCCAACTTTAGTTGAACCGAGTGTGGCTACGCCCGGTCCTTGCGAAGGTTAAAACAGCACCAACTTGACAAACTATCGTTGTGGTTTTGATGCGTAGGTAAGATTGGTTCTTGCTTAAGCCCGTAGCAGCCACGTAAAACTTGCAACAACAAAGTAGAGGACGTCTAACTTGTTTTTGCAGGGCATGTTGTGATGTGATATGGTCAAAACGTGATGAGATATAAGTTGTTGTATGAGATGATCATGTTTTGTTGAAGTTATCGGCAACTGGCAAAAGCCTTATGGTTGTCTCTTTATTGCATAAGATGCAAGCGCCAAATAATTGCTTTACTTTATCGCTATGCGATAGCAATAGTTGCAAGAGCAATAGTTGGCGAGACAACCGTGTGACGACACATTGATATAGATCAAGATGATGGAGATCATGGTGTCATGCCGGTGACGATAGAGATCATGACAGTACTTTGGAGATGGAGATCAAAGGCGCAAGATGATGATGGCCATATCATGTCACATATTTTGATTGCATGTGATGTTTATCTTTTATACATCTTATTTTGCTTAGTTTGATGGTAGCATTTTAAGATGATCTCTCACTAATTATCAAGAAGTGTTCTCCCTGAGTATGCACCGTTGCGAAAGTTCTTCGTGCTGAGACACCACGTGATGATCGGGTGTGATAGGCTCTACGTTCAAATACAACGGGTGCAAAACAGTTGCACACGCGGAATACTCAGGTTATACTTGACGAGCCAAGCATATACAGATATGGCCTCGGAACACGGAGACCGAAAGGTCGAGCGTGAATCATATGGTAGATATGATCAACATAGTGATGTTCACCAATGAAACTACTCCATCTCACGTGATGATCGGACATGGTTTAGTTGATTTGGATCACGTAATCACTTAGAGGATTAGAGGGATGTCTATCTAAGTGGGAGTTCTTAGTAATATGATTAATTGAACTTAAATTTATCATGAACTTAGTCCTGGTAGTATTTTGCAAATTATGTTGTAGATCAATAGCTCGCGTTATTGCTTCCCTGTGTTTATTTTGATATGTTCCTAGAGAAAATTGTGTTGAAAGATGTTAGTAGCAATAATGCGGATTGGATCCGTGATCTGAGGTTTATCCTCATTGCTGCACAGAAGAATTATGTCCTTGATGCACCGCTAGGTGACGGACCTATTGCAGGAGCAGATGCAGACATTATGAACGTTTGGCTAGCTCAATATGATGACTACTTGATAGTTTAGTGCACCATGCTTAATGGCTTAGAATCGGGACTTCAAAGATGTTTTGAACGTCATGGAGCATATGAGATGTTCCAGGAGTTGAAGTTAATATTTCAAGCAAATACCCGAGTTGAGAGATATGAAGTCTCCAACAAGTTCTATAGCTAAAAGATGGAGGAGAATCGCTCAACTAGTGAGCATGTGCCCAGATTGTCTGAGTACTACAATCGCTTGAATCAAGTGGGAGTTAATCTTCCAGATAAGATAGTGATTGACAGAATTCTCTAGTCACCATCACCAAGTTAGTAGAACTTCGTGATGAACTATGATATGCAAGGGATAACGGAAATGATTCCCAAGCTCTTCGTAATGCGGAAATTGACGAAGGTAGAAATCGAGAAAAACATCAAGTGTTGATGGTAGACAAGACCACTAGTTTCAAGAAAAGGACAGAGGGAAGAAGGGGAACTTCAAGAAGAACAGCAAGCAAGTTGCTGGTCAAGTGAAGAAGCCCAAGTCTGGTCCTAAGCCTGACACTAAGTGCTTCTACTGCAAAGGGACTGGTCACTGGAAGCGGAACTACCCCAAGTGATTGGCGGATAAGAAGGATGGCAAAGTGAACATAAGTATATTTGATATACATGTTATTGATGTGTACTTTACTAGTGTTTATAGCAACCCCTCAGTATTTGATACTAGTTCAGTTGCTAAGATTAGTAACTCGAAATGGGAGTTGCAGAATAAACAGAGACTAGTTAAGGGTGAAGTGACAGTGTGTGTTGGAAGTGGTTCCAAGATTGATATGATCATCATCGCACACTCCCTATACTTTCGGGATTAGTGTTGAACCTGAATAAGTGTTATTTGGTGTTTGCGTTGAGCATGAATATGATTTGATCATGTTTATTGTAATACGGTTATTCATTTAAGTAAGAGAATAAATTGTTGTTCTGTTTACATGAATAAAACCTTATATGGTTACACACCCAATGAAAATAGTTCGTTGGATCTCGATCGTAGTGATACACAAAATCATAAATTTGAAACCAAAAGATGCAAAGTTAATAATGATAGTGCAACTTATTTGTAGCATTGCCGTTTAGGTCATATTGGTGTAAAGCGCATGAAGAAACTCCATGCTGATGGGATTTTGGAATCACTTGATTATGAATCACTTGATGCTTGCGAACCATGCCTCATGGGCAAGATGACTAAGACTCCGTTCTCCGGAGCGAGCAACTGACTTATTGGAAATAATACATACTGATGTATGCGGTCCGATGAGTGTTAAGGCTCACGGCAAGTATCGTTATTTTCTGAACTTCACAGATGATTCGAGCAGATATGGGTATATCTACTTGATGAAACATAAGTCTGAAACATTTGAAAAGTTCAAAGAATTTCAGAGTGAAGTGGAAAAACATCGTGACAAGAAAATAAAGTTTCTACGATCTGATCGCGGAGACAAATATTTGAGTTACGAGTTTGGTCTTCAATTAAAACAATGTGGAATAGTTTCACAAACTCATGCCACATGGAACACCACAGCATAATGGTGTGTCCGAACGTCATAACCATACTTTATTGGATATAGTGCAATCTATGATGTCTCTTACCGATCTACTACTATCGTTTTGGGGTTATGCATTAGAGACAACTGCATTCACGTTAAAAGGGCACCATCTAAATCTGTTGAGATGACACCGTATGAACTGTGGTTTGGCAAGAAACCAAAGTTGTCGTTTCTTAAAGTTTGGGGTTGCAATGCTTATGTGAAAAAGTTTCAGAGTGAAGCTCAAACCCAAATCAGAAAAGTGTGTCTTCATAGGATACCCAAAAAGTTACTGTTGGGTACACCTTCTATCACAGATCCAAAGGCAAGACATTCGTTGCTAAGAATGGATCATTTCTAGAGAAGGAGGTTCTCTTGAAAGAAGTGAGTGGGAGGAAAGTAGAACTTGATAAGGTAATTGTACCTTCTCCCTTATTGGAAAGTAGTTCATCACAGAAATCTGTTCCTGTGACTACTACACCAATTAGTGAGGAAGCTAATGATGATGATCATGTTACTTCAGATCAAGTTACTACCGAATCTCGTAGGTAAACCAGAGTGAGATCCGCACCAGAGTGGTACGGTAATCATGTTCTGGAGGTCATGCTACTTGACCATGACGAACCTACGAACTATGAAGAAGCAATGATGAGCCCAGATTCCGCAAATGGCTTGAGGCCATGAAATCTGAGATGGGATCCATGTATGAGAACAAAGTATGGACTTTGGTTGACTTGCCCGATGATTGGCAAGCCATTGATAATAAATGGATCTTCAAGAGGAAGACGGACACTGATAGTAGTGTTACTATCTACAAAGCTAGAATTGTCGCAAAAGTTTTCGACAAGTTCAAGGTGTTGACTACGATGAGAGTTTCTCACTCGTATCTATGCTTATGTCTGTCCGAATCATGTTAGCAATTGCCGCATTTTATGAAATCTGGCAAATGGATAAACAAAACTGCATTCCATAATAGATTTATTAAATAAGAGTTGTATATGATACAACCAGAAGGTTTTGTCAATCCTAAAGGTGCTAACAAAATATGCAAGCTCCAGCGATCCATCTATGGACTGGTGCAAGCATCTCGGAGTTGGAATATACGCTTTGATAAGTTGATCAAAGCATATAGTTTTATACAGACTTGCGATGAAGCCTGTATTTACAAGAAAGTGAGTGGGAGCACTACAACATTTCTGATAAGTATATGTGAATGACATATTGTTGATCGGAAATAATGTAGAATTATTCTGCAAAGCATAAAGGAGTGTTTGAAAGGAATTTTCCAAAGAAAGACCTCAGTGAAGCTGCTGACATATTGAACATCAAGATCTATAGAGATAGATCAAGACGCTTGATAAGTTTTTTCAATGAGTACATACCTTGACAAGATTTTGAAGTAGTTCAAAATAGAACAGTCAAAGAATGAGTTCTTGTCTGTGTTACAAGGTGTGAAATTGAGTAAGACTCAAAACCCGACCACGACAGAAGATAGAAAGAGAATGAAAGTCATTCCCTATGCCTCAGCCATAGGTTCTATAAAGTATGTCATGCTATGTACCAGATCTATTGTATACCCTACACTGATTTTGGCAAGGTAGTACAATAGTGATCTAGGAGTAGATCACTGGACAGCGGTCAAAATTATCCTTAGTGGAATAAGGATATGTTTCTCGATTATGGAGGTGACAAAAAGGTTCGTCGTAAAGGGTTACGTCGATGCAAGTTTTGACACTAATCCAGATGACTCTAAGTCTCAATCTGGATACATATTGAAAGTGGGAGCAATTAGCTAGAGTAGCTCTGTGCAGAGCATTGTTGACATAGAAATTTGCAAAATACATACGGATCTGAATGTGGCAGACCCGTTGACTAAACTTCTCTCACAAGCAAAACATGATCACTTTTTGGGTCTTAATCACATAGCGATGTGAACTAGATTATTGAATCTAGTAAACCCTTTGGGTGTTAGTCACATGGAGATGTGAACCAATCACATAAAGATGTGAACTATTGATGTTAAATCACATGGCGATGTGATCTAGATTATTGACTCTAGTGCAAGTGGGAGACTGAAGGAAATATGCCCTAGAGGCAATAATAAAGTTATTATTTATTTCCTTATATCATGATAAATGTTTATTATTCATGCTAGAATTGTATTAACCGGAAACATAATACATGTGTGAATACATAGACAAACAGAGTGTCACTAGTATGCCTCTACTTGACTAGCTCGTTAATCAAAGATGGTTATGTTTCCTAACCATGAACAAGGAGTTGTTATTTGATTAAAGGGATCACATCATTAAGTGAATGATCTGATTGACATGACCCATTCCATTAGCTTAGCACCCGATCGTTTAGTATGTTGCTATTGCTTTCTTCATAACTTATACATGTTCCTATGACTATGAGATTATGCAACTCCCGTTTACCAGAGGAACACTTTGTGTGCTACCAAACGTCACAACATAACTGGGTGATTATAAAGGAGCTCTACAGGTGTCTCCAAAGGTACATGTTGGGTTGGCGTATTTCGAGATTAGAATTTGTCACTCCGATTGTCAGAGAGGTATCTCTGGGCCCTCTCGGTAATGCACATCACTTAAGCCTTGCAAGCATCGCAACTAATGAGTTAGTTGCGGGATGATGTATTACAGAACGAGTAAAGAGACTTGCTGGTAACGAGATTGAACTAGGTATTGGATACCGACGATCGAATCTCGGGCAAGTAACATACCGATGACAAAGGGAACAACGTATGTTGTTATGCGGTCTGACCGATAAAGATTTTCGTAGAATATGTAGGAGCCAATATGAGCATCCAGGTTCCGCTATTGGTTATTGACCGGAGACATGTCTCGGTCATGTCTACATTGTTCTTGAACCCGTAGGGTCCGCACGCTTAAGGTTACGATGACGGTTATATTATGAGTTTATGCATTTTGATGTACCGAAGGTTGTTCGGAGTCCCGGATGTGATCACGGACATGACGAGGAGTCTCGAAATGGTCGAGACATAAAGATTGATATATTGGAAGCCTATGTTTGCATATCGGAAGTGTTCCGGGTGAAATCGGGATTTTACCGGAGTACCGGGAGGTTACCGGAACCCCCCGGGAGCTAGATGGGCCTTAGTGGGCCTTAGTGGAAAAGAGAAGGGGCAGCCCAAAGTGGGCCGCGCGCCCCTCCCCTCCCTTGATCCGAATAGGACAAAGAGAGGGGGCCGGCCCCCCTCTCTCTTTTCCCCCCTCTGCGAATCCTATTCCAACTAGGATTGGGGGGAATCCTACTCCCAGAGGGAGTAGGACTCCTCCTGGCGCGCCTCTCCTAGGCCGGCCGCACCCCCCCTCCCCTTGGTCCTTTATATACGGAGGCAGGAGAACCCCAGAGAGACATAAGTTGATCCACGTGATCATATTCTTAGCCGTGTGCGGTGCCCCCTTCCACCATAGTCCTCGATAATATTGTAGCGGTGCTTAGGCGAAGCCCTGCGACAGGAGTACATCAAGATCGTCACCACGCCGTCGTGCTGACGGAACTCTTCCCCGACACTTTGCTGGATCAGAGTCCGGGGATCGTCATCGAGCTGAACGTGTGCTAGAACTCGGAGGTGCCGTAGTTTCGGTGCTTGATCGGTCGGGCCGTGGAGACGTACGACTACATCATCCAAACGCTTCCGTTGTCGATCTACAAGGTACGTAGATCACACTCTCCCCTCGTTGCTATGCATCATCATGATCTTGCGTGTGCGTAGGAAATTTTTTGAAATTACTACGTTCCCCAACAGGCACCAAGGATCCTCTCTCTGCAACTTCAGTTGCTCCAATCTATGAAGTAATTCAATCTCCTTCATCAACACCCAATGGTCTAGGATCGCATCCAAACTCAGGTAGCCAAATAAAATCAGCACTGAAATCCCTTTCTTCTTCATCATCTTCACTTTCATCCTCATCGTATTTAGACTCCAAAAGAAACTTGTCCTTACTCTGGATATTATTGCCCTGCTATGTGTTCAAAACCCCTTGGTTGTCAGCTACATATACAACAGGCTCCCCTATGGTACTGATGGGGATATTCTCCTCACATATTTGTGACGCTCTATTTACATCATGTCGTGTTGGGGCATCTCCTTTAAGCACATTTACTGTGCTCAAACAGTTTGAGCATTTCCTCAATCATTGCATTATTGTCAAGCAACTGTGAACCTGATTTGTTAGTTCCCTCTTACTTCACATAATAAATGTAATTTGTACTTCCAAAGCCCTCCAAATCCATAATAGCTTACAGAGCGGTGTATTTAATTTTAGAGCTACACATTGTCCCGTCAAGGTTATCCCTACCATAGAATTGGAAACTCGCATTCCAAATGTCAGCATGATCCATACTACAAATGAAAAGTATAAAAATGTCCAGTTACCAATTGGAGATCAATGTTGCATCAACATTTCTAAATGAGTACTCATTCCAAAGCATCATTCAGAAACTAAAATATTTCGGACAGACTAAAACCCTATTTTCAAAACCCCAAATCCAGTCAAACAGGACAATAACATTCAGTAAATTCAGTACTTTAGTACATTTAGTCAAACAGAACAACAACATCCAGTTAATATAGAAACATGCAAAAACTAGTATCAATCAGCTAACAAGTAGTATTTATGATAACATGACCAATTGTTAATATATTCTGAACCTACATTCCAAATCTGAAACCCTAAATTGCAGCAATGAAATGGATATAAAGAGAGGGGAGAGCTATAGAGGGGAATGCAGCTCACGTGGGGGTGGGGGGGCACATTTGGAGTGGGTGGCTCCTCCACCACACTGCAGGCGACATCCATTGATGCTGGTAGTGGCAGCGATGAATGGAATAGGTTGTTGCCGCAGCAATCTTCCTCCTCGCCGCGTGTCCACCCTGCAACACTGCCATCCGCCCCCATCTGTGCTTCATGATCTGTCCCCACCCCGCCATCGCCGATGGATCTGATGCCGCCTTCGACAGATCCCGCCGTCGCCATGCCCTGCGAGAGAAATGAGGGAGATCGAGGTGGGAGGGGAGAGTGCGAGTGAGAGAGCACGCTCGGGTTCATTCCGACCCAACCGCTTCTGACAAAGCAGTCAACGACGTGTCGTCGCCGATGTCGGCCTGAGAGGGATCCGCCACGTCAAAACGTGCTCAGAAAGTAGCTCAGTGTTTTTTTGTCACTGTCAAAAATTCGGTGCAGTTCAAAATGCCACGAATCGTAAAGTGATAGGTTTTAGCTAATCATAGCACAAATGTGGTGATTGTGTGCATTTTGCTACTCAATGTTTGTATGTAAACTCTCTTGGCGCTAAAACGTGCATCCTCTCCCGCACGCTGTGGGGTCATACCTATCTCGCACGCCATCTGAGTTCAACCACTGCGCCGCATCATTGGTCACATTTTCTCCCTCGCGCTTACGGTAGATCCCCCGTAGCAAGTGAATGATTGCTGTTCGTCGGACACACCAGCAGCTCGTTTAGTAGTACTATCAGACAATCATCGCTCAAAAAAAAAGTAGTATCAGACTATCAGGTGTCCCTGTAAACCAAAACCCCAAAAGGGCCATCTCGGTGTGACCAGAGCGCCGCACCAACCAGTATCAAATATTCAGTGCGCTCTCTCTTCCTCTCGATCTTTCTCTCGCAGACTCCAGAGTCCACACACACACGTACGCAACCATGCCTAGATCCTTCGTGATCACCCTCTTCGTCGCCGTGATCACCATGCTCGCCGCCATGGCGGTGGCGGACACGCCGGCCGACTGCCCATACCCGTGCCTCCCGCCACCAACCTCAGGAGGCGTCATCAACAGCTACCCGCCACCGCCACCAGCAGGGACTGGAACGGGAACAGGTGGCGGTGCCGGCGACGGCTTCGGCGGCAGCTACCCGCCACCTCCGGCAGGGGGCTTCCAGCTGACCCCGCCCGGGGTCATGCCGGGGTTCCTCGCGCCGCCGTTCAGCGCCGTCCAGGCCGGGCCGGCTCCTCCGCCGCCGAACCCGGTCCTGCCGTGGTTCCCGTGGTACTACCAGCACGACAACCCGATCACGGGGTCGACCGCGTCGGCGTCCTCGCCACCGGCGGTGCACCGGAGGACAACGTGCATGGTCACCCTGCTGCTCCAACTGTGTTTAGCGATTCTTCTTCGGGCGCCGTAGAGTACCTTGTCTGCTTGTTAAGCAAGGTGTGTTGATTAGTTGCTACGAAGTGTTTGCTCTCGTTAATTGCAATGTTGTTTTGACTTTTGAGTTTTTGTAGCTATAAGCTCGTAGAGAAGGCTACTGTTACTGTTCTTACTCATAGATAATACACTGTTGTCAAGCATATAGACTACAGAGTACGTACTCCCTTATATTTTGGGACAGACGGAGTAATTTTGAAGGCTACCGTTACTTTAATGCTTATATATAGTCTGAACTTTGAACAGTGTCTGTTCAAAGTCTGTAATTTTCTGAAGCGAGCGTGCGGCGCATTTCCTGCTTTCTTCACTGTACAGTTTCCCCTCTGAGGGATACAGAAAGGCGCTTTCTCTTTGCCCTCACCATTCAGCAAGCCATCGTGGGCAGGCTAGCAAGGTTTCGTGCCAGCCTTTATCAATCGATTGGTTTGTTGAGACGTCCAAATCTGTACATTCAACTCAACAGCAACGCATCAGCAGCTAAATCGGTTTTGGGGCCACAAAACCGAGACATGCTGCGCGGGGTGCGCTTGCACGTCCCCTTTTTGGGGCTCAATTTTCTCTAAGAGGTTTTCGAGCCCAATCCCGCATTATTTCAAGCCGAGTGAGCTGCTGCTACACGCCGATAATTGTTGATCGCGATCGGCTGGTAAATCAGTGAGAGAAATTATTGGGTTGATTGACGTACGTCATGGCGTAGAGGATTGAGAACAACGTCGGACACGTTGCCCTTCTGGATGCTGCTTGTTACGTACGTCAGTAGTGCAAGCTGCGCTCCACCGTTCCTACCTGAAGGATCATGCATGTACAGCCAATCGTGACCACGGTTTTGGAGACATGTATAGTGACGTTCGGCCTGCTTGTCTTTTTTTTAAACAAGGTCCTTTTGGGACTCGATTCATTAAAAAAAAGTTAAAAGAGAATGATCCTGTTAATTTGCATGAATTTGGCCAAAAACTGTTACAACACGTCCATAGAAAATGCATCCCAGCCAACATTGCTACCCACCAGACTCACACACACCGTTGATGAAAGGACACCGTCGAAATTGCATGTAATGTCATCACCATTATCTCTCCTCAAGCAAGCGACTCCGACTTCATTGCAAACGCTCCATCATGAGCCTTCCGAAAGAATGACACTTGAGAACTCTGTCAGCCCATGCCAAATAGCCAGCCAAACGCATCAAGGACTAGGCAGGTCCGACTTCGATGATCAATCTCATAGGAGAAAGTAACATGCCTTGCACCAACATAGTCCGACCTGCCCATCGCACGACATCGTTGCCGCCGTGTCACCTCGCAACGATACAACTCTGACTTCACTCTCTGGGACAAGCCAAATAGTCGACAACATGTAGGTGAAACATTTGGGGTATATTGGCATCTTTGACATAGTTCCCATGGAGTTTCATCAAAAACCACAAAATTACTTTCAGTAAAGGAAGACAGCGGTATCTGAGAGACTTACAAGTCGTGAGCCTCAAAATATAATTCTCCAAGCTCGTGAATAAACTTGATATTTGATCTCCTTCACCTTTGCATCATTTGAGAAAAAAGCTCCATTTTTCCTCCCAAAGAGCAAAAAGATCCACTTTAACCTTGATTATGACTAGAACTGGCCAGATGGCCACCACAGCGCTGCCCAGCCTGGCCTGGGCTAAAACGCGTGAGGCACGACACGACCCATGGTGGGACGTACCGTGTCGGCCCGCATGTTGTACCGTCAGCCCAGGCACGACCCCCTTAGTAAATGGGCCGGCCTAATGGTATATTTAGCTGGTCCATATAGGATTCAACTATTGGGTTGTTTAGGGCCTATATTCAACCTATTGGGCTGCATAAAAAAATCTAAACGGGTCGTGTCGTCCCGGCACGCGTGCCCAACCTCATGGCCGACACAGACCATATGCCGGCACGACCCGATTATATACGTGTCGGGCCAGGCCCACCATGGGCCGGGCATGCGGGCTAATGTGTCGACCGGCCTAACAAATGCTTTGTAAATTAAGAAATCTTCTCCCAAATAAGCTTTAACACATTCACAGTAAAAAAAAAAGCTTTGACACATGAAATAGTTTGGGCAGTACAATATGTATTTTTTAGACTTTTTTTTTGTTGTTGTTGTTGTTGAGAAATGGATTCAAAGTTGTACTTTTTTTCTTTTTTGAGGGGATTCAAAGTTGTAGGTGTGTTGTAGTGCATTTAAGGGCGAGCTCAAAAACGCCGGTACAGAATGGGCCGAGGTTTGAGGTGAGGCAGGGCCGGCCGCACTGCCAGGCACGATTACCATGGGCCAGGCCGGCCCGTTTGGCCAGCTCTTTCGAAGCCCGAGAAATCTCCTTCTCGGTTTCTGGAAAAAAAAAACCTTTTCTCGTGAGCATTCCGTCGAGCACCGCCGGGGCTCCATGGCGTCCGTCGATCGCCACTTCACGCTGGTGAGTAGCCCTTTCCACTATCTGCCCGTTCTGCTCTGTCTCATAGGTTTCGCCTCTTCGCGACGCCTTGCGCACTTTCTGCGCTGAGAAATAGTGGGCGCGACTTTGCCCTCCGCGTGGATCGAGTTCTTATAATAGTCCAATTGGTACTCGCATTTCGGTGCAATCAGTTATTCAGAAGGTTCATAAATTGAATTCGTGTATGGTTCCCCCCCACGATTCCTGACATCCTGTGCGAATTCCGGCATCCGCATCAGTTCGGTTGTGTAAATTTTGAGTGCAGCATGCCACCGTTTTGTTTTGTGAGAGCTCCAAATGTGTTAAGCAAATCGACGGTGTGGCAAATTACTTGATTTATACAACTTGCAAAACTGTACTCCTAGGGCACTGGGCACAATGTGCACTGTCACTATACATTCGATCTGGGCACTGTGCTCTCAAAATATATGCTATGCTACTATTCACATGTATCCAATACAATTACAAGGACGTAGTCTTATTGTACTATCTCTGCTTAGTGGGCTTTGGTCAAACTTGGATATGTTCTTCATTGATCACTCATCTCTTCTGGAAGTTGAATAGCTTGATTGAGAGCCCGAATAGGAAAGCAAAGAGAAGAGCGAATGAGACGACCACCACAGCGACCACCCACAGGAAGTCATGATGGTACCCAAAATAGCTTTCTACAAAATCGGATACCCGCACACCATTATCAAACTTTTCGGTTACGTCTCCAAACTGTGAAGTGACCAGACCATTCAGTGTCCATGCAATAGGGCTGAGCCAGTAGTACCACCTCCACCATATCGGGATTCTCTGTAGAGGAAAGTAGCCAGTTCACATAATATTACTTTTTGCATAAGAGCTTGCATAGTATTAGGAAAAGAAGGAGCAAAATTTGGTTATTGGTTATAGAGGTGGAAGTATAGGAAGTTAAAACATTGAGAGCAAATAGTATACTTACAGTTCTTGGTGTAATAAATCCCGAGAAAAGGTTCCAAAGAGCATAGAATGCCGTGGAAGCAACAGAGGCAACGTTGTAGTTTGGGGTCAGGCCCACCGACATCATTCCGTAAAATGTGAAGTAAGCTAGAGTGAAGTACATGAAGAACAGGTACCAAAAGAATTTGACAGCTGTCCACTCGAACCCAATCATAGCATATACTAGCACACCATATATCAAGGACTGGACAAAGATGTATGGAAGTTCAATTGCAACCTGCAAAGGGAAGGATGTTAGGGCTCTTATTGTCTTACCGTTGCTTTCCACTTAGGGGATTTGTTTTAACTATCTGTACCATCTTTTCTGGCTGTAATTCAATATTATCTGAAACCTTTTATGAAGCCTCGTTTACATCTGTTTATTATGCTCTACGTGAGAATGTGATGCCATCTGTTTGTTGAGCTCCCTAGTCTTGTTTTTACTTGGCATATAAAATAATTACAGATGAAAGTTAATGCAAAGTAAATTTACCTGTCCCAATGCATATGGCAAAGGTGAGTACATGTGAGCCGCTCTTTCCCTGTAAAAGACCGTGCGCTCAACAGCCACAACTGGCTGAACTGAGGCAGAGTTCTGCACCCCCATGAACAAAACTGAGGAATACATGGAACCCATGGCATTGAACAAGTCCTGTTGATTGTGTCTGCAAGAGTAAAATGTTTCTAGTGAATTTTGAAGGTAAGAACCATATGTAATCTCCTCAACAAATACCATGTATTATTTTGTACTTTCTTTTGTTACATATTATCTTACCTTTTTTTGCCAATGCCCCAGAACATTGTCCCAAACAACAGTGCAATAACTGTAGTATAGAAGTACTTGACAGCTGTGTATGGAGGGTTTCTCCAGTATGACAGGCTTTGCTTCCACAGGCAAGCAAAACACTGTGTGAGGAAAGTTTGTGAGTATTGGGTTGGAAAGGATAGGTCGCTTGAACCTTCAGGAGGTGTGCTTAGCTCCTTTATTAGATTTTTGTTCCTCCTGAAATGCAACAAAACCAACAATATTAGTGCACATTTAAGACATTATTCAGTTGCAGAAGATTAAACTGAATACTAGTATGATACTACTGTTGTCATGCTTTTAAAATGGGCCATATATGATTTCAATGTTGTTTGTAATGCATATTTGTCCGAAAATATTCTGGTGTTTTGTAGTTTAGAGATCTCCCTCTTAAATACTAGTTTAAACTTTAAACATGCTGAAGAAAATATTGTTTTTTGCTCTTTGTTTCGAAATATAAGATTTCATAGCTTAAATCAATATTTTTCAGTCTTTCATTCATTAGTTATTAAATCATGAAGTAATGCAAACAGAAGCCTACCGATATAGATCAGAATTCTTGTATACTTGACTGAAGTTAATCCCAGTCATCTGTTCTTGTGTT
This sequence comes from Triticum urartu, assembly GCF_056163025.1. Lineage (NCBI taxonomy): Eukaryota > Viridiplantae > Streptophyta > Magnoliopsida > Poales > Poaceae > Triticum > Triticum urartu. Next base: position 381,771,400 of record NC_141877.1, read on the forward strand.
GCACTAGTCACTTCCAGCATCCATGTTGAAGGATTGTAACCGTCTTTAATCTTTCTGACATCTTCAACAGCCTGTGTAGAACCAAAGGAAAACAATTCAGTAACATTTTTGTTCGGTGCGAGGCTGCATATATAAACATGCACTAATTTATGTTCTCTTCGTCACCTCAAAATATCTGATCAATTCACATGAGTGCCGGCCTAGTGGACCTACATAAATCTCTTCACCTCCTCGTTTCATCAGGAAGAGCTACAAAGACACACATGATCATCAGGTATTAAAAGCGTTGATAAACAGTATGAATTGCCCGTGTGTTGCTTTACTGTTTTTTTTTTCTTTACTACATGTAGGCACTGCATTTAGTACCTCATCAAAAGACTCAAATATGTCGATGCTTGGTTGATGAATGGTGCAAACAACTGTCCGTCCTGTATCTACAGTATTCCTTATTGCCCTCATGACAATGGCTGCTGCCCGTGCATCAAGTCCAGATGTTGGTTCGTCCATGAAAATGATGGAAGGGTTAGCAACCAGCTCCACTGCTATTGTTAGCCTTTTCCTTTGCTCAGTCGACAATCCACTCACACCAGGTAATCCAACCAATGCATCTCTTAAGGGGGAGAGTTCCACCAATTCCATGACCTCATCAATGAACATCTGCAGACCAGATTTCATGTGTTAGAGCAGTCAGCAGGTATTGTCTCCCTTGCCAAGATATGAGTAGTACATAAATGTGATCAACAGTCACGTCAAAATATCTGTCTGAATCATTTCGGTGAATTTGAATTCAACAGTTATCGATTTTATATTTTATATCGTACAACATTTGAGATCAGTTGCCAATTTGTTTTACGGAACATAATCAGTTGCAATATTAGTTTTCTCACTTAATCATGTTTCATACAATTTTATAGTAAATATATATACTCGTATACTATGAAAACATTCAAAAGAAAAACAAATTGTTCTTTGCAAACCTTTCTTGTTGAGGAATCGACATTGGCAGGTAGTCGGAGCCATGAAGAGAATGCAAGAGACTCATAGACGGTCACATTTGGTGAATGAATGTCGTTCTGCTCACAGTATCCCGATACACGAGCAAAAGTTTCTTGCTTCTTTGGATAACCAGAGATTGTAATGTTTCCCTCTATGTATCCACTGGTCTTCCGTCCAGCCAACACATCCATCAGTGTTGTCTTACCGGCACCACTGACACCCATAAGAGCTGTAAGCACTCCTGGCCTAAATGAACCACTGATACCCTTCAGTAGTTCCAACCGACTCTCTGCCACACCTTGTGCTTTAATTTCCTACATTTTTTGTTGGATAAAGGAGTTATGCATGATATTTTCACTCATTTATGTTCCATATATTGTACGTATCTGTACTTTATAGAATTTTCAAAAAGAAAATACCTGTGGCATGTCTACACTGTATTTTATATCATCGAATGTGATGGAGAGAGGCACAAAAGGGAGGACCATTCCTTTCTTGCCTGGACTAGAATTCACTGTTGCATGATTGGAAGTCGATTCATCATTGCTCCCATCCTCAGTATCTGGTAGACATATGCAAATGGTAATTTTAAATTATACCTCAACTATCAGGCTGGGAAGTCAAATTTATTGAGCTTTGCCACTTGGCCATTATGTTATATCTTTTTCAAATTGATGACTATGGAATCAGTAAGTACCTCTAGATGCTATTGTACTGTTGTTAACCCGTCCTCTCGATGATGCTTCTAAAACTTCACCAGTGAGATTAGCTTGTTTTATCTTCAATGTTTCTTCAGATACTGTTGGCTGGTTGCTGTCAAATGCTGCAGATAGGAGAATGTATGAGATTAGAATTTACAGCATTGTTTTTTGAAATTGCAAAATTAGCTACCTATTTGCATTCTAAATACAAGTTATTTCTGACTCACGGTCGAGGAATGTGAGGCAGACGGTATAGAGGATATTAAATAGTAGCACATATCCGAGCAAGGCACCAGCACCAATCCAGTACCACTTCGTATCAGGAAAGACCCCTCGAGATTTCAGAACTAGGTTTCCAAGTGGTTCCTTGAAACCGGGGATTGTCTGTAGTACAACAGTAACAATATGCTTTAGCCAGGCATATTCAGAAAGACGATTGTTTATCCTTTTTTCACAAAAGTCTATTTACCTTGTTCCAGCTGTGACCTAGGAACTCATTCACCGATAGTGCATTTTGTGCGTACATCAGGGGTGATATCCAGTACCCCCATATCCACCATTTCTTTACATTCTCTGTTAAATCAAAGGAATGTTTTAATCTATGATTCACAGATGCCACATCCAATGAGGAAAAGGTAACTGAACTCAGGAAATTTAGTCCAGGTGTTCTTAGGTGGACACTTCAAAATCAGTTTTGGACTTCAGCTTAGCTACTTTTGCATACCTCTTGCCAGGACGAATCCACCAGTGAGCATAAAAATTAGTATGCAGAAGGACCCGAGGGTGCTTGAAACAACCTGATGCCTTGCAAGACCAGCAATGAAGCGAAAGAGTCCAGATGATGCCTCGTTCATTAAAAAGAGCAGCAGGAACTGCCTAAAAAATCTGTAGCATTGCATTGTTTTCATTAGCTTCTGCAATACATTAAAAAAAGATAATGTATGTTAGAATTCCACCCTTACCTCTGTACGTTGGGATCAAATCCAATGCCATAGTATGTTATGCCGACCCAAATTGTTACATTGAGCAAGGAGAGAGGGGTCTTAATGAGCCATGACGGCAACGTGTATGTCCATGCTGGAAAGAAGAGAAGATTCCGTTGCTTGAAAAAAACAGGGAGCTTTGCAATAGTTAGACCTACTTCTGCTAAACCATTGAACATGATCATCAAAATCCCAAAGAAGAGAGCACCCATGTATATCCCTCCATCTGTCACCGAGTCATGATGCATATTGATGCGCAGAAAGACGGTCATTGCGATGATCGCCATGATTGTCAACTGAAGAATAAAGAGAAATAGTAAGAAAATTTATGTTATGTTCTTATCTAGGAATAACAACGAAATCAGTTAGTGTTGAACTTTTTTAATAGATTTTGCCTTTTAGAATCATCACCTGAGTTGCCTTGAATATATACACAAAGGAGTTTCTTTTCATGAGCAGCACCTCTCTGTTGATATTAGCTTTGAGTAGTTCCTTCATGCTGGCACCGTATTGTGATGTTTTCAGAGCTGCGGGATGACTTCCATTCTTGTCAAACGGCACTGCTAACTCACTCTTTATAGCTTGACCAACGTGGAAAGATTGAAATGCCTCCGCAAACTCCTTAACAGGAACATATCGGTATGTCTCATCACTGTTTATCCAGTATTGCCCTTGATCTTTTCTTGATGTAACCTATCAAATTTCCAGTTATAGTCAACCACACTTGAACATTGTAGCCAATTATGGTTCTGGTATTAATAAAATCTGAAGTTTTTTTGGGGGGGAAATCTCAACTTATGACAGAGTTTTCTACAACTATCAATTTTTCAGCTTGCCATATTTTGCCCAAGACGCAAACTGTATCAAAAATTAAAATATGTCGCTCCATCTGTTCCACTTGTGAGCATACTCTGCCTTTATGAAATTCCCTACATATTTAACGTTTTGTATTTTGAAGGCATTTCAGACTAATGTGTTTTTAAAACAAATCCATAATTAGAGAAAGCTTCATACAAACGTTGATGACACTCACTTCTTGCAAGAAGTCAGCTACGCCTTTTCGCTCAGGACATTTGAATCCCATTGATTTAAAGAACTCGAGCACATGTTCTCGAGGGCCATTGTAGACAACCTGACCGTCTGAGAGGAGAATTATATCATCAAACAATTCATATGTCTCTGGTGCAGGTTGTAGCAAGGCAATGACTGCTGTTCCACCGATAATGTGGATTGTTTGTCGGATGGAGTTCACAATCTGGAAGGTTGTTGAGCTGTCAAGTCCAGTTGATATCTCATCCATGAAAAGGGCTCGTCCTGGTGTGACAAGCATCTCAGCTGCACAACCATGTCAGAGAATGGATGAGTTGGATTGTGTAGGAGTACGAAGTAATTTTGTTCCATAATAACACATAAGCATCTGGTAGGTTTCTTACTCATAGGCTATATTTACCTGTAGTTACTCTCTTTTTTTGCCCTCCTGATATGCCTCTCAACATATTATTGCCTACCAGTGTATCGGCACAGATATCCAACCCCAAGACCTTCCATAATAATAAAAAAATCAAAGCATTAGTAATGTGGTCACTTTTTAATTTTCTAGAACTTTCTGTGAGCTTAAAGAAAGGAACTTGGTAGCATTCTTGTTATAACTATGTAATTCTATGTAAACTACAACTGAGCTATAAAACAAGTAGCTGATTTGCATGCACCTTCAGAATGTGATTTGTGACCACCTCGGCTTTCTGCTCTCCTGTCGCAGCAGCCTAGATAAGAAAAACCAAAGATTGATATCCATCAAACTTCCTATTGAAACGTCCTCAAGTCTCAACCACTGAATACGGTGAAGTGTGATTTAAAATGTAACGAGTGTAGTACCTTCAAGTAAATATCAATTTCTGGATCTGGTTTGATATTTTCTTCCTTTTCTCTCCTCGATAGCTCCATTAGCAGGTCTGATCATTTCGTACGAAATTCAGGTTACTCAATGCAATATGCTACCATGATGAGTTTTGAGGTCTACATTTTTCTTGTTCTTACCGAAACGGTGACCAATTCCTTGACATTTTGCAGAGAAGTTGACTGTCTCACGGACAGTCAGTTCCGCCATATGCAGATCATGTTGGCTAACATAGGCAGCCGATCTCCGTGGCACAAACTCATCCATGGTATGCCCATTGTAAATTATGTCCCCTGACATCTTTTGTGATTGCAATGTTTCCTCATGTTAGTAGTAGCAAGTTACCATGATGAAAAAGAGAACAACCAAAAGAAAAAACGATCCACCTTAAGACTCGAAGGCAGGGTTCCGGCCAAGGCCAGAAGCAGCGAGGTTTTTCCCGCGCCAGGGGGACCCAGAAGCAAGGTCATCCTGAAAATGGATGGGATAAACCGATAAGGTACAATTCAATGGAGATGATTCGCTGAGTGAAAGCATGCCTAGAAATTACCTGTGAGGCTTGATGATTCCACTGACATTGTGAAGGATTGATATTTTCCGCTTCTTGTTTTGTGTTAGGTGGAGAGCATTTGCCAGGCCCTGTTTGAAGACGATCACCACCATGTAAGTAAGTACGCATATTATGCAAGCACAAAAAATTAAGGTAAATGAATGCAATGGAGTCCTGCACGTTTGTAACTCCTAACACTGAAGCTGCTTAATAGACCAGTATGCTGGACTTGCAGTTATCCTAACGTTCGGAGCTTCAGTGAGCAAACTTGACTGTTTATCCGAGAGAGTTTGCTTACTGACTCCGCATAGAGAATAATTCTGTTTGTTTTCAAAATCTTTAGGATTAGTGTGTTAACATGGGATCAAAAGGTCGCGGCAGTTAGGCACGTCACTGCTTAACATGGCTTATGGATTTGTACAGCTCCTCTTATGCTTCCGACTTTGTTTGCGTCTGCTTGGAACAAGAAATATTTGTGAGGAACGTGTGTCAGCTGTCAGTGCCATTGCAAAGATGAGTAAAATATCATCCAGTGGGAGGACGATGACATACGAGGCCTAGTGCCACTTGTCGTTGACACCTTGTGGTATTACCAGCTGAGTGACCTTTTTGGACTCTCGGTGGTAATATTGCTCTTGTTTAATTGACGCTTACCAGATTAGAAAGAGACGGGGAAGAGAAAATGGGTAGCCAAGTCTAGCGATCTTTATCGGAAACCAGTCAACATCAGTCTGTTGTGTTTTCTCTCCTAGCCACAGTTTTCACTGTTGGTCTTGCACTCAATCTATTTCTGTTAACCCTCACCGCAGGCTCAACAGTCAACGTGTAGAAAGAAAAATGAAGTGTAAGAGTACTTCCTTGTGGGAGTTCTTGTGACGTACCTCGAGTACATTGGCGTAGGTGTTGAGGATGGTGGGCAGGCCCCTGCTCCCCACGTACGCCTCCGCCTCCACGTTGAGGTTGTCGTACCTCACCTCGATCGTCGGCAGCTGGATCCCCACTCTGCATCATCAGCACGCGACCAATGTTAGGAGCTACCTTGGCCGTCGCCGGGAGCAGGAGGGGAGGAGGCGTACCGGTCGACGCGGTCCTTGAACTTGGAGAGGAAGCGCTCGTGGTCGTCGCCGACCCAGGCGATGCGCTGCAGCAGCGCGTGCTTCTCTTGCGCGCCCAGCCTGTCCACGTTCACCTCCTTGAGCTCCCCCTCCGGCATGGCCAGCACCGCCGTGCGCGCGCGGTCGTAGGTGGGCAGCTTCTCCAGCGCCGCCCATCGCAGCGCCTCCTCGTCGTCCTCGTCCCGCGACGACCGCGAGAACAGCTCCTCCCCGCCGCGCGACCACACCGAGCTCTCCCGCCGCAGGCTGCGCCCGAACGCGTGTATCTCGCCCGCGTCGTCCATCCTCTACCTATCCACCCCTCCCTCCCGCCGCCGACGGCTGCAACACGGCGGAGGAAAGAGGAAGCCGACAGGGGAGAGTGGGCCGCCGCAGCTGCTGTCCCCCTCTGTGCGTGCTTTGCTTTCTTCCTTGGCCGTTGGCCCTGCAGATGAGGAGATGCGGATGAGAAAGAGATTGGCACTTATATAGAGTGGTGGAGCCGAGGAAGGAGAAGCAGCTAACGTACCCCGTGACGTTGCGCGGTCTATATAGGGGTGGAGTCATATGTGACGAGTTCGCTTTGTGCGGGCCGCGAACTCGTGGACAGCTTTTGCATCATCTGTGCTGGGTTCAATGTGGAGATAGATAGACTCCCGTGCTGCTACGAAAATAGCTGCCGCATGAATAAACCCTTCTAGAAACAAATTGAGCTGGATACTACGTACGTATGCATACACCCCCAAAATCAGCAAGCATGAAGGGGAGGAAGAACGGGTTGACATGAGAAACAAGCTGGCACAGCCGCCAAATCTTTGTAGAAAAACTTATAGTACTACGTGACGAGAGAATGGAATTCTGCATAGAATGTACTCACACGCCACGCTGACACATTTTGCACATGTATGATTGGTTGGTATATATGCGGTGCACGTGTTTTTTCTTTGTTTGTTGCTTGCTTCCTAGTATTTTTTTTCATTTTTTGTGGGGGACATACAAAGTGGCACTGCTACACTATCGGGATAAAATCACCATCTGATAGTAGCAGATTTGATCTCAAAAAAGAAAATAATTGATAGCGATTATTGGAGGCTCTGATTTGATCCGTGCTCTCCCCAGGCTGGAGGGGAGCGCTGTCCAATGCCATCCTACGTAGCATCATCGACTTCATTATTGGATCAAATAGTCCAATGTAGTACTACTACGTATGTATGCATATCTTTTCATGGCGGCTACTCTTTGTTTTTTTTTTTTGAGTTATATGGCGGCTACTCAGGCAGTGCCAAGAGGGCAGTTGGCCATGAACGAACATCACGTGAAAACGCCACGTGGTTTTGGGCTTTTGCATCAAAAGAAAGAGATACCACTACCAGTGCACTGTCAGAGTGCCAGTCGGGCACTTAAACTTTCTTTTCACAGCACTAAATGAGGCTTTGCTTTATACACGGCCGTCGTTTTCGCGCTTGACCCCGGCTGCGCGGTCCCGGGATTCTTGATCATCATCGGTCTCTTTTTTTCCATAGAATATACAAGCCGGGCGGACATGAGACATGACCCATCTCCATATGCATTATTGCTGCATATCTCCGTATGTACCCCTTGTACATTTTGGAAAATAGTGAAGCTCCAGTTAAAACATCCGGAACACGGTTACCAGATGTTCTGTTAAGACCTCTCGTAGTGAGGTATCACAATAAGTACTCGTTCCGTTTATTTTTAGTCCGCATATAAAATTTGCCTAATATCAAGCTTTATTAAGTTTGAACGACTTTATTGGCAAAAATATCAACATTCATGATATAAAATCAATATATCATTGGACGCATCATGAAACTAATTTTCGTACTATATAACTTCAGTATTGGAGATGTTGGTAATTGCTTTCTATAAATTTGGTCAAAGTTTGTATAGTTCGACTTCAATCAAATCTTAATTATATGGGGAGCAAAAATAAATGAAGAGAGTATTATGCATGTCAACTCGACCATTTCGCTAAGATGACATGCAATTAAATAAAGAAAGAGAGTTTGGTTTTCATATAATATGATACCGTATTATAATAAAATAATATAGTACTATGTGTCATGTAAACCAACAAATGATGCAATCTAAAATACTACTAACTTAAAAAATATTAGCCTAAACATGTCTTATGTGCATGTGTATGTATGTATCCACTAACAAGTGATGCGCCGAAATCAATCATGTGACAAATCATAGGGAGTCGCCATGCTTGGCTGATGAGTTAAGAGCATCTCTAGCAGACCCCTTAAACCATTGAACTGAAAATGAAGTTTTCAGTTCGCGGAAAACGTGTATTAAGCGTTGGTTTAAGCCATGGCCAAACAGACTCCTTAAACTTAAACTGTAAAACTGAATATTCGCATATATTTTTTCCCACGTCTTCTTCTTCCTCTCGCTTGTGTCCATGGTCAGTTAGCGGACAACCCCCACGAAGCGGCCAAATACGAAGCTGCCAGCATCCAGCTAGCTCGAAGTCGCGGACGATCAAATATAGCGCACGAAGCCGAATCAATCCAGGAGTTAGCTAGGTCCGCCGAATCGATCGTTCGTCGATTCGAGCTCGCTCGCTAGCTAGCTAGCTCCTCCGTCGGGTGCGGCGGTCAGGACGGGCGCGGTGGCCGGGGTGGACGGCCCTGGCGGATGGGAGCAATTCATGAAGGTTTTGATGGCAGTTAGATTCCCGCCAACAGTCTTTTGCGTATACACGACACCCTTGGGTTGTCTCCAAAATCCTTATTTTCACGGGTTTGACCGGGATGTTTTTCGCGCCCCTTAAAAGAATTTACGGGTCGGAGTCGTTACGGGTTCTATTCGGGTCGTTTTTTCCGCCTAATACTATAAACTGGCGGTTATTTTACAGTTTCGTGCATTTTAAGGGGTCTGCTAGAGATGCTCTAATCATCATAGCGAAGTTTGGATTGCAATTTTCATAAAACTAGATGGTATCTTGTGTCGTATGTGAGCGTCTATGTTTATATAGTATTTTTTTTAAAAGAAGGATGGTATCCCGTGCATGGTAATTGGTTGCAATATATTTCAATGATATTTAGAAATATTTTTTTTGGATTAATAATATGGAAATGGAAACTGAAAACACATATCATTTGTTGTGTTCATTATTCTTGCAAAATATTAACTGAATATAAGTAGCATAATAAATAAAAAAGCTAAGCATTTTGCCATGCATTGTTGCATGCTGAGGTATGCCTTTTCCTATACATGTTTATATATTGAAGCTTTTTTTTTTGCAGGTGCTTATATATCGAAATTGACATGATTGCATGTTGAAAGGAATATGAAAGTGTGGATCATCTATTTAGTTATACAAGATTTGCGGGATTAGATGACACATGCATGAAGCATGATATAAAAATACGGAAAGTGGAAAATGAAGCCGAAAAAGAGAAAAATGAATAAATAAATAAAGAGAAATCAGTGCTTTGTGCGCATCATTGTCATTGGATTTGTGGGGAGATATAACTATGCATGTCTGGCTGCTAACAACCTATGATTACCATATATTTATGTGGCCGAGTAAGGTCGACACACTTCCGTTACCTTTTTTTTTTGTTGCAAATCAAACACTTTCTTTACTTAATTGCACATCATATCGCGTAGCGAGCAACATACGCTAGTGGTGGCATGTTGCCATCATGCTGTTAAAGTGTTATACCCATCTTCGCATCTCCGTTTTTCAACCACCGTTGTGTTAGTAATATACTTGGGACCCAACAAAGCTTCTTATATATGTCCATCTCACCGATGTCCCTGTCTCGGACGCATCCAAAAAGCTCCCGAGTCATTGATGTGGAGTGTAGGTAATAAACAACGCCAATATACAGGTACAACCCGAGTGCCAAGTCCCTGAGAACGGGAACATTGGAAGACTTTATTTCAAATGATTCGAAAATGATATTTCTAAGTTTAATTTTTTCTTTTGAAAAAAATCTGTGAAAACTTGTATGTATTCACGACAAATCTGTAAAATTTAGTTCAAAAGTATTATGATTTGGTAGCTGCATAAAATCATGTATGAAAGTATATTGTTATGAAAATTTCCTTGAGCGTGCTATATATGTATTCGTGTATGTACAGCTTTTTTGGGTTTTTTCGCAACATGGAAATATGTTTTTTTTTAAGTCCTCCGCGGTCACCGTCCTCAATTTGCACTTTCCGGGTACAACCACTGCGACATTTGGCCCGAACCGTGTGAGATGTAACAACCCAGGCTAATGACGCGCTGTACTTTCCCAGGCCAGGCTACTGTCTGATATTCAGGACACCAACCAAACAATGTATAGGCAGCTCTGAGGCAAGCACCAGGCCAGGCTGTTTCGCTCGAGGGCAGCAACCAAACAAGCCCGTAGTCACTGTACACGATCGTCTAAACATGCATGTATAATGTGTGGTACACAAAACTTGTTTAAATGTGACGCCACTGATTTGACCGTATACTATCATATACGCAAATATGTACGATCAAAATCAAGAACTCACGGGAAGATATCACAACACAACTCTAGACACAAATTAAAATAATACATGTTTTATATTACAAGCCAGAGACCTCGAGGGCTCGCATACACAAGAGTCAGCGAAAACAATAATATATGAGTACAGACATAAGTTAAACAAGTTGCCATAAGATGGCTAGCACAAAGTGGGATACAGATCGAAAGAGGCGCATGCCTCTTGCCTGGGATCCTCCTAAACTACTCCTGGTCGTCGGCGGCGGCCTGCACGTAGTAGTAGGCACCCTTGGTGTAGTAGGAGTAGTCTAAGGTGGCGTCTGACTCCCGGGCTCCAGCATCTGGTTGCGACAACTGAGAAGAACGGAAAGCGGGGAAAAGAGAGAAAATCAACCATGAGTACTCATCCAAAGTACTCGCAAGTAAGGATCTACACTAAATATGCATGTGTATCAGTGTAAAGGGGCAATATCGGTGGACTGAACTGCAGTATGCCAGACTAAGAGGGGGGATAGCTAGTCCTGTCGAAGACTACGTTTCTGGCAGCCTCCATCTTGCAGCATGTAGAAGAGAGTAATGGTAAGTTCACCAAGTATCATCGCATAGCATAATCCTACCCGGTGATGCTCTTCTCGTCGCCCTGTGGGAGAGCGATCACCGGGTTGTATCTGGCACTTGAAATGGTGTATTTTATTAAGTATCCGGTTCTAGTTGTCATAAGGTCAAGGTACAACTCCGGGTCGTCCTTTTATCGAGGGACACGGCTATTCGAATAGATCAACTTCCCTACAGGGGTGCACCACATAACCCAACACGCTCGATCCCTCTGGCCGGACACACTTTCCTGGGTCATGCCCGGCCTCGGAAGATCAACACGTCGCAACCCTACCTAGGAGAGGTCAGCACGCCGGTCTAAATCCTATGCGCGCAGGGGTCTGGGCCCATCGCCCATTGCACACCTGCACGTTGCGTACGCGGCCGGTGAGCAGACCTAGCAACCTCCATTACAAAGGAAGTTGCGTTACGCGGTCCCACCCGACGCGCGCCGCTCAGTTTCTGACGTCAAGAAGCTTCGGCTGATACCAAGACGTCGAGTGCCCATAACTGTTCCCGCGTAGTTGGTTAGTGCGTATAGGCCAGTGGCCAGACTCAGATCAAATACCAAAATCTCGTTAAGCGTGTTAATTGATGTAACCACAGACGTCGACCAGGGCCAGGCCCACCTCTCTCCTAAGTGGTCTCAACCTGCCCTGTCGCTCCACCACAAAGTAACAGTTGGGGGCCGTCGAGAACCCAGGCCCACCACTACCGGGATGGAACCACTTGTCCTTTCAGCCCCCACACCGGAATCACTCGCGGGTACTCTATGAGCCGACCCGACTTTAGTCACCAAGTATCACATATTATGTATATAAGTATATACCCGTGATCACCTCCCGAGTGATCACGACCCGATAGTATAGCATGGCAGACGGACAAGAATGTAGGGCCACTGATGGAATACTAGCATCCTATACTAAACATTTAGGATTGCAGGTAAAGGTAACAACAGTAGTAGCAAAGGCAGGCTATGCATCAGGATAGGATTAACGAAAAGCAGTAACATGCTACACTACTCTAATGCAAGCAGTAGGGAGAAGAATAGGCGATATCTAGTGATCAAGGGGGGGCTTGCCTGGTTGCTCTGGCAAGAAGGAGGGGTCGTCAACACCGTAGTCGAACTGGGGTCGCCGGCAGTCTCGGGGTCTACCGGAAAGAAGTAACGGAGGGGAAACACAATAAATAACAGAGCAATCAAAGCATCACAAAGTGTAACATGGCATTACGCGGTGCTAGAGGTGACCTAACATAGTAGTAGGTGCTCCTGGCGAAGGGGGAAAACATTCGGGAAAGTATTCCCAGTGTTTGACGTTTTCGGATAGACGAACCGGAGGGGAAAGGTTACAGGTTTGCTATGCTATGGATGTGTGGCAGACGAACGGACTACGTCTTGGGATTCGTCTCGTCGTTTTGAGCAACTTTCATGTACAACGTTTTTTCATCCGAGCTATGTTTTATTTTATATGATTTTTCAAAGTTTTAATCCTTTTCTATATTTACTAGAATCAATTAATTCGAAAATATGTTAGAAGTAATGCTATGGGTATGCAAAAAGTGTACCCAAAAATGTGGCTATGTGGCTGGCAGTGGGACCAGCGGTCAAAGTCAACAACCCGGTCAGCGTTGACTGGTCAAAGGTGAACAGTGTAGGTGGGTCCCGCATGTCATTGACCCATAAACTTTTAACTCAATTTAACTTTTAATTAAAACAGGAGGGTCCCACGTGCCATAGACTTATTAGAGGGAGGGGGTTAACACTAACAGCGGTTAGCCCCAAATTAACAGCGGCCGACCCCACTTGTCGTGGCCCAATTGGCCACCCAGGAAGGGTGCGCGCGCACGGCGTACGACGGTCACCGGTGGCGAGCGATGGTGGGCTGCGGTGGTGGGAGCAGCAGTAGGGGCGATGAGAGCGGGCAGCGGCCAAGTGCGGCCGGGCGTGGCGGGATGCGGGCGGAGGCGGGGCTGTGGCGTGGTCGAAGCAGGACAGGGGAGCTCGAGTGCGACAGACGGCGGCACAGCAGGCGGCGGCACTGGGAGGGAGCAGCATGCAGCAGCGCCCGAGGCCACGAGCAGGCGAGCGCGACCAGGCGGCTCGCGGGCGGAGCGGGGCGCCAAGCGGGAATGGGGAAGGGGCGGCCACGCGCGGGTGGGCGGCTTGCGGGGCGCGCACGGGTGGCGTAGGGGCCGCGGTGAGCGCGACCTGTACGGACAGAGCGCATGAGGGGGGAGAGAGGCCAGGCCGCGGCGGGGATGGATGAAATCGCTGGTCGGTGATGTCTACTACACAACATTCTTCTTGTAAACGTTGTTGGGCCTCCAAGTGCATAGGTTTGTAGGACAGTAGCAAATTTCCCTCAAGTGGATGACCTAAGGTTTATCAATCCATAGGAGGCGTAGGATGAAGATGGTCTCTCTCGAGCAACCCTGCAACCAAATAACAAAGAGTCTCTTGTGTCCCCAACACACCCAATACAATGGTAAATTGTATAGGTGCACTAGTTCGGCGAAGAGATGGTGATACAAGTGCAATATGGATAGTAGATACTTTCACTAGTGCAAGTCCTCTCAACAATAATAGCATAACTGGATCACATAACTATCCCTCAACATGCAACAAAGAGTCACTCCAAAGTCACTAATAGCGGAGAACAAACGAAGAGATTATGGTAGGGTACGAAACCACCTCAAAGTTATTCTTTCCAATCAATCCGTTGGGCTATTCCTATAAGTGTCACAAACAGCCCTAGAGTTCGTACTAGAATAACACCTTAAGACACACATCAACCAAAAACCTAATGTCACCTAAGTACTCCAATGTCACTCAAGTATCCACAGGTATGATTATACGATATGCATCACATAATCTCAGATTCATCTATTCAACCAACACATAGGATCTCAAAGAGTGCCCCAAAGTTCTACCGGAGAATCACGACGAAAACGTGTGCCAACCCCTATGCATAGGTTCATGGGTGGAACCCGCAAGTTGATCACCAAAATATACATCAAGTGAATCACGTGGTATCCCATTGTCACCATAGATACGCACGACAAGATATACATCAAGTGTTCTCAAATCTTTAAAGACACAATCCGATGAGATAACTCCAAAGGAGAAACTCAATTCATTACAAGAGAGAAGAGGGGGAGGAGAAACATAAGATCCAACTATAATAGCAAAGCTCGCGATACATCAAGATCGTGCCAAATCAAGAACACGAGAGAGAGAGAGAGACCAAACACATAGCTACTGATACATACCCTCAGCCCCGAGGGAGAACTACTCCCTCCTCATCATGGAGAGAACCGGGATGATGAAGATGGCCACCGGAGAGGGATTGCCCCTCCGGCAGGGTGCCGGAATGGGTCTAGATTGGCTTTCGGTGGCTACGGAGGCTTCTGGCGGCGGAACTCCCGATCTATTGTGCTCCCCGATGTTTTTAGGGTATATGGAGATATATAGGCGGAAGAAGTACGTCAGGGGGGGGCACAAGGGGCCCACGAGGGTGGAGGGCGCGCCCAGAGGGGGTGGGCGCGCCCCCTACCTCGTGGCCTCCTCGAAGGTCCCCTGACGTGCACTCCAAGTCGTCTGGGCTTCTTTTCTTCCAAAAATGAGTTCCGTTAAGTTTTAGGTCAATTGTACTCCGTTTGATTTTCCTTTTCTTCGAAACCCTAAAATAGGGTAAAAACAGAAACTGGCACTGGGCTCTGGGTTAATAGGTTAGTCCCAAAAAATGATATAAAAGTGTATGATAAAGCCCATAAACATCCAAAACAGAAGATAATATAGCATGGAGCAATCAAAAATTATAGATACGTTGGAGACGTATCAGCATCCCCAAGCTTAATTCCTGCTCGTCCTCGAGTAGATAAATGATAAAAACAGAATTTTTGATGCGGAGTGCTACTTGGCATAATTTCAATGTAATTTTTCTTAATTGTGGTATGAATATTCAGATCCATAAGATTCAAGACAAAAGTTTAATATTGACATAAAAATAATAATATTTCAAGCATACTAACTAAGCAATTATGTCTTCTCAAAATAGCATGGCTAAAGAAAGTTATCCCTACAAAATCATATAGTCTGACTATGCTCTATCTTCACCACACAAAATATTTAAATGATGCACAACCCCGATGACAAATGACAAGCCAAGCAATTGTTTCATACTTTTGGTGTTCTCAAACTTTTTCAATCTTCACGCAATACATGAGCATGAGCCATGGACATAGCACTATAGGTGGAATAGAATGGTGGTTTTGGAGAAGACAAAAAGGAGAAGATAGTCTCACATCAACTAGGCGTATCAACGAGCTATGAAGATGCCCATCAATAGAAATCAATGTGAGTGAGTAGGGATTGCCATGCAACGGATGCACTAGAGCTATAAGTATATGAAAACTCAAAAAGAAACTAAGTGGGTGTGCATCCAACTCGCTTGCTCACGAAGACCTAGGGCAATTTGAGGAAGCCCACCATTGGAATACACAAGCGAAGTTCTATAATGAAAGATTCCCACTAGTATATGAAAGTGACAACATAGGAGACTCTCTATCATGAAGATCATGGTGCTACTTTGAAGCACAAGTGTGGTAAAAGGATAGTAGCATTGCCCCTTCCCTCTTTTTCTCTCATTTTTTTTCCTTTTTTTATTTGGGCCTTTTCTCTTTTTTATGGCCTCTTTTCTTTCTCTTTTTTTATTTTACGTCTGGAGTCTCATCCCAACTTGTGGCGGAATCATAGTCTCCATCATCCTTTTCTCACTGGGACAATGCTCTAATAATGATGATCATCACACTTTTATTTACTTACAACTCAAGAATTACAACTCGATTCTTAGAACAAAATATGACTCTATATGAATGCCTCCGGTGGTGTACCGGGATGTGCAGTGACTCATGAGTGACATGTATGAAAGGATTATGAACGGTGGCTTTGGCACAAATACGATGTCAACTACATGATCATGCATAGCAATATGACAATGATGGAGTGTGTCATAATAAACAGAACGGTGGAGAGTTGCATGGCAATATATCTCGGAATGGCTATGAAAATACCATAATAGGTAGGTATGGTGGCTGTTTTGAGGAAGGTATACGGTGGGTTTAAGGTACCGGCGAAAGTTGCGCGGTACTAGAGAGGCTAGCAATGGTGGAAGGGTGAGAGTGCGTATAATCCATGGACTCAACATTAGTCATAAAGAACTCACATACTTATTGCAAAAAAAATTAGTTATTGAAACAAAGTATTACGCGCATGCTCCTAGGGGGATAGATTGGTAGGAAAAGACCATCGCTCATCCCCGACCGCCACTCATAAGGAGGACAATCAAATAACACCTCATGTTTCAAATTTTTTACACAACGTTTACCATACGTGCATGTTACGGGACTTGCAAACTTCAACACAAGCATTTCTCAAATTCACAACTACTCAACTAGCACGACTTTGATATTATTACCTCCATATCTCAAAACAATCATCAAGCATCAAACTTCTCTTAGTATTCAATACTCTATATGAAAGTTTTATTATTCTCGAATACCTAGCACATTAGGATTATTTAAGAAAATTACCATGCTATTTAAGACTCTCAAAATAATATAAGTGAAGCATGAGAGTTCATCTATTTCTACAAAATAAAACCACCACCGTGCTCTAAAAAGATATAAGTGAAGTACTAGAGCAAATGACAAACTACTCCGAAAGATATAAGTGAAGATTAATGAGTAGTCAAATAATGATGCAACTATGTGAAAACTCTCTAACATTTAAGAATTTCAGATCTTGGTACTTTATTCAAACAGAAATCAAAACAAAATAAAATGATATCTAAGAATAGAAAACATCATGTGAAGAAGCAAAAACTTAGGATCAACCGATACTAATCGATAGTTGTTGAAGAAGAAAGGTGGGATGCCAACCGGGACATCCCCAAGCTTAGACGCTTGATACTTCTTGAAATATTATCTTAGGATGCCTTAGGAATCCCCAAGCTTGATCTTTTGTGTCTCCTTAATTCCTCTCATATCACGGTCTCCCTAAATCTCAAAAGCTTCATCCACACAAAACTCAACAAGGACTCGTGAGATAAGTTAGTATAACACATTGCAAAAACCTTATCATACTATACTGTAGCAAATCACTAAAATTATTATTCAGCATTGAATACTAAATTCCTCTGCATATTTAATAGTCCTATCCTCAAATAGAATCATTAAAGAAGCAAACATATGCAAACATAACAGCAATCTGCCTAAACAGGATAGTCTATAAAGAATGCAGCAACATCCATACTTCCCTAGCTCCAAAAAATATGAAATAAAATTCCCACTGTAGTAAATTTATCAGAGCTTAATATGAAAAAGGTTTAAGAATTTTATCACATTCTGACTTTTCTAGGGAATTATTGCAACAGCGGTAAACTTTCTGTTTTCAAACAGCAACATGAAGACTTGTAACATAGGCATAGTAAAGACTATCAATGCCACTTTTATTGAAATAAAAGATGTAAAACATTGTTCTAAATAACATCAAGCAAATCCTAACAAAATAAATTGACGCTCCAGGCAAAACACATATCATGTGGCGAATAAAAATATAGCTCCAAGTAAAGTTACCGATGAACGAAGACGAAAGAGGGGATGCCTTCCGGGGCATCCCCAAGCTTAGGCTTTTGTCTATCCTTGAATATTACCTTGGGGTGCCTTGGGAATCCCCAAGATTAGGCTCTTGCCACTCCTTATTCCATAGTCCATCGAATCCTTACCCAAAACTTGAAAACTTCACAACACAAAACTTAACAGAAAACTCGTAAGCTCCGTTAGTATAAGAAAATAAATCACCACTTCAAGGTACTGTAATGAACTCATTCTTTATTTATATTGGTGTTAAACCTACTATATTACAACTTCTCTATGGTTTATAAACTCTTTTACTAGCCATAGATTCATCAAAATAAGTAAACAACACAATGAAAACAGAATCTATCAAAAACAGAACAGTCTGTAGTAATCTGAATCAAACGTATACTTATGGAACTCATAAAATTCTCAAATAAATTGCTGGATGTTAGGAATTTATCTATTAATCATATCCAAAAACAATTAACTAAATAGAACTCTCCAAATAAAAATGGCAGCAATTCTTGTGAGTGCTAAAGTTTCTATTTTTGACAGCATGATCAACAAGATTTCCCCAAGTCTTCCCAAAGGTTCTACTTGGCACAAACACTAATTAAAAGCATAAAACCACATCTAAGCAGATGCTAGATGAATGATTTATTAATAAACAGGAGCAAAAAGCAAGGAATAAAAATAAAATTGGGTTGCCTCCCAACAAGCGCTATCATTTAACGCCCCTAGCTAGGCATGATGATTTCGACGTTGCTCACATAAAAGATAAGAATTGAAACATAAAGAGAGCATCATGAAGAATATTACTAGCACATTTAAGTCTAACATGATTCCTATGTATATGGATTTTGTGAGCAAACAACTTATGGGAATAAGAATCAACTTGCATAAGAAGGTAAAACAAGCATAACTTCGAAACTTTAAGCACATAGAGAGGAAACTTGATATTATTGCAATTCCTACAAGCATATATTCCTCCCTCATAATAATTTTCAGTAGCATCATGAATGAATTCAACAATATAACCAGCACTTAAAGCATTCTTTTCATGATCTACAAGCATAGAAAATTTACTACTCTCCACATAAGCAAAATTCTTCTCATGAATAATAGTGGGAGCAAACTCAACAAAAATAGCTATCATGTAATTGAAAATTAAGATCAAGATGACAAGGTTCATTGTTATTATTATTCTTTAAAGCATACGTGTCATCACAATAATCATCATAGATAGGAGGCATGCTTTCATCATAATAAATTTGCTCATCAAAACTTGGGGGACAAAAAATATCATCTTCATCAAACATAGCTTCCCCAAGCTTGTGGCTTTGCATATCATTAGCATCATGGATATTCAAAGAATTCGTACTAACAACATTGCAATCATGCTCATCATTCAAATATTTAGTGCCAAACATTTTATAGATTTATTCTTCTAGCACTTGAGCACAATTATCCTTTCCATCATACTCACGAAAGATATTAAAAAGATGAAGCATATGAGGCAAACTTAATTCCATTTTTTTGTAATTTTCTTTTATAAACTAAACTAGTGATAAAACAAGAACTAAAAGACTCGATTGCAAGATCTAAAGATATACCTTCAAGCGTTAACCTCCTCGGCAACAGCGCCAGAAAAGAGCTTGATGTCTACTACACAACCTTCTTCTTGTAGACGTTGTTGGGCCTCCAAGTGCAGAGGTTTGTAGGACAGTAGAAAATTTCCCTCAAGTGGATGACCTAAGGTTTATCAATCCATAGGAGGCGTAGGATGAAGATGGTCTCTCTCGAGCAACCCTGCAACCAAATAACAAAGAGTCTCTTGTGTCCCCAACACACCCAATACAATGGTAAATTGTATAGGTGCACTAGTTCGGCGAAGAGATGGTGATACAAGTGCAATATGGATAGTAGATAATAGTTTTTGTAATCTGAAAATATAAAAACAGCAAGGTAGCAAGTGATAAAAGTGAGCATAAACGGTATTGCAATGATAGGAAACAAGGCCTAGGGTTCATACTTTCACTAGTGCAAGTCCTCTCAACAATAATAGCATAATTGGATCACATAACTATCCCTCAACATGCAACAAAGAGTCACTCCAAAGTCACTAATAGAGGAGGACAAACGAAGAGATTATGGTAGGGTACGAAACCACCTCAAAGTTATTCTTTCCAATCAATCCGTTGGGCTATTCCTATAAGTGTCACAAACAGCCCTAGAGTTCGTACTAGAATAACACCTTAAGACACACATCAACCAAAACCCTAATGTCACCTAGATACTCCAATGTCACCTCAAGTATCCGCGGGTATGATTATACGATATGCATCACACAATCTCAGATTCATCTGTTCAACCAACACATAGGATCTCAAAGAGTGCCCCAAAGTTCTATCGGAGAATCACGACGAAAACGTGTGCCAACCCCTATGCATAGGTTCATGGGCGGAACCCGCAAGTTGATCACCAAAACATACATCAAGTGAATCACGTGGTATCCCATTGTCACCACAGATACGCACGACAAGACATACATCAAGTGTTCTCAAATCTTTAACGACTCAATCCGATGAGATAGCTCCAAAGGGGAAACTCAATTCATTACAAGAGAGAAGAGGGGGAGGAGAAACATAAGATCCAACTATAATAGCAAAGATCGCGATACATCAAGATCGTGCCAAATCAAGAAGACAAGAGAGAGAGAGAGACCAAACACATAGCTACTGATACATACCCTCAGCCCCGAGGGAGAACTACTCCCTTCTCGTCATGGAGAGCACCGGGATGATGAAGATGGCCATCGGAGAGGGATTACCCCTCCGGCAGGGTGCCGGAACGGGTCTAGATTGGCTTTCGGTGGCTACGGAGACTTCTGGCGGCGGAACTCCCAATCTATTGTGCTCCCCGATGTTTTTAGGGTATATGGAGATATATAGGCGGAAGAAGTACGTCAGGGGGCCACAAGGGGCCCACGAGGGTGGAGGGCGAGCCCAGAGGGGGTGGGCGCGCCCCCTACCTCGTGGCCTCCTCGAAGGTCCCCTGACGTGCACTCCAAGTCGTCTGGGCTTCTTTTCTTCCAAAAATGAGTTCCGTTAAGTTTTAGGTCAATTGTACTCCGTTTGATTTTCCTTTTCTTCGAAACCCTAAAATAGGGTAAAAACAGAAACTGGCACTGGGCTCTGGGTTAATAGGTTAGTCCCAAAAAATGATATAAAAGTGTATGATAAAGCCCATAAACATCCAAAAGAGAAGATAATATAGCATGGAGCAATCAAAAATTATAGATACGTTGGAGACGTATCAGTCGTCGAGGTCCGGCGGCAGTAGCAACACGGCCACGACAAAGGGAGCTATGGCGACGGATTCTATCAAGGAAGGGAGGGGTTTTGTGCGACTGCTCACCCTGTGGCTCACGAGAGGCTGTTGACAGCTTTGTAGTAGCAGACGACGACAGAATCATCGGAGAAGTTGCGGGGCCGAGGACGGGGTCGAGCTCAACCTCGAGGCTGCAGGGCTCTCCAGCTCCAGCGGCTTGTCACAGGAGACGTGGTCGAGCGCGGGGAAACCTCCAGACGCAACGAAGAAGAACGGGGTGGCGATCGCCGTGGTGGTGGCACACAGCAACGACGATGGCGCTCGACCGAGCGGAGAGGGCGAGGGGAGAGGGGAAAGTGGTTAGGGTTTAACAGGGTGGATGCGGGTGATGCCCTTATCCTTTCCACGACGTCGTGTAGTGCCACGCGTCGAAGATCGAGCTGCAGAGCCGCGCGATGGCGGCCATGCCATGGCTCTATTTCTCCTGGCGAGAGGTGGGAGAAAAGTCCTGGTAGCCTGGGCCAAGCCACACTGTAGTCGTGCTGGGCCGGCTACTGTACGGTCTAGGCCTATGTGCATAGTAGAGCTTTGCTATTTTCCTTTTTTTTACCTTTTTCTGTTTTAGCCTCTCTTTTGCAACTCCTTTTAGCATCAAATGACTTTTGTTAAATGTGAAACATAGCTACATTAATAATGTGCAATAGACTGCATTGCCACAAAAAGTTATACCTCGAAATAAAATTGTTTAGTATTTTATAAAATACAAAAGGCATTTAATTAGTTGTTTTAGCTACTGATTTAATTACTTTATTCCATTTAATCCTTTTACAAAAAATGGTTTCTCCATCATAGTCACTTAAGATTTATTTGTCACCGTTTATACTTTTTAGTTTTAATGTTAGAAAACTTTCCTAGTCTGATTTTATCTTAAATTTGAATTTCTGACTCGGTTTCGAATCAACGTGAGTTTATCAACAGTAACCGACGTGACGTGGCATCATTAGCATAGGTTCACTTTAGCTGAATTATCCGGGTGTCACATTAAACATCTTTCAAAGTGTCCTCGCAGGCAAGTTTAACTACATGAAATAGAATAATTGTAGAGTAATTACTCAACCAATTTAATAAACTTTTGAATTGTCTTGGCCTATAAGCTTGTATAATAACCTTTGCCGCCGCTACAACTAGTTTTCAGGTGAAGAAAGTTGTGAGCTATCTAGGTGCACATGTAAGTGGACCAAAATCTTTTTGTTATTCCGGTTTAAACATTGAGTTTTTCAATTTTATTTCTTGATCAGGGCCGTCTTCAGGAATTCAGGGCCCTGTTAGACATGGATAACAGGGCCCTAAAATTTAAAAAATCGGTATAAAGACATGAGATACCTTGCCATGTCCAATACGTATTCTTGTCTTGTTGGTGCTTTTCATCACCAACGAGATTGAAGATACATAATGAAATTTGTGTATACAACACAGCTAGAAACATGTGGCACAGAATTTGAGACCTTGCTGTGAAACAAAAACCTCATAATATAACTAAATAGAACATTCTAACGAAAGAGATTACTTAAATAGGGAGAATCTTGATATCACTAGTTAAAGATTGCCCCTTGCAAAGGTCACTTCACCTTCTTATGCGCTGACAAGTTGCAACCTGAGAGTTTTCCCCTTTTTCGTAGATTCGTATATTCAGACTGATTTATTTCTTGAACCATGCGTGCAAATCCCGAATCATTTTCATCGTTGAATTATTTAATAGGTTTGGACAAGGCATCGCTTCGTCCGGAAATTCTTCTCTCAATTTTTTTGGTCAAAACCCTTCATGTAGCAGAAGATGGGGCCGGAGGCCTGCCAGGGGCCCCACAAGGCATCAGGGCGTGCCCAGGGGTGGCCGCTCCTTGTTTCCTTGTGGGAAACTAATGGGCCCCTTTGGTACTTCTTTGCTCCAGTATTTTTTTATATTCCATAAAAATTCTTCGTGAAATTTCAGCTCATTTGGAGTTGTGCAGAATAGGTATTTCTGATGTAGCTTTTTCAGGTCTAGAATTCCAGCTGCCGACAATCTCCCTCCTCATGTAAATATTGCAAATTAAGAGAGAAAAGCCATTATAATTGCATCACAGAGTGTTATAATGATCAAAAACATTATAAATAACAATAGGAAAACATGATGCAAAATGGAAGTATCAGCCGACGACCACACCCCAGCCGCCAGTCCTTCTTCCTCTGCTCCAACCTCCATCGTTCCCCTTCTCGCATGCCGTGAAGGAAGTGATGGTTCACAGTCGCCCACTCTCTTGTAGGCTATACCCATGGTGCATGGAGATAGTGAGGCGTTAGTGGGCGGGCACGATGTGGGAGGATGACTTGTGATCTACCAACATCCAGTAAGGCGGGGGGGGGGGGATCCTCTGAGAAGGGTGGCGAGGAGCATGGGCCATACATGCATGGTGATTCCTTTACTTTGCTCTTCTCCTTCCCATTAGTTCATATTACCTACGCACTGACTCGCATTTTTTTTAGTGGCCAATGTGTTAATTCGATTTTTCAGTAGCAAGTTTCATTTGGTGAAGCATGACAAATCTACTATCTGGAAATGGTGAACATGTAAGTAAAATATCACAATGAAACAAAACATAAATTCAAGTTGGTTCATATACTTCATGGGAAAATGTGGATTGTCATACCGAATTCTATGTAATTTTTTCATTCATTGATTTTTAGAGTATGCTCTATAAATTGCAATTTTCGCCAACCACTTTTAGTTGTCATAGTCCATTTAAGTCGAGTGACTTGATCATATGCCAATCAAGTAATATTGTGATGTAAAAGAATTATGAAATGTATAAAATCACAGTTATTTCACTAATCTAACCACTACATACTGAAGTTTTTCTTTGTCAGGATTGCTCTAGGAACAGTTCATTGCCATTCAGTTGAGCATTGTGTGGTGTCTGCTTAAAGTATTTCTAAGAGGCTAAACAAGAAGACAAAGTCCAATGCAGTAAGGTTGTAAATTTAATTTGCTTTCATGAGGACATAGATCAAAATTTCATCTTAGAGATAAGTATTGTACCAAGACTTTGACCAGCATCATATAATACTCATACTTCTAACACTTCGGGGCTCTACGTCCTTTTAAAAATAGGCATACATCATATGTCTCTAGCTTCTTGAACTATCATGTTAGTTCCTTTCAATATGCTTTTTTAGAAATTTCACCTACGGAATACATATTATATATCACCTCCTTCCCAAAAAGCTTATCTTAGATTTATATAGGTATAGATGTATCTAACACTAAAACATGTCTAGATACATCCGTATGTAGACAAATACATCTATATCTAGACAAATCTAAGACAAGGTTTTTTGGACGGAAAGAGTATTTGGTAACAATAACAATATGTAGACTCAAGATGGACCTCTCAGTGGTGTAAACACTTTTGTACGGTCTATGTAACATGTGATGGTTTTTCAAGGTGCTTTGGAAATACACACACTTCGTCTTACAGTCCAATCTGTGAATATTGATTGTCAATCATAAACAACAAATACAGGCCCCAACCAACTGATTAATGATAATTGTACACGTGTATAAGAACACATTTAACATTTGGGTTGCTCTATATTTTCAGGAACTACGATCATTCTATTGTTAAAATGGATGGGCGCGACAACACGCACCATCAACGATCTAGTGTAGTACATAAAGGAGGGAAAACTCTTCGACAAGAGGAGTCACTCATCCATGAAGTCATCCCTTTACACCCGTCGTCACCATTCCCATCTATAGTAGCAGTTGCCATTTCCATCGCAATCTACACCTTCGTAGTCCCAATCTCTATTAGCCATAATACTTGTAACCAAGAACACATCGCATAAGATCTATAAGCATTCCTCTTCAAGTATCCTACAATGTATCTTATTTTTGATTTGTAAGCAATGTGCGAGTAGTCCCCTCGAGCTAAGGGTTGAGGCCTAGCCTCACAGCCTCATGTATGAACGTTAAGTGATTGTTGGTTTGCTTCAAAGTTAAGGTTATTCAATGTGTTATGCAGTAGTTTTTATTTCTTATCTTTACCTCATTCTAAAGCCTTGCAGGTACCTGGGATAAATAAAATGGATGAACGAGAGGTTAGAGAAAAGAGAAGCGGAAGGCTATACTGAACACTAGTAATAAGATTAGCATGTTAGTCAAAACACACTCTCTCGGGGTACATATGGTGTAGTTAGTAAACGCGGAATGTGTTGGTATAGTTAATTCCTTAATAACTGAGATAACCTCACGAGACAGTAAGGGTCTTGGTTGGACAATAGAACCTCAATACGGCAGAAGTTACTTGGTCATGGGGTTATTTGGACACATCTCCCATGAACAACAATTGAAAATAGATTAGTAGCGGTGTTTGTTATAGCCATGCTTATTATCTTGATAGGATCTCGAGAGCGTGTATACAGTTGCAGGTGAAACCTCTAGCTCTAGCCTATATTTTTTATTGTTTCTTACTTAAAACTATGATTTGGTCTCACGCCATAGCAATCCCCAGTCTCTGTCTTGGCTCCCTATTCTCTCCATGGCGCTCCCAAAGTTGTTGGTGCCTGTCGGTGTCAAAACCGGCGGATCTCGGGTAGGGGGTCCCGAACTGTGCATCTAAGGTCAATGGTAACAGGAGACGGGGGACACAATGTCTACCCAGGTTTGGGCCCTCTTAATGGAGGTAATACCCTACTTCCTCCTTGATTGCTCTTGATGAATATGAGGATTACAAGAGTTGATCTACCACGAGATCGTAATGGCTAAACCCTAGATGTCTAGCCTGTATGATTGTGATTGCCAACCCTTCGGTTTATATAGACACTGGAGGGGCCTAGGGTTGTACAGAGTCGGTTTACGGAGGAAGGAATCTTCATATCCGAACGCCAAGCTTGCCACCCACGCAAAGGAGAGCCCCATCCGGACACGGGGGGAAGTCTTCTGTCTCATATCTTCATGGCCCATCAATCCGGCCCACGTCACGTAGCCCGGACGCCCGAGGACCCCTTAGTCCGGGACTCCCTTAGTAGCCCCTGAACCAGGCTTCAATGACGATGTGTCCGGCGCGCAGATTATCTTCGGCATTGCAAGGCGGCTTCCTCCTCCAAATATTTCAACGTAGTCCTTGAACACAAAGAATGTGTCTAGCTTTGCAAAACAAGCTCCGCAAAGAGTATAATATTTAACAAGTCCCATCTACTGACATCTTTTGTAGTGAGACGCCACGTCTCCGCCCGGTCATTATTTCAAACCGTTTTATAGCCTCCCGATCCGTGTTTCGAGATGTGGTTTCCATTGGCACGTCTTGTCGAAGCAGAGATCGTGTCCCCTTATCACGAGATCCTCATCAATGTGGGCGTGGGTAATCCAACTATGTTTTTGGCGATTCCTTGGGAATAGGCGAGCTTTAAGGCCCATGAGGAGGCGTTCGATATTCTTCGCCTTTATAAAGGGGTATAGACCCGCCTTTCTCCCCCCACGCCTACCTCTCCCTCAACCTTCCCAACCTCAGGCTCTAGCGCCCAGGATTCGATTTCTTCCATTGTTACCAGGCCCTCTAGTTATGTCTGGATCCATCTCATAAGGTAGGTGGGCAGCCTCCTCGGTCACCGAGGAGGATATCGCGAAGCTTCAGAAGGCGAGGTACCTGACTGCGGAAATCCCCCACAGGCTCCCTACTAAAGGGCAGGTCATACCCACACCAAAATCCGGCGAGAGGGTGGTATTCATCTCCCACTTCCTCCGCGGGCTAGGGTTCGCTCTTCGTCCCTTCGTTCGTGGCCTCATGTTCTATTATGGGCTAGATTTTCACGATCTAGCTCCGGACTCTTTTCTTCACATCTCGGCGTTCGTCGTCGTGTGCGAAGCCTTTCTCCGCATCCCCCCACACTTCGGCCTATGGCTCAAGACCTTCAATGTGAAGCCGAAGCTAGTTAACAGGGAGCAAGCGGAGTGCGGCGGTGCTATGGTGAGCAAGCTTGCCGATACTAGCTGGCCAAAAGGTACCTTCACGGAAACCTCCAACTCATGGCAACAAGAGTGGTTCTATATCACCGAACCCTGCGGCACCAAATGGGCAGCCGCACCTGTGTTCCGATCCGGCCCTCCATTGCGGCTCGCATTGTGGATAAATAAGGGGCTAGACTAGGGATCGGCTGATGAAGTACACACGCTGCAAAGACATATCCGGAGTATCCTCGAAAGGGACATTGACCTTATTAGCGTGATCCAAGTGATGCTAGTCCGCCGGATCCTCCCGTGCCAGCGACGGCCTCTCCGTATGTGGGAGTTCAATCCGGAAGGACCGCGAACCCTTCAGCAGTTCTTCGGCACAACGCACGAAGGGATGTGGAAACTATTCTTCAAGACTCGAAAGTAGTGGCCGGACACATCAGAGGACATCGATCTCGAATGCAACCATACGAATACCTAGGTAAGCACCGAATTTTTGACCGCAACTCGGTTGATTATCCCATAGCGATGTACAGAGAGTTCTATCTTTGACCAGGGCTGGATAAAGAAGGCGGAATGAATGAGGTGTTCAGCTCCACTTCCCGAAGACTCGACAGATCCTGTGTTGACGGGGATGCTGGTCCTGGCGCCGTATCAAGTGCCAGCACAAGAGGACAAGAAGAAGAGTGAAGAGGCCAAAAGCGGCCTCCATTCTGCAGGTATGCCGAACACTATGTCCGGGGAGACTGAAGCTCCCTCTTCGAACAACGAAGGGGAAGGAGAAGGTGATACCCCTTCCCCTCATGGGAGGAAAAGGACTACATCCGAAGACTTGGAGGTGGGAGCACCTAAGAGAGGGAAGGTATACCTACCATATGGTTCGGGTTCCGAAGCTGATGTCATCGCAAGGCACCTCTCTAGGTGAAGGAAATATGTCCTAGAGGCAATAATAAATTTATTATTTATTTCCTTATATCATGATAAATGTTTATTATTCATGCTAGAATTGCATTAACCGGAAAATACATGTGTGAATACATAGACAAACAGAGTGTCACTAGTATGCCTCTACATGACTAGCTCGTTGATCAAAGATGGTTATGTTTCCTAGCCATAGACATGAGTTTTCATTTGATTAACGGGATCACATCATTAGGAGAATGATGTGATTGAATTGACCCATTCCGTTAGCTTAGCACTTGATCGTTTAGTATGTTGCTATTGCTTTCTTCATGACTTATACATGTTCCTATGACTATGAGATTATGCAATTCCCGTTTACCGGAGGAACACTTTGTGTGCTACTAAACGTCACAACGTAACTGGGTGATTATAAAGGTGCTCTACAGGTGTCTCCGAAGGTACTTGTTGATTTGGCGTATTTCGAGATTAGGATTTGTCACTCCGATTGTCGGAGAGGTATCTCTGGGCCCACTCGGTAATACACATGACTATAAGCCTTGCAAGCATTGTAACTAATGAGTTAGTTGCAGGATGTGTATTATGGAACGAGTGAAGAGACTTGCTGGTAATGAGATTGAACTAGGTATTGAGATACCGACGATCGAATCTCGGGCAAGTAACATACCGATGACAAAGGGAACAACGTATGTTGTTATGCGGTTTGACCGATAAAGATCTTCGTAGAATATGTAGGAGAAAATATGAGCATCCAGGTTTCGCTATTGGTTATTGACCGGAGACGTGTCTCAGTCATGTCTACATTGTTCTCGAACCCGTAGGGTCCGCACGCTTAAAGTTCGGTGACGATCGATATTATGAGTTTTAGAGTTTTGATGTACCGAAGGTAGTTCAGAGTCCTGGATGTGATCACGGACATAACAAGGAGTCTCGAAATGGTCGAGAAGTAAAAATTGATATATTGGACAGCTATATTCGGACACTGGAAGTGTTTTGGATGGTTTCGGAGAAAACCGGAGTGCCGGAGGGGTTACCGGAACCCCCCTGGGAAGTATTGGGTCTTAGTGGGCATGAGGGGAGAGAGAGGGCAGTAGCCCAGGAGGTGGCGCCCCCCCTCCCATGAGGAGTCCGAATTGGACTAGGGGAGGGGGGCGCGGCCCCTCTTTCCCTCTCCCTCTCTTTCCTTCCCCCTTCCCTTTTCCTAGTTGGACTAGGAAAGGATGAATCCTCTTCCTAGTAGGAAGAGGATTCCTCCTCTCCTTGGGGCGCACCAAGGCTGGCCGGCCTCCCCCCTTGCTCCTTTATATACGGGGGCGGGGGGGGGGCACCCAAAGGCACACAAGTTGATTGTTCCAAGCCGTGTGCGGTGCCCCGTCCACCATAATCCACCTCAATCATATCGTAGCGGTGCTTAGGCGAAGCCCTGCGTCGGCAGCATCATCATCACCGTCGTCACGCCATCGTGCTGACGAAACTCCCATGTGAAGCTTTGCTAGATCGAAGCTCGCGGGACGTCATCGAGTTGAACGTGTGCAGAAATCGGAGGTGCCGTGCGTTCGGTACTTGGATCGGTCGGATCGTGAAGACGTACGACTACATCAACCGTGTTGTGCTAACGCTTCCGCATTCGGTCTACGAGGGTACGTGGACACACTCTCCCCTCTCGTTGCTATGCATCACCATGATCCTGTGTGTGCGTAGGATTTTTTTTGAAATTACTACGTTCCCCAACACTAGGGACAAGCCCCTTGCCGAATCGTAAGTGAACAAGGATGCTCTAGACATACCCCGTTCTTTTCGGGTTGCAGGGGTAACATTTAAACTATATGCTTGCAGTTTGGCCCACAGCCCACCCCGACAGTCCTCCTCATCAGGGGACTTATCTCCAGGAATGATGGAAAGCGAGACGCCTTCTCATGCTTCCTCGCCTCTTAGGGCAGACGACTTCGAGGCGTCATCTTGGAGAATCTCCCCTGGCAATCAAGCGGCATGGGGGACAATGAAAACAATGCCCGAGGGTGGTACTTCAATCATCAAGGGTCCAGGGGGCGCAGCCCCTACGGGGGCCAGCAATGAAGGCCCCGAACTATCCAGCTTACAGCCAAAGATGACTCTAGGGTCGAGCCGATGTACCCCTTTTAAGGGAATGCATGCTCCTGCAGCAGCCTCCAGGAATTCGGAGGTGCCGGATACTCTGATGGGCACATTACAAAGTGTGTCCATCTCAGAGGAACATCGTACCTTAATGGGTACGGTAGTTGAAAGGGTTCTGTCCGCGAGAAGCGGATTGAATGAAGCTTTCCTGGGCCTGTTGAAAGGCTTCGAGGTATGCAATGTAATAGCTTAACTATTTTTATATGCATAATGCAGCCTTGTACAGATAGTAGCCCCTGAGACTCTGGTCGGCTTTCACAGGGAGGCGATCAGAGGATCAAAAAGATATGCTCAGGAAGTAACCTAATTAACTCGAACACGGGCTGTTACGTCGATGGTGACCGCCCGAGCTACAGGAGTTGCGGATCTAAAGCAGAAACTTGAGTTAGCGGATGAGGACGTCACTCTTATTAACAGGCGGCTCGACAAGGCACAAGGTATGTGTTGGGGCAGCTTGCTTATGCATGTATAATAGTATGAGCACGAGGCTGAAAATCATATACTGTGGCATGCATAACTGTAGATAGTGCTGCCACGGTTGAGACCCTTCGGGCTGAACTTTCCCGGGCCAAGGAGCAGGCCAGAGTGAGCGACGCGGCTGCCAAGAAGGCGGCTGCGGATTTAAAGGTCGAACATGCCGTTCGGCGCCAGTGCCAGGAGAGAATATCTACCATGGAGCGGGAGCTGAAGGATGCCACTAGCAGGTGCAAATCTCTCGAGGAGGATAATAAAGCCAAGGCAACCAAACTCGACAAGGCCTTACTAGAGGCGAAAGAAGCGCGATCCAAATATAGAGCGGCCCGGGAGGAGATCCGACAGGCTGGGGAGATAGCGGCTGGTAAGCCCTTTCTTTTATAGACTAAGTTCGGCGACCCAAAGTATGCTCTACTTAACCAAATGTGGAGTTCTCCAGACGCGTTATTGGATCTGTCGAAGAGTGCTTCCGACGCGGCGCGGTTCTTCCAAGCACAGGAAGGACGTGCTACAGAGAGGCTTTTCTGGTTGCAATTTGACGTGGCAAGGCGCCCGACGTTGCTGAACAAACAGATGGCCCAGTGGGCCGAGCTACACAAGATGTCCGGAGCTGCCATGAAGGACGTCGTGGTTCGGCTATGGTCGGCCGAACCCATTCCGAGCAGCTATTTCGGTTTGGTGCAGTGGCTTGTCGATGCAGTGCCGCGTATTGACGCTGTCAAGCGATCGGTGTGCATAGAAGGTTCCCGGATGGCCTTCACCCGCGTCAAGATGTACTGGGTAAAGATGAAGGCCACCGATGTTGCAACCAAGGGTCCGCCTAGAGGCGAGGACCATCGCACGTCGGAGCATTTTGAAGGACGTCCTAGAGGGTGCCCGCTTTATAGAGGGTCAGTGCTCGAAGGATATATATTTGAATGAATGTACCAGAATTGTGAAAACAATATTATGATACGTTAAAGCTGCGTTATATACCTTTTCCATTATTTCCTCCTGTGCGACCGTTTCTTATAACCTGAAAGTTTGCTAGTCGTCGGCTTCGGCCCCCTCGCGTATAATGCGGGGGTGTTCGGAATAGCACCTGATCACTCTTGACCCGACGTCTTGGTCCGGAACGGAGGTGTCAGTGTGGAGAACTAGACAATCGGACTATAGGGCTTTAACATCTTCACTTAGCCATAGGATTTTTACGGCGGGTCTACTATGTAGCCCCTGGTATGCATGCAGTTATCCAAATACGGTTTGCGTTATGTAGGTGACCAAAAAACGGTCCTTCATGTAATACGGAAGAAATCGCAAAAGATTCTGATAAGTCACCAAGTGGTTGACCAGCTCTCGCCGCATCATGACAGTCAGTTTTCGGCTTTCTCTACTGAGGTGTTTGACCAGGTGAACTGGAAACACAATCGCACTAGTTCTCCCTTTACTACCCTAGCCGATAAGACGAAACGTAGGGTAGCAAGCACAGGAGCAGGGCAACCCAACTATTGACCAAAGACATGATTTGGAGCTGATGCATATAATACCAAACTCGTGGCGCCGAAGTATGCTATAGAGTTGTTCGGACTTTTTCGGCAACCCATATGTTGCCGTATCAAGCCCCTGGCGATTTTGTGCCGAGGTGTCGAGGGCTAAGGGAAAAGGCTCTGTACATGTTTCAAATAGGGTTTGTGGTCTACAAAAAAATCTTTTGGACATCCCGTCGCACGTCTGCGCTGCCCGTGCTTCCGCGAAAAGGCTTCCTTAAAGGGAGCAATCCCCAGTTATTTGTAGGAAAACCAGGCTCATAAAGAGTCCTTTTAGGTCCATAGGACGAACATGAATTGATTCACCTATGGCAAAAAGATAAGAAAATAGTAAGTAAAAAGAGAAAAGGCTAAAGTCACCTATGGCAAAAAGATAAGAAAATAGTAAGTAAAAAGAGAAAAGGCTAAAGTCTGGATGAACCGCTTTGTAGGCCTCTCCGTATTGTGCCTCCGCCGATGACCAAGTGATACGTCTCCAACGTATCTATAATTTTTGATTGTTCCATGCTATTATATTATCTGTTTCGGATGTTTATGGGCTTTATTATGCACTTTTATATTATTTTTGGGACTAACCTATTAACCGAAAGCCCAGTGCAAATTGCTGTTTTTTTGCCGATTTCAGTGTTTCACAGAAAAGGAATATCAAACGGAATGAAACCTTCGCGAGGATATTTTTTGGAACAAACGCAATCCAATAGACTTGGAGTGGACGTCAAGGAAGCAGCAAGGCGGCCACGAGGTAGGGCCGCGCGCCCAGGGGGGCCAGGCGCGCCCCCACCCTCGTGGGCCCCTCGCAGCTCCACCAACCTACTTATTTCGCCTATATATACTCTTATACCCTGAAAACATCAAAGAGAGCCATGAAACCACTTTTCCACCGCCGCAACCTTCTGTACCCGTGAGATCCCATGTGGGGACCTTTTCCGGCGATCTGCCAGAGGGGGATTCGATCACGGAGGGCTTCTACATCAACACCATGAAGGAAATATGCCCTAGAGGCAATAATAAAGTTGTTATTTATATTTCCTTATATCATGATAAATGTTTATTATTCATGCTAGAATTGTATTAACCGAAAACTTAAGACATGTGTGAATACATA
The DNA here is from genome assembly GCF_056163025.1 of Triticum urartu. NCBI lineage: Eukaryota > Viridiplantae > Streptophyta > Magnoliopsida > Poales > Poaceae > Triticum > Triticum urartu. The sequence goes on from NC_141877.1 coordinate 381,804,846, forward strand.
GACAAACAGATTGTCACTAGTATGCCTCTACTTGACTAGCTCGTTGAATCAATGATGGTTATGTTTCCTAACCATAGACATGAGTTGTCATTTGATTAACGGGATCACATCATTAGAGAATGATGTGATTGACATGACCCATTCTGTTAGCTTAGCACATGATAATTTAGTTTACTGCTATTGCTTTCTTCATGACTTATACATGTTCCTATGACTAAGAGATTATGCAACTCCCGACTACCGGAGGAACACCTTGTGTGCTACCAAACATCACAACGTAACTGGGTGATTATAAAGGTGCTCTACAGGTGTCTCCAATGGTACTTGTTGAGTTGGCATAGATCGAGATTAGGATTTGTCACTCCGATTGTCGGAGAGGTATCTCTGGGCCCTCTCGATAATGCACATCACTATAAGCCTTGAAAGCAATGTGACTAATGAGTTAGTTGCGGGATGTTGCATTACGGAACGAGTAAAGAGACTTGCCGGTAATGAGATTGAACTAGGTATTGAGATACCGACGATCGAATCTCGGGCAAGTAACATACCGATGACAAAGGGAACAAAATATGTTGTTATGCGGTTTGACTGATAAAGATCTTCATAGAATATGTAGGAACCAATGTGAGCATCTAGGTTCCGCTATTGGTTATTGACCGGAGACATGTCTCGGTCATGTCTACATAGTTCTCGAACCCGTAGGGTCCGCATGCTTAAAGTTCTGTGACGATCGGTATTATGAATTTTTGTGTTTTGATGTACCGAAGGTAGTTCGGAGTCCCAGATATGATCATGGACATGACAAGGAGTCTAGAAATGGTCGAGACGTAAAGATCAATATATTGGATCACTATGTTCGGACACCAGAAGTGTTCAGGGAGGTTTCAGACATATACCGGAGTACCGAGGGTTACCGGAACCCTCCCCCTGGGAAGCTATTGGGCCTTATGGGCCTTAGAGGAGAAGAGAGAGGCCAACCAGGAGGTGGCGTGCGGCCCCCCTTGCCCCAATCCGAATTGGACAAGGGGAAGGGGCGGCGGCCCCCGTCTCCTTCCTTCTCTCCACCTCCTCCTTCCCCCTTCTCCTTCTTGGAATAGGAAAGGGAGGGGGCAAACCTACTTGGAGTAGGATTGCTCCCCTTGGGCGTGCCTCTCCCTTGGACGGCCCTCTCCTCCTCCCCCCTTTATATACAGGGGCAGGGGCACCCCAAAGACACAACAATTGATTTGTTGATCTCTTAGCCGTGTGCGGTGCCCCCCTCCACCATAATCCACCTCGGTTATATCGTAGCGGTGCTTAGGCGAACCCTGCATCGATAGCTTCATCAACATCGTCACCACGCCGTCGTGTTGACGAAACTCTCCCTCGAGCTCCACTGGATCGTGAGTTCGCGGGACGTCACCAAGCTGAACGTGTGCTGAACGGGAGGTGTCGTACATTCGGTACTGAAGATCGGTCGATCGTGAAGACGTACGACTACATCAACCGTGTTGTTATAACGCTTCCGCTTAACGGTCTACAAGGGTATGTGGATGACTGCTACATCTTGAGCTTGCGTTGGTTTTCCCCGAAGAGGAAGGGATGATGCAGCAGAGTAGCATAAGTATTTCCCTCAGTTTTTGAGAACCAAGGTATCAATCCAGTAGGAGCCCACACTCAAGTCCCTCGTACCTGCACAAAGCGATAGCTACTCGCAACCAACACGATTAGGGGTTGTCACACCCTTCACGGTCACTTACGAGAGTGAGATCTTATAGATATAATATTTTTGGTATTTTTGATATAAAGATGCAAAGTAAAAAGTAAAGGCAAAGTAAAAAAGCAAAGCAAGATTAAAGTAATGGGGATTGATATGATGAGAATAGACCCGGGGGCCATAGGTTTCACTAGTGGCTTCTCTCAAGAGCATAAGTATTCTACGGTGGGTGAACAAATTACTGTTGAGAAATTGACATAATTGAGCATAGTTATGAGAATATCTAGGCATGATCATGTATATAGGCATCACGTCCGTGACAAGTAGATCGAAACGATTCTGCATCTACTACTATTACTCCACTCATCGACCGCTATCCAGCATGCATCTAGAGTATTAAGTTAAAAACAGAGTAACGCCTTAAGCAAGATGACATGATGTAGAGAGATAAATTCATGCAATATGAAATAAACCCCATCTTGTTATCCTCGATGGCAACGATACAATACGTGCCTTGCTGCCCCTTCTGTCACTGGGTAAGGACACCGCAAGATCGAACCCAAAGCTAAGCACCTCTCCCATGGCAAGAACTACCAATCTAGTTGGCCAAACCAAACGGATAATTCGAAGAGACTTGCAAAGATAACCAATCATACATAAAAGAATTCAGAGAAGATTCAAATATTATTCATAGATATACTTGATCATAAACCCATAATTCATCGGTCTCAACAAACACACCGCAAAAAGAAGATTACATCGAATAGATCTCCACAAGAGAGGGGGAGAGCTTTGTATTGAGATTCAAAGAGAGAGAAGAAGCCATCTAGCTACTAACTATAGACCCGAAGGTCTGAGGTAAACTACTCACACTTCATCGGAGAGGCTATGATGATGTAGAAGCCCTCCGTGATGACGGCCCTCTTCCGGTGGAGCTCCGGAACAAGCCCCAAGATGGGATCTCGTGGATACAGAAAGTTGCGGCGGTGGAATTAGGTTTTTGGCTCCTGTTCTGATCGTTTGGGGGTACATGTGTATATATAGGAGGAAGGAGTACGTCGGTGGAGCACCGAGGGGCCCACGAGGCAGGGGGGCGCGCCCTAGGGGGGGCGCCCCCACCCTCGTGACCTCCTCTTTGATCCCTTGCAGTAGGGTCCAAGTCTCCTGGATCACGTTCGATGAGAAAATCACGTTCCCGAAGATTTTATTCCATTTGGACTCCGTCTGATATTCCGTTTATTTGAAACACTAAAATAGGCACAAAAAAACAGCAATTCTGGGCTGGGCCTCCGGTTAATAGGTTAGTTCCAAAAATAATATAAAAGTGGAAAATAAAGTCCAATATAGTCCAAAACAGTAGATAATATAGCATGGAGCAATCAAAAATTATAGATACGTTGGAGACGTATCAGGCATCCCCAAGCTTAATTCCTGCTCGTCCTCGAGTAGGTAAATGATAAAAAGAGAATTTTTGATGCGGAGTGCTACTTTGCATAATTTCAATGCAAATCTTCTTAATTGTGGTATGAATATTCAGATTAGAAAGATTCAAGACAAAAGTTTATATTGACATAGAAAATAATAATACTTCAAGCATACTAACAAAGCAATTATGTCTTCTCAAAATAACATGGCCAAAGAAAGTTATCCCTACAGAATCATATAGTCTGGCTATGCTCCATCTTCCCCACACAAAGTATTTAAATCATGCACAACCCCGATGACAAGCCAAGCAATTGCTTCATACTCTAACTTTTTCAAAACCTTTTCAATCTTCACGCAATACATGAGCGTGAGCCATGGATATAGCACTATAGGTGGAATAGAATGGTGGTTGTGGAGAAGACAAAAAGGAGAAGATAGTCTCACATCAACTAGGCGTATCAACGGGCTATGGAGATGCCCATCAATAGATATCAATGTGAGTGAGTAGGGATTGCCATGCAACGGATGCACTAGAGCTATAAATGTATGAAAGCTCAACAAAAGAAACTAGTGGGTGTGCATCCAACTTGCTTGCTCACGAAGACCTAGGGAAATTTGAGGAAGCCCATCATTGGAATATACAAGCCAAATTCTATAACATAAAATTCCCACTAGTATATGAAAGTGACAACATATGAGACTCTCTATATGAAGAACATGGTGCTACTTTGAAGCACAATATATGAGACTAACTATATCATGGTGCTACTTTGAAGCACAAGTGTGGAAAAATGGATAGTAGCATTGCCCCTTTTTTATTTTTTTATTTTTTTGGGCCTTCTTTTTTTCTTTGGCCTTTCTCTTTTTTGGGGGGACAATGCTCTATTGAACGATGATCATCACACTTCTATTTATTTACAACTCAATGATTACAACTCGATACTAAAACAAAGTATGACTCTATATGAATGCCTCCGGCGGTGTACCGGGATATGCAATGAATCAAGAGTGACAAGTATGAAAGAATTATGAACGGTGGCTTTGCCACAAATACTATGTCAACTACATGATCATGCTAAGCAATATGACGATGATGGATGTGTCATGATGAACTAGATGGTGGAAAGTTGCATGGCAATATATCTCGGAATGGCTATGGAAATGCCATAATAGGTAGGTATGGTGGCTGTTTTGAGGAAGGTATATGGTAGGTGTATGATATCGGCGAAAGTTGCACGGTATTAGAGAAGCTAGCAAGGGTGGAAGGGTGAGAGTGCGTATAATCCATGGACTCAACATTAATCATAAAGAACTCATATACTTATTGCAAAAATCTAGAAGTTATCAAAGCAAAGTATTACATGCATGCTCCTAGGGGGATAGCTTGGTAGGAAAAGACCATCGCTTGTCCCCGACCGCCACTCATAAGGAAGACAATCAATAAATAAATCATGCTCCGACTTCATCACATAACGGTTCACCATACGTGCATGCTACGGGAATCACAAACTTCAACACAAGTATTCTTTAAATTCACAACTACTCAACTAGCATGACTTTAATATTATCACCTCCATATCTCAAAACAATTATCATGCTTCAATCTTTTCTTAGTATTCAACACACTCAAAAGAAAGTTTCACAAATCTTGAATACCAAGCATATTATTATTAGGCAAATTACCATGCTATTAAGAGACTCTCAAATTAATTTAAGTGAAACATGAGAGATCAATAGTTTCTTTAAAACAAATCCACCTCCGTGCTCTAAAAGATCTAAGTGAGGCACACAGAGCAAAATTATCTAGCTCAAAAGATATAAGTGAAGCACATAGAGCAAAATTATCTAGCTCAAAAGATATAAGTGGAGCACATAGAGTATTCTATCAAATTTTAATTCATGTATGGCTCTCTCAAAACATGTGTACATCAAGGATTATTGTGTCATACTAAGACACAAATACACAAATAATACAAGACGCTCCAAGCAAAACACATATCATGTTGGTGAATAAAAATATAGCTCCAAGTAAATTACCGATGGAAGTGGACGAAAGAGGGGATGCCTTCCGGGGCATTCCCAAGCTTTGACTTTTTTGTGTCCTTGGATTATCTTGGGGGTTCCATGGGCATCCCCAATCTTAGGCTCTTGCCACTCCTTGTTCCATGATCCATCAAAAGAATTCACCCAAAACTTGAAAACTTCACAACACAAAACTCAAAATAGAAAACTCGTGAGCTCCGTTAGCAAAAGAAAACAAAAGACCACTTCAAGGTACTGTAATGAACTCATTATTTATTTATATTGGTTTTAAACCTACTGTATTCCAACTTCTCTATGGATTATAAACTATTTTACTAGCCATAGATTCATCAAAATAAGCAAACAACACACGAAAAACAGAATCTGTCAAAAACAGAACAGTCTGTAGTAATCTGTAGCTAGCGCAAGATCTGGAACACCAAAAATTCTAAAATAAATTTATGGACGTGAGGAATTTATCTATTAATCATCTGCAAAAAGAATTAACTAAATAGCACTCCTTAAATAAAAATGACAGCAGTTCTCGTGAGCGCTAAAGTTCCTGTTTTTTACAGCAAGTTCAACAAGACTTTCCCCAAGTCTTCCCAACGGTTCTACTTGGCACAAACACTAATTAAACACAAAAAACACAACCAAAACAGAGGCTAAATAATTTATTTATTAATAAACAGGAGCAAAAGGCAAGGAATAAAAATAAAATTGGGTTGCCTCCCAACAAGCGCTATCGTTTAACGCCCCTAGCTAGGCATAACAAGCAAGGATAGATCTAGGTATTGACATCTTTGGTAGGCAATCCATAAGTGGCTCTCATGATAGTTTCATATGGTAATTTTATTTTATTTGTTGGAAAGTGTTCCATGCCCTTTTTAATGGAAATTGAAATCTAATATTCCCTTCCTTCATATCAATAATCGCACCAACCGTTCTAAGGAAAGGTCTACCAAGAATAATAGGGCAAGAAGGATTGCAATCTATATCAAGAACAATGAAATCTACGGGCACATAATTACTATTTGCAACAATAATAACATCATTAATTCTTCCCATAGGTTTCTTAATAGTGGAATCTGCAAGATGCAAGTTTAGAGAGCAATCATCAAAGTTACGGAAATCTAGTAAATCACACAGAGTCTTGGGAATAGTAGAGACACTAGCACCCAAATCACACAAAGCATAAAACTCATGATCTTTAATTTTAATTTTAATAGTTGGTTCCCACTCATCATAAAGTTTTCTAGGGATAGAAACTTTCAACTCAAGTTTTTCTTCATAAGATTGCATCAAGGCATCAACAATATGTTCGGTGAAGGCTTTATTTTTACTATAAGCATGTGGAGAATTTAGCACGGATTGCAACAAGGAAATACAATCAATCAAAGAGCAACTTTCATAATTAAATTCCTTGAAATCCAATATAGTGGATTTAGCAACATCTAGATTTTTATTTCTTTCAATCCCACTTTCATCAATTTCATCATTAAGATCTAAACACTCCGGATTTTTAGAACGCCTTCTAGGTAAAGGAAGATCATATCCAGTTTCATCAAGATTCATATTGCAAAATAAAGATTTAATTGGAGACACATCAATAACTTTTAGATCTTCATCTTGATTTTCATAGGAATTGGAATAACATGCTTTAATAAAGGCATCTTTGGAAGCACGCATCCTAGCGGTTCTTTCTTTACACTCATCAATTGAAATTCTCATGGCTTTTAGAGACTCATTAATATCATGCTTAGGTGGAATAGATCTAAGTTTCAAAGCATCAACATCAAGAGCAATTCTATCAACGTTCCTAGCCAAATCATCAATCTTAAGCAATTTTTCTTCAATCATAGCATTAAAATTATTTTGTGAAGAAATAAATTGTTTAATATTAGATTCAAAATCAGAGGGCATCTTATTATAATTTCCATAAGAGTTGTTGTAGGAATTCCCATAATTATTAGAAGGATTACTAGGATATGGCCTAGGATTAAAATTCCCTCTATAAGCATTGTTACCAAAATTATTCCTACCAACAAAATTCACATCCATAGATTCATTGTTATTCTCAATCAAAGTAGACAAAGGCATATCATTAGGATCAGAAGAAACACTCTTAGTAGCAAATAATTTCATAAGTTCATCCATCTTTCCACTCAACACATTAATTTCTTCTATCGCATGCACTTTTTTATTAGAAGTTCTTTCAGTATGCCATTGAGAATAATTAACCATAATATTATCTAGGAGTTTAGTAGCATCTCCTAAAGTGATTTCCATAAAAGTGCCTCCCGCGGCCGAATCTAAAAGATTTCTAGAAGCAAAATTCGACCCTGCATAAAAAATTTGTATAATCATCCAGAAATTCAAACCATGAATAGGGAAATTACGTATCATTAATTTCATTCTCTCCCAAGCTTGTGCAACATGTTCATGATCAAGTTGTTTAAAGTTCATAATATCGTTTCTAAGAGAGATGATCTTAGCGGGAGGAAAATACTTAGAGATAAAACCATCTTTGCACTTGTTCCATGAATCAATACTATTCTTAGGCAAAGATGAAAACCAAGCTTTAGCACGATCTCTAAGCGAAAAAGGAAATAGCTTCAATTTAACGACATCATTATTGACATCTTTTTTCTTTTGCATATCACATAAATCAATGAAGCTATTCAGATGAGTAGTGGCATCTTCACTAGGAAGGACGGTGAATTGATCTTTCATAACAAGATTCAACAAAGCAGTATTAATTTCACAAGATTCAGCATCGGTAAGAGGAGCAATCGGAGTGCTAAGGAAATCATTATTATTGGTATTGGTGAAGTCACACAATTTAGTAGTATCTTGAGCCATCGCGACAAACAAGTAATCTAACGCACGAGCAAACTAAAAGCAAAGAGGCAAAAAGAGGCAAATAGAGAGGGAGGATAGGGAGAGAGAGAGGGCAAATAAAATGGCAAGGGTGAATTGGGGGGAGAGGAAAACGAGAGGCAAATGGCAAATAATGTAATGCGAAAGATAGGGATTGTGATGGGTACTTGGTATATTGACTTTTTGCGTAGACTCCCCGGCAACGGCGCCAGAAATCCTTCTTGCTACGTCTTGAGCTTGCGTTGGTTTTCCCCGAAGAGGAAGGGATGATGCAGTAGAGTAGCGTAAGTATTTCCCTCAGTTTTTGAGAACCAAGGTATCAATCCAGTAGGAGCCCACGCTCAAGTCCCTCGTACCTGCTGAATCAAGAATCAACTAGTGACGGCAGGCAATATGTGATGGGTACTAGTGACGACGGCAGGCAATATCGCTTTGTGCAGGTACGAGGGACTTGAGCGTGGGCTCCTACTGGATTGATACCTTGGTTCTCAAAAACTGAGGGAAATACTTACGCTACTCTACTGCATCATCCCTTCCTCTTCGGGGAAAACCAACGCAAGCTCAAGACGTAGCAAGAAGGATTTCTGGCGCCGTTGCCGGGGAGTCTACGCAAAAAGTCAATATACCAAGTACCCATCACAATCCCTATCTTTCGCATTACATTATTTGCCATTTGCCTCTCGTTTTCCTCTCCCCCAATTCACCCTTGCCATTTTATTTGCCCTCTCTCTCTCTCCCTATCCTCCCTCTCTATTTGCCTCTTTTTGCCTCTTTGCTTTTAGTTTGCTCGTGCGTTAGATTACTTGTTTGTCGCGATGGCTCAAGATACTACTAAATTGTGTGACTTCACCAATACCAATAATAATGATTTCCTTAGCACTCCGATTGCTCCTCTTACCGATGCTGAATCTTGTGAAATTAATACTGCTTTGTTGAATCTTGTTATGAAAGATCAATTCACCGTCCTTCCTAGTGAAGATGCCACTACTCATCTGAATAGCTTCATTGATTTATGTGATATGCAAAAGAAAAAAGATGTCAATAATGATGTCGTTAAATTGAAGCTATTTCCTTTTTCGCTTAGAGATCGTGCTAAAGCTTGGTTTTCGTCTTTGCCTAAGAATAGTATTGATTCATGGAACAAGTGCAAAGATGGTTTTATCTCTAAGTATTTTCCTCCCGCTAAGATCATCTCTCTTAGAAACGATATTATGAACTTTAAACAACTTGATCATGAGCATGTTGCACAAGCTTGGGAGATGATGAAATTAATGATACGTAATTGCCCTACACATGGTTTGAATTTATGGATGATTATACATAATTTTTATGCTGGATTGAATTTTGCTTCTAGAAATCTTTTAGATTCGGCCACGGGAGGCACTTTTATGGAAATCAATTTAGGAGAAGCTACTAAACTCCTAGATAATATTATGGTTAATTATTCTCAATGACACACCGAAAGATCTACTAATAAAATAGTTCATGCGATAGAAGAGATTAATGTTTTGAGTGGAAAGATGGATGAACTTATGAAATTGTTTGCTAATAAGAGTGCTTCCTCTGATCCTAATGATATGCCTTTGTCCACTTTGATTGAGAATAATAATGAATCTATGGATGTGAATTTCGTTGGTAGGAACAATTTTGGTAACAACGCGTATAGAGGAAATTTTAATTCTAGGCCTTTTCCTAGTAATTCCTCTAATAATTATGGTAATTACTACAACAACTCTTATGGAAATTTTCATAAGATGCCCTCTGATTTTGAGACTAGTGTTAAATAATTTATGAATTCGCAAAAGAATTTCAATGCTTTGCTTGAAGAAAAAATGCTTAAGATTGATGAGTTGGCTAGGAACGCGGATAGAATTTCTCTTGATGTTGATTCTTTGAAAATTAGATCTATTCCACCTAAGCATGATATCAATGAGTCTCTCAAAGCCATGAGAATTTCCATTGATGAGTGCAAAGAAAGAACCGCTAGGATGCATGCTAAAAAGGATTGCCTTGTGAGGGCGTGTTCTTCTTGTTTTCATGATAACAATGATGAAGATCTAAAAGTGGTTGGTGCGTCTCCTATTAAATCCTTGTTTGCCAATATGAATCTTCATAAATATGGGAATGGAGATGAGTCAACTTTAGTTATAAGGCGTCCCAATGATTCAGAGTTTTTAGATCTTGATGCAAAAATTGGTAAAAGTGGGATTGAAGAGGTCAAAACTTTACATAGCAATGAACCCACTATTTTGGATTTCAAGGAATTTAATTATGATAATTGCTCTTTGATAGATTGTATTTCCTTGTTGCAATCCGTGTTAAATTCTCCTCATGCTTATGATCAAAACAAAGCTTTCACTAAACATATCGTTGATGCTTTAATGCAATCTTATGAAGAAAAACTTGAATTAGAAGTTTCTATCCCTATAAAACTTTATGATGAGTGTGAACCTACTATTAAAATTAATATTAAATATCATGAATGATATGCTTTATGTGATTTGGGTGCTAGTGTTTCCACGATTCCAAAAACTTCGTGTAATGTGTTAGGTTTCCGTGAATTTGATGATTGTTCTTTAAATTTGCATCTTGCGGATTCCACCATTAAGAAACCTATGGGAAGGATTAATGATGTTCTTATTGTTGCAAATAGGAATTATGTGCCCGTAGATTTAATTGTTCTTGATATAGATAGCAATCCTACATGTCCTATTATTCTTGGTAGACCTTTCCTTAGAACGATTGGTGCAATTATTGACATGAAAGAAGGAAATATTAGATTCCAATTTCCCTTAAGGAAAGGCATGGAACACTTTCCTAGAAATAAAATTAAATTACCTTATGAATCTATTATGAGAGCCACTTATGGATTGCATACCAAAGATGATAATACCTAGATCTATTTTTGCTTTTATGCCTAGCTAGGGGAATTAAACGATAGCGCTTGTTGGGAGGCAACCCAATTTTATTTTTGTTCCTTGATTTTTGTTCCTTTTTAGTAATAAATAAATCATCTATCCTCTGTTATGATTGTGTTTTTTATGTTTTAATTAGTGTTTGTGCCAAGTAAAGCCTTTAGGATCTTCTTGGTGATTGTTATTTGATCCTATTGAAAAAACCAGAAAGTATGCGCTCACGAGAATAATTTTCATTTTTGACCAGAGAGCGATAAATTACTGATTCCAACTGAAGTATATCAATATACAAATTATTCAGATCATCCTAATTTTGTAGAATTTTTGGAGTTATAGAAGTATTCTAAACCTACAGATTACTACATATTGTTCTGTTTTTGATAGATTCTTTTTTTGTGGGTTGTTTGCTTATTTTGATGAATCTATGGCTAGTATCGGGGGGTATGAACCACAGAAAAGTTGGAATACATTAGGTTAAACACCAATATAAATAAAGAATGAGTTCATTAAAGTACCTTAAGTGGTGATTTGTTTTCTTATACTAACGGAGCTCATGAGATTTTCTGTTGAGTTTTGTGTTGTGAAGTTTTCAAGTTTTTGGGTAAAGATTTGATGGATTTCGGAACAAGGAGTGGAAAGAGCCTAAGCTTGGGGATGCCCAAGGCACCCCAAGGTAAAATCCAAGGACAACCAAAAGCCTAATCTTGGGGATGCCCCAGAAGGCATCCCCTCTTTCGTCTTCGTCTATCAGTAACTTTACTTGAGGCTATATTTTTATTCACCACATGATATGTGTTTTGCTTGGAGCGTCTTGTATGATTTGAGTCTTTGCTTTTTAGTTTACCACAATCATCCTTGCTGTACACACCTTTTGGGAGAGACACACATGAATCAGAATTTATTAGAATACTCTATGTGCTACACTTATATCTTTTGAGCTAGATAATTTTGCTCTAGTACTTCACTTATATTTTTTTAGAACACGGTGGTGGTTTTATCTTATAGAAAATTGATCGCTCATGCTTCACTTATATTATTTTGAGAGTCCTTTAGAACAGCATGGTAAATTGCTTTGGTTATGAAATTAGTCCTAATATGATAGGCATTCAAGATGGGTATGATAAAAACCTTTCATATAAAGTGCATTGAATACTATGAGAAGTTTGATTCTTTATGATTGTTTTGAGATATGAAGATGGTGATATTAGAGTCATGCTAGTTGAGTAGTTGTGAATTTGAGAGATACTTGTGTTAAAGTTTGTGATTCCTGTAGCATGCACGTATGGTGAACCGTTATGTGATGAAGTCGGAGCATGATTTATTTATTGATTGTCTTCCTTATGAGTGGCGGTCGGGGACGAGTGATGGTCTTTTCCTAACAATCTATCCCCCCTAGGAGCATGCGCATAATACTTCGTTTCGATAACTAATATATTTTTGCAATAAGTATGTGAGTTCTTTATGACTAATGTTGAGTCCATGGATTATACGCACTCTCACCCTTCCACCATTGCTAGCCTCTCTAGTACCGCGCAACTTTCGCCGGTACCATAAACCCACCATATACCTTCCTTAAAACAGCCACCATACCTACCTATTATGGCATTTCCATAGCCATTCCGAGATATATTGCCATGCGACTTTTTACCGTTTCATTTATTATGACACGCTTCATCATTGTCATATTGCTTTGCATGATCATGTAGTTGACATCGTATTTGTGGCAAAGGCACCATTCATAATTCTTTCATACATGTCACTCTTGATTCATTGCACATCCCGGTACACCGCCAGAGGCATTCACATAGAGTCATATTTTTGTTCTAGTATCGAGTTGTAACATTGAGTCATGAGTAAATAAAAGTGTGACAATCATCATCATTAGAGCATTGTCCCATGTGAGGAAATAAAAAAAAGAGGCCAAAGAAGCCCAAATAAAAAAGAGTCCAAAGAAGCCCAAACAAAAAAAAGAGAGAAAAAGAGAGAAGGGGCAATGCTACTATCCTTTTCCCACACTTGTGCTTCAAAATAGCACCATGGTCTTCATGATAGAGAGTCTCCTATTTTGTCACTTTCATATACTAGTGAGAATTTTTCATTATAGAACTTGGCTTCTATATTCCAATGATGGGCTTCCTCAAAATGCCCTAGGTCTTCATGAGCAAGCAAGTTGGATGCACACCCACTTAGTTTCTTTTGTTGAGTTTTCATACATTTATAGCTCTAGTGCATCCATTGCATGGCAATCCCTACTCACTCACATTAATATCTATTGATGGGCATCTCCATAGCCCGTTGATACACCTAGTTGACATGAGACTATCTTCTCCATTTTGTCTTCTCCACAACCACCATTCTATTCCACCTATAGTGCTATATCCATGGCTCACGCTCATGTATTGCGTGAAGATTGAAAATTTTTGAGAACATAAAAAGTATGAAACAATTGCTTGGCTTGTCATCGGGGTTGTGCATGATTTAAATATTTTGTGTGATGAAGATAGAGCATAGCCAGACTATATGATTTTCTAGGGATAGCTTTCTTTGGCCATGTTATTTTGAGAAGACATAATTGCTTATTTAGTATGCTTGAAGTATTATTGTTTTTATGTCAATATTAAACTTTTATCTTGAATCTTTTGAATCTGAATATTCATGCCACAATAAAGAGAATTGCATTGAAAATTATGTTAGGGAGCATTCCACATCAAAAATTCTGTTTTTATCATTTACCTACTCGAGGACGAGCAGGAATTAAGCTTGGGGATGCTTGATACGTCTCCAACGTATCTATAATTTTTTATTATTCCATGCTATTATATTATCTGTTTTGGATGTTTAATGGCCTTTAATATACCTTTTTATATTATTTTTGGGACTAACCTATTAACCGAAAGCATAGTGCAAATTGCTGTTTTTTTGCCTATTTCAGTGTTTCGCAGAAAAGGAATATCAAACGGAATCCAAACAAAATGAAACCTTCGCGGGGATCTTTTTTTGGAACAAACGTGATCCAGGAGACTTGGAGTGGATGTCAAGGAAGCAGCGAGGAAGCCACGAGGCAGGAGGGCGCGCCCCAGGGGGGTGGCCGCGCCCCCCACCCTCATGGGCCCCACGCAGCTCCACCGACCTACTTCTTTCACCTATATATACTCTCGTACCCTGAAACCTTCGGGGAGAGCAACGAAACACCTTTTCCGCCGCCGCAACCTTCTGTACCCATGAGATCCCATCTTGGAGCCTTTTCCGATGATCTGCCGGAGGGGATTCGATCACGGAGGGCTTCTACATCAACACCATAGCCTCTCTGATGATGTGTGAGTAGTTTACCATAGACCTTCGGGTCCATAGTTATTAGCTAGATGGCTTCTTCTCTCTCTTTGGATCTCAATGCAAAGTTCTCCTTGATCTTCTTGGAGATCTATTCGATGTAACTCTTTTTGCGGTGTGTTTGCCGAGATCCGATGAATTGTGGGTTTATGAACTTGATTATCTATGAATATTATTTGATTCTTCTCTGAATTCTTATATGCATGATTTGATATCTTTGCAAGTCTTTTTGAATTATCACTTTGGTTTGGCCTACTAGATTGATCCTTCTTGCAATGGGAGAAGTGCTTAGCTTTGGGTTCAATCTTGCGGTGTCCTTTCCCAGTGACAGCAGGGGCAGCAAGGCACGTATTGTATTGTTGCTATCGAGGATAAAAATATGGGGTTTATATCATATCTCTTGAGTTTATCCCTCTACATCATGTCATCTTGCCTAATGCGTTACTCTGTTCTTATGAACTTAATACTCTAGATGCATGCTGGATAGCGGTCGATGTGTGGAGTAATAGTAGTAGATGCAGAATCGTTTTGGTCTACTTGACACGGACGTGATGCCCATGTTCATGATCATGCCTAGATATCATCATAACTATGTGCTTTTCTATCAATTGCTCGACAGTAATTTGTTCACCCACCGTAATATATGCTATCTTGAGAGAAGCCACTAGTGAAACCTATGGCCCCCGGGTCTACTTTACATCATATAAGTTTTCGATCTACAATTCTAGTTTACTATTTATTTTGCAATCTTTACATTTCAATCTATACAAAAAAAATACCAAAAATATTTATCTTATTATCTCTATCAGTGACCATGAAGGGATTGACAACCCCTTTGTCGCGTTGGTTGCGAGGTTCTTGTTTGTTTGTGCAGGTACTAGGTGACTTGTGTGTAGTCTCCTACTGGATTGATACATTGGTTCTAAAAAACTGAGGGAAATACTTATGCTACTTTGCTGCATCACCCTTTCCTCTTCAAGGGAAAACTAACGCATGCTCAAGAGGTAGCACCAAGGTATTTTGAGTGCATAATTATGTATGCACGGTGCAAGCTCTGCGGGTATAAGAGATGAACGACGGAGGCGGAGCTGCTAATCCAGCTCTAAAATTGACCGGTCCTGTGTAGCAGAGGCTGGCGGTTTAATGACCGATGAGATATGCGGCTTGAGGAGGCCGCTTTGTACTTTGGCTGTGATTGCCACGGTGTGCCCCTCGGTGCGGAGGGAGCGTTCCGTGTTTCCGTTGACCGTTAAGGTGCCGTGTGGACCGGGCATCTTAAGCTTTAGATATGCGTAGTTTGGGACCGCATTGAAACGAGCAAAAGTGGTCCGCCCGAGCAGTGCGTGGTAGCCAATGCGGAATGGGACAATATCGAAGATCAAGTCCTCGCTTTGGAAGTTTTTTGGTGAACCGAAGACGACTTCCAGTGAGATTGAGCCTATGCCATGAGCTTCTACACCGGGTATTACTCCCTTGAAGGTAGTTGTGGTGGGCTTGATCCTTGAAGGGTTAATGCCCATTTTGCGGACAGTCTCTTGATAGAGTAAATTGAGGCTACTGCCACCATCCATGAGGACTCGCGTGAGATGGAATCCGTCGATAATTGGATCTCGGACCAGAGCTGCCGAGCCTCTGTGACGGATATTGGTTGGGTGGTCCTTGTGATCAAAAGTGATTGAGCAGGCCGCCCATGGATTGAATTTTGGGGCGTCCGGATTTATGGTGTGGTTGTTGAAGGAAATATGCCCTAGAGGCAATAATAAAGTTATTATTTATTTCCTTATATCATGATAAATGTTTATTATTCATGCTAGAATTGTATTAACCGGAAACATAATACATGTGTGAATACATAGACAAACAGAGTGTCACTAGTATGCCTCTACTTGACTAGCTCGTTAATCGAAGATGGTTATGTTTCCTAACCATAAACAAAAGAGTTGTTATTTGATTAACGAGATCACATCATTAGGAGAATGATGTGATTGACATGACCCATTCCATTAGCTTAGCACCCGATCGTTTAGTATGTTGCTATTGCTTTCTTCATGACTTATACATGTTCCTATGACTATGAGATTATGCAACTCCCGTTTGCCGGAGGAACACTTTGTGTGCTACCAAACGTCACAACGTAACTGGGTGATTATAAAGGAGCTCTACAGGTGTCTCCAAAGGTACATGTTGGGTTGGCGTATTTCGAGATTAGGATTTGTCACTCCGATTGTCGGAGTGGTATCTCTGGGCCCTCTCGGTAATGCACATCACATAAGCCTTGCAAGCATTGCAACTAATGAGTTAGTTGTGAGATGATGTATTACGGAACGAGTAAAGAGACTTGCCGGTAACGAGATTGAACTAGGTATTAAGATACCGACGATCGAATCTCGGGCAAGTAACATACCGATGACAAAGGGAACAACGTATGTTGTTATGCGGTCTGACCGATAAAGATCTTCGTAGAATATGTGGGAGCCAATATGAGCATCCAGGTTCCGCTATTGGTTATTGACTGGAGACGTGTCTCGGTCATGTCTACATTGTTCTCGAACCCGTAGGGTCCGCATGCTTAAGGTTTCAATGACAGTTATATTATGAGTTTATGAGTTTTGATGTACCGAAGGAGTTCGGAGTCCCGGATGAGATCGGGGACATGACGAGGAGTCTCGAAATGGTCGAGACGTAAAGATCGATATATTGGATGACTATATTCAGACATCGGAAAGGTTCCGAGTGATTCGGGTATTTTTCGGAGTACCGGAGAGTTACGGGAATACGTATTGGGCCT